>NC_059119.1:62911333-63265810 GCF_020740685.1 Jaculus jaculus | reverse complement strand
GCGATTCTCCTACCTGTGCCTCCCAAGTGCTGGGATTAAAGGTGTGTGCCACCACACCCAGCCTAATATTTTTAAATTAACTCTTTTCTTTGGCTCTCACAGATGGATGATGTACATTCGCATGTATTTTTATTTTTACTACAATCAAAGAATAGAGAACCATTATTGTTGTCATCATCATCATGGAGACCGTGTTCTTACTCTGCAGCCCATGCTGTCCTGCAACATACTATGTAGCCTAGGCTGGCCTTCAACTCACAGTGATCCTCCTGCCTCAGCTTTCCCAAGGGCAAGGATTACAGGTGTGAGCCATCATACCCAGAAAAACATCTCCTAGGAGATGGGTGGAGCCAGGAACTTCCTGGCCCTTTCAGGAAGCACTGCGGCACTGACAGCGCTCACTACTGGAGCAGGTCGCCAGTTCCTTGGTGCATGGGGGAGAAGTCACACACCGAGCATGGGGGGGTCATGTCATCCAGGATCTTGCTTTTGGTTTTCCAGGTATGGCCTCACTCTAGCCCAGGCTGACCTGGAATTCACTATGTAGTCTCAGGGTGGCCTCGAACTCATGGCGATCCTTCTTCCTCTTCCTTCCGAGTGCTGGGATGAAAGGCGTGCGCCACCACGCCCGGCTCCAGTCATGATTTTCTGTTGGCGACTTCTGTGCGCTGCCTTGTTCCATTCCAATTTAAAGGCAATTTTTTTCTTGTTTAATTGTTTGTTGATGAACTATGCTGAGTTTTGTTTTGTCTCCCTTTCCTCTCCCTCTGCTCATTAGAGCAACCCAGTGGAACAGTGAAGGAAATGAAAGTGCAGATTAAAACAAATGTCTTTAAGACAAGATCAACTTTTATTCAATCTGGCATTGCTAAAGCTTGCCCTTCTCCTTGTGACATATAAACATGTGTACTGGTAACTAATTCTGAAGAGATTATTTAGCTTAAACATATATCTTTAGACAAGTAATTTTCCAAGCCTACATCTCAAGGCCAACCTTCTCAAAATCCATTCAGAACTTTCTATGCACAATCACGTTTCCATGTTTTGAAAACACCACATCGAATTAAATAGATAAGGCTATATATAGTTCACCCAATCCACTTAGTCCTTCTATTTCAGTCTGCTTCGTTTTATTTTATTATTTATTTGAGAGAGTGAGGGAGAGGAAAGAAAGAAACAGCTAGAGAATGGGCACACCAGGGCCTCCAGATCTCCAGACGCATGTGCCACATTGCCCATCCGGCTTCCATGGGTCCTGGGGAATCAAACCTGGGTCCTTTGGCTTTGTAGGCAAGAGCCTTAACCACTAAGCCATCTCTCCAGCTCCTGCTTCTGTTTTCATTTAGGGTCTTGCTATGTTGCCCACACTGATCTCAAACTCCTGGGCTTAAGTCATCCTCCTGCCTTGGTCTCCCAAGTAACTTGGACTACTTATATATGCCACTATGCCCAGCTTTTCTGTTTCTTACCTACTTATATAGCCTTAGCATAGCCCCAAGCTACAAACGAATGAGGCTTGTATAGGTTTTCTGGTGTGGAGGTGAGTGGGGGGCAGTGGCAATGTGGGGACACACCAGTCTAACCTCAAAGATGACACTGGCTTGCCAAGTACTCAAAACATTTACAGGATCTTAAAAACAGACTTTGCTCGCAAGCAGCAACAATAGTTACAATGCACTATTTGCTATTTAAAGAATTTATGAGCAGTCAAGTATGTCCATTTCCATTAAGTGATCGTGTGCAAGACACTTTGAAAAACTATTTTATACATGATAGCATCTGAATGTGGCCTAAGAATGCACCCTGTTATTCTGAAACCAACATTCCAGAGACAGCTGGTTTCTTCTGTATTTTTATGAAAATCGTATGTGCACAGAGTTTACAGGTCAATGGTACACTGGTGCACACTCCCCGTGCCCAGGCTGACAATGCCCGTCTGGTGTTGAACCACTGGACTCAGCAGCATGAGTGGCCGGCTCCTCTGCTATACGACTGCCTGCAGATACTGGCCCAGCCTCCTCCCCTGGGAATCCATGCTTCTTTTTCACCCTAGCACTCTGAGTCATTTCAGAAGAAAGCACAGATGTTTGTATTTAATTTGCTATCCTTACCTGGAAAGCTCAGAATTTAATTTTAGAGGAACTATCATAAGTATCAAATTCCCAGTCTGCTAATTTCCTAGATGTTACTGTAACCATCTATTTACAGATTTAATGGGATGGTAATCAATGTGAACTTGAGCATTTCTCACTTTTTACTTTGGGTACAGTAACCCATTTTAAGATAGACTGTTGCAATACGACTCAGCCAATGGTTTTAGTTTATTCTCAGCTTACCATGTGATCTCCTAAGGCCAGGTTTAAAGTCTCTCCCACCGCATCTACACTTACATGGTACCCAGCAGCCATTTTAAGACTTCAGATGCAGGAGACCCTGGAGTGCCCATTTTCTCTCCCCCCCATATACTTTAAGACTTTTACCTTGAACAGAAGAACTGTCTGACAACCAACTGGACATCATCAAGTGGTTGTCTAATTTAAAATCCCCCCAAACTTTACTTAGCCAAAGAAAGAAAGGAAAAGAAAGGAAAAGCTCTTCACCAATAATATGTTTTCCTTCTTCTTTCCTCATGTTGTAAATAACAACAAAATCTATCCAGTGCTTAACACTAAAATAGGCACTCCTTTCAGTACTAAGGCCTCACCTTCAATCCCACTAAGACTGCTTTTAGAGCACATCTTTTACTTGTCACAGCAGTTGCCTTCTTGTCACTGGGGTAAAACACCTGACCAGAAGCAGCACAGGGAAGGAAAAGGGTTGTTAGCCCAGCTTCAGTCTGAAGGGGAAGTCTCACCATGTGGAGCACGGCAAGACTAAATAGCTAAATAGCGCTGTCGCATTTTGTCACAGTAGCAGGGAAGCAGCAGGAGCGAGCTTAGGGAAGGTGGCTCAACAGTCAAAGGCATTTGCTTGCAAAAGCCTGTCAGCCTGGGTTCAAGTCCCAAGTCACTGACGTAAGCCTGGCACAGAACGTGGCATAAGTGTCTGGTGTTCATTTGCAGCGGCAAGAGGCCCTGCTACAGCCATGCACATGCACAGTGAACATAAATAAATAACATTTACAAAAAGAGCGAGCTGAGCTACAAACTCTCAAGGCTCTCTTCCAATGACACGCCTCCTCCAGCAAGGCTCACCTCCCAAATGCTGCTCCATCTGCGGTTACATGCAAGGTTTAATCACAAACACACGAGGCTGTGGGGACTTCCTACACTCAATGCCCCGTACCGTGCACCCCTCTCCTCCACGCCTGTGCTCCTACTCTTCCAGTGTCCCAGTTCTCACTCAGTGGTGGTTCCAGCTACTAGTCTAAGCCCAGCTACTCAGAGCAGCAAGAAGATTTTCACAAGACATACTCCCTCACATAAAATTGCACAGCAGGTTCCCAACACACGTGGCAATGTGGCCCAGCCTCCTCCTGGGCTTCAGTTTACAACAGTGGAGTCTGTTCACTACACCCCAGTGTGACTGGTCCTATTTCTAGACTCTGAATATACTGAACACCTGATTTCTGAAAGCCCTGCACACCCCCTCCCCAAGTTGTCTGGGGCTCTCCCTCTGCTTGCTTGGACAGCTGGCTCATTCCTGCCACTAAGCTATCACCCTGGGGTTTATACGTAGCCCCTGCTGATTTTGTTCACTTCACTGTGACGTCACTTACTTATACACAGGCCTGTCTTCTCCATTCTGACATTAGCTGCCATTCCCTCAGGACAAAGTCTGTCTACAGATCACCGAGAAGAGCCTGAACACTTAACAAGTACAGGCTGAATGAATACGAAAGTGTGTATCCAGACTGCTTCAAACTTTACTTACAATTCTGAGAATGTTTTTTAACATCACAGAGACCCCCAAACAAAGAAACCAGAAAGTGGATGATGGCTGGGTCCATAGTGAAGGGTTAAGACACGGTTAGGGCAGCAGCAGAAGGGCAAATTGCTCAAAGCACTCTGTGCCTCCTGCAACTCAGCAAGAAACAAAACTGGGAACAAGCTGCTAGGATTGAACAATCTGGAATCATCCCCCCCTCCCACCCTGTGCCAGTACAGAAAGCTGAGGAGGACAAAAATCCTAGAACAATTGGACAGAAGGTAACGTGACTGTTGCAAGCCTTCTGTGGCTCAAAGGAACACTTCCAGAAGCCTTCTTGTTTCATGGATGGTCACTTTTATACACATTTTATTTTTTATCTACACCATAAAGAAAAACAACCAATGATGCAACTTTCAACCTCCCCAAGCCCATCTCCCACTGTTGTATGAAAACTTTATTTTGGGGCTAGAGAGATGGTTTAACAGATAAGCACTTGCCTGTGAAGCCTAAGGACCCCGGTTGGAGACTCGATTCCCCAGGGCCCACGTTAGCCAGATGCACAAGGGGGCGCACACATCTGGAGTTTGTTTGCAGTGGCTAATGGCCCTGGGCGTGCCCATTCTCTCTGTGTCTCTCTCTGTGCCTCTTTCTCGGTCTGTCACTCTCAAATACATACATAAATAAACTTATTTTGATTTATGCATTATTTAAAATTACTTCCCTGTCTCAGAGCCTTACTGTGTAAATCAATAGATAAAGACACATTAAACCTAGGCCTACCTGATTAAAATCCTATGAGGGCTGGGGAGATGGTGCAGCAGTTAATGGTGCTTACTTGCAAAGCCTGCTGGCCTGGGTTCAAATCCCCAGAACCCACATAAAGCCAGATGCAAAAAGTGGCACATGAGCCAGGGTACACATCTTTAATCCCAGCACTTGGGAGGCAGAGGTAGGAGGATCACCATGAATTCAAGGCCACTCTGAGACCACAATGAATTCCAGGTCAGCCTGGCTAGAGCCAGAGCCTTCCTCAACTTCCCCCACAAATAAAGGCACATGTATCTGATGTTCATTTACAAAGGCAAGAGACTCTGGTGTGCCCATACACACACATGCATGCACAATAAATATATTTTTTTCTACAAAAGTGTACTGAAAGTTGCAAGGCAACCTTTGTTCTTCAAGTCAGTTAAAGCAATGTACTTATAATGCTGCACTTTTTTCCCCTCTGAGGTAGGGTCTCACTCTAGCTCAGGCTGACCTGGAATTCGCTACGTAGTCTCAGGGTGGCCTCAAACTCACAGCGATCCTCCTACCTCTGCCTCCCAAGTTCTAGGATTAAAGGCGTTTGCCACCACGCCCAGTCCAATACTGCACATTTTTATGGGCTAAAAACAAAATACAAAGGAGCAGGAAGACCTTTGCTCACTAAGGGCTCAAACTCTACTGAGGAACAAATAGCTTCATGTTGCTGGCTGACTGTAATTGAGAATGTGACCATACACCTTTGCATTAAACTGCACCACGCTCAGGGGACCAGGAAAAGTAGCTGTGTTTGGGGGACGTGACAGACAAGCTCTAATACAAGGCTCTGCAGACTGCAACCCTGGGCCTCGTGTGTCTTTGCTCTCTTGGTTCCTTGAAAGTTTCACCAGGACACAAATGTAACCAATCCTCTGCAGACTGTCTCTATCTGCTTCCTCTGTTCAGTGACAAGAGCCGGGGAATGGTAACAGAAAACAAGCCCCACTCACTAATTCACTAACTGACCTGTTACACTAAACTCATTGCCTATTGCTTTAGCATAAAAATGACGTTTACTGTGTCTTACTTCAACTCACCTAAATTTAGAATTTAATGCATGTTAAATGACATTTATCTTCTTTACTCTCACAGTAGAAAATGATTTTTGCTGGGATTTTTCTTTTCTTTTCTTTTGGAATGAGGATATAAGCTCTAAAATCCCTTGGTTTTACTGAACGAGGTTAACTGTAGGAAATATAAACATACCTTGAAATTAAACCACATGACTTATTGCAAAAGCACCGTCAGCAGTAAGAAGACCTATGAAGGGTCAACATGAGAAAGTAGAGCAACACTTCTCTATAACCCAAAGCTTACAGTTTACCAACGCCCTTCAATGGGTCCTCCTTCCTGCGTGTGAGCAAGCTTGCGTGTGTATGTGCATGTTTGTGTGCGTGTGTGGGGGGAGGGGTGAGAGAGAGAGAGAGAAAGAGAGAGAGAGAGAGAAAGAGCAAGCCTCCTTTCATGGGGGGGGGGGGACTCAGTACTGAGTTCTCAGTCAACAACAGACCCCACATACAAGGGTGGTCCCATGACAACACACAAGGGCTGAAATGTTCCTTCCCTCCAGGTAGGTGTTGGGACTGTTACAATGTGACAAATCAAGGCATTCCTCAGGGCCTGTGGTGAGCCTGGTATAAACAAGCCTACCACACTACCAGTCACATAAAAAGTCTAGCAATACATCTCATGTAGTACATAATCCTTCACTATGATAATGAGCTACTAAAGTACTGGTTGATGTATGTCCCATACAACAGGAACAGTGCCAGTTCCTGGTATTTTAGAATGCACTCCTCCTTATATAAAAAACTGAGTGAGCCGGGCATGGTGACGCACGCCTTTAATCCCAACACGTGGGAGGCAGAGGTAGGCGGATCACAGTGAGTTTCAGGCCACTCTGAGACTACATAGTGAATTCCAGGTCAGCCTGGGCTAGAGTGAAATCCTACCTCAAAAAAAAAAAAAAAAAAAAAAAAAGAAGGCAGGGAGCTGGAGAGATGGCTTAGCAGTTACAGATCTTGCCTGCCAAGCCAAAGGACCCAGGTTCAGGTCCCCAGTACTCACGGAAGCCAGATGCACAAGGTGCCGCGTTCATCTGGAGTTTGTTTGCATTGGCTAGAGATCCTGGCCTGCCCATTTCCTCTCTACTCTATCTGCCTCTTTCTCTCTCTAATAAAATATTTTATTTAAAAAATCGGTTTTTAGGGTTGGAGAGATGGCTTAGCAGTTAAGTGCTTGCCTGTGAAGCCTAAAGACCCCAGTTCAAGGCTCGATTCCCCAGGACCCACGTTAGCCAGATGCACAAGGGGGTGCATGCATCTGAAGTTCATTTGCAGTGGCTGGAGGACCTGGTGTGCCATTCTTTCTCTTTCGCTCTCTCTCAAATAAATAAAATATTTTAAAAACTTGACTGAACAACAGCCTGACATATGACCTGTGCAGCAACCCCACAGACCTTATACTTGACAGCATCTCCTGATTCCAACAAGAGGCTACAGGGAGTGACTGTATACCTTAGTTGTGTGTAAGTGAACAAACAGTCAGGAATGATAAAATGGCCCAATAACACCATTTCCCAGAAGGCATCCAGGTATTAAGTGATAAAGAATTATGTGTGTGCGTGCGCACGTGTGTGTCCATACATATGTAGTACACAGACCCATACTGAGTTCACTTGCTGCTATTTAGAATCTACTGCTGTCTATCAAGGATCTCCACTTTCTCATGTCAGTGAGGTTCCACCTGAGGTTGGCCTTCACCCACACGTCCCCAGGGCTCACGCTTGCTTCCCAGCAGGTGTGCTCGGATCACTAGCAGGCGCTGAGCCTGGCTGTGAAGTCTTCGCGGGCATCACTGCGCTCCTCCCCTGTCACTGTCATGCTCAAGGGACCAGCATTCCCACAGAACGCCTCCCTCCCTTGGCTTGCTATGTAGCTTTCTAGCACTGCTGCTGAGGATTAGGTTGTTCCTCAGTCCCCTGGAGGATTTTTTTTTTTAATATCTATTTCCTTGAGAGAGAGAGACAGACAGACAGACAGACAGACAGACAGACAGACAGACAGAATAGCTGCGCCAGGGCCTCCAGCCACTGTAACTGAACTCCAGACACTTGAGCCCCCTTGTGCATTTGGCTAACGTGGGTCCTGGGGAATCAAACCTGGGTTCTTTGGCTTTGCAGGTAAACACCTTAACCTCTGAGCTATCTCTCTAGTCCCCTTGTAGGGTTTTTATTTTATTTTTTTTTCCTCTAAAAATTTTTTTTGGTTTGTTTTATTTATTTATTTGAGAGCGACAGACAGAGAAAGAGGCAGAGAGAGAGAGAATGGGCGCGCCAGGGCTTCCACCTACTGCAGACAAATTCCAGATGTGTGTGCCCCCTTGTGTATCTGGCTAACATGGGTCCTGGGGAATCGAGCCTTGAACCAGGGTCCTTAGGCTTCACAGGCAAGTGCTTAACCGCTAAGCCATCTCTCCAAGTCCCCTGTAGGATTTTTTAAAAATGTATTTATTTATTTATTTATTCATTTTCAAGCACAGAGAGAGACAGAGAGGGAGGGAGGTAGATACAGAAAGATGTATGGAGAGAATGGGCACACCAGGGCCTCTAGCCACTGCAAAGGAACTCCAGATACATGTGCCTCTTTGTGCATCTGGCTTTACATGAGCACTGCAGAACTGAACCAGGATCCTTAGGCTTTGCAGACAAGCTCCTTAACTGCTAAGCCATCTCCCCAGGCCCTTGTAGGATTTTGAATAGCCTCAAGCTAAACATTTTCGAAAACAAGTGATAGAAATGACAGCATATGAAAAATAATGCACTATGTGCTGCATAAGAGACTTACCATCAGCAAACCCAGCTCTGGTGATGATGACCAGACACAGGGTTAGTCAACGTCAGCATGACTATCTCCCCTGCATGCACCATCACTCCTTTTTGTTGTTACTGTTGTTACATTTTATGTTTTTTAAAAATTTATTATTTATTTATTTGACAGAAAGAGGCAGAGAACAAGAGAGAGAATGGGCACATCAGGGCTGCTAGCCACTGCAAAAGAACTCTAGACACATGCATCACCTTGTGCATCTGGATTATGTGGGTCCCGAGGAAATGAACCTGGGTCCTTTGGCTTTGCAGGCAAGTGCCTTGAACACTAAGCCATCCTTCCAGCCCCAATTTTATTTTTTACAATAAAATTTTCAAGCATGCACTAAGAAGAGCATCACAAGTCCCATGTACTGATCGTCTAGCTTCAATAATTATCACCATTTTTAATAAATTTATATTTTGTTATTTATTTACTTGAGAGAGAGAAAGACACAGGGTGAGTGAGTGAGTGAGAGAGAATGGGTGCACCAGGGCCTTCAGCCACTGTAAACAAACTCCAGACTCATGTGCCACCTTGTGCATCCAGCTTACATTGGTCCTGGGGAACTGAACCGAGGTCATTTGGCTTTGCAGGCAAGCACCTTAACCGCTAAGCCATCTCTCTGGTCCCCCCCTTTTTTTTGAGGTAGGATTTCATTGTAGCCCAGGCTGACCTGGAATCCACTATGTAGTTTCAGGGTGGCCTTGAACTCATATCAATCCTCCTACCTCTGCCTCCCTAGTGCGGAGATTAAAGGCGTGTGTCACCACACCCAGCATTATCACCATTTTAAAACTATTTTTTCTGGAGTATTTTAAATCAAATTCCAGCTATCATTATCATTTGCTGTAAACACTTTAGAACACATCTCTAGTAAGGACACTTTCTACTTTACATAACTGTCACGTCACTATCACAGTTAACACAGCTAGCACAGTTTTCCTGTGTTATCTAATCTCTATTCAAAACTTCCCTGACTTAGAAGTGTCTTTCACAGGTGATTTCTTGACTGAGAATCCAAAGTCCTATATATTCTAACAATTTACTTGAGTTAAATTATTTCATTAACAGTTATAGAATACTCCTTTTCTTCCAAATAATTAACTGGATTTTTTTTTTCTTCAAAGCAGAGCAATCCCTCACCAATTAAGATTACTTTGTCAAATGGAACTGTGGTTCTTTCCAGTAGCCCAGGATGGACAATTAATTATGGACCTGACACTGTCTGGAGATCTGAAAGGCTTAGACAGCTGAGAGGCCCTGATGCAGTAGGCTTTTATTAAACAGCTGTGGTGGTTTGATTCAGGTGTCCCCCATAAACTCAGGTGCTCTGAATGCTAGGTTCCCAACTGATGGAGATTTGGGAATTAACACCTCATCGAGGGAGTGGATTGTTGGGGGCAGGCTTATAGGTGTTATAACCAGCTCCCCTTGCTAGTGTCTGGCACACTCTCCTATTACTGTTGTCCACATGATGTTGGCCAGGGGTGATGTCCACCCTCTGCTAATGCCATCGTTTACCCCTGCTATTGTGGTGCTTCCCCTCGAGCCTGAAATCCAAAATAAACCTCTTTTTCCCACAAGCCACTCTTAGTTGGGTGATTTCCACCAGCAATGCAAACTGACTGCAACAACAGCTTTCTTTTCTTTTTGTTTTTTTTCTTTTCTTTTCCTCCTTCTCTCCCTTCCTCCCTCCTCCCCCCTCTCTCCCTCCCTCCCTCCCTCCCTCCCTCCCTCCTTTCTTTCTTTCTTTCTTTTTTGAGGTAGAGTCTTACTCTAGCCCAGGCTGACCTGGAACTCACTATGTAGTCTCAGGGTAGCCTCAAACTCACGGTGATCCTCCTACCTCTACCTCCCGAGTGCTGGGATTAAAGGCGTGCGCCACCACGCCTGGCATAAACACCTTTATTGAGATAGACCTTCACATCACAAAATGCACCCACTGAGTCCGTAATTCAACACTTCCCAGCAGATGCGTGCGGTTGTGTGGTTTCAGAGCACTTCTTCTCCCTGGCAGATCTCCTGTGCTCTCGGTAGCCCAGCTAACCTCAGCCACCCAGGATGACTTGCTGCCTCTAGGTTTGTGTGTCCCAGATGTCTATGAGTATGCGTAGAATCATGCCGTAGTCTTTGTATCAGGTATGTATTCCTCTTTACTGGGCTAGCTAGCATCCTACTGTATGAGCATATATTTTGTTAATCCATTCTCAAGGTGATAAACATTTGGGTTATTTCCATCTTCTAGCTATCCTGAATAATAACAATTCATATTAATATTAAATTTGAACATATATGTTAATAAAAATATATAATATAAATTATAATATTAACATGGAGATGGATGCTGGAGTGAGCCAGCTTCTTCCCCCATGATAGAGCTAACCCTGGGATCTGTACGCCTGACATAAAGCCTTTCCTTCCATAAGCTGCTTTTGTTTCTCTTGGGTAGACATTTACCAGAAGAACTTCTAAGACATAAGTAAAGTCACTCTAACTTTTTAGATGCTACCAAAATGCTTTCCAAAGTGGCTGTATAGACTTGATGTTCTCGTGAGGAATGCGTGGAGGCTGTGGTTTCGCGATAGACTCATCCCTGTGGTGCCATTGTTTCAAATCCATTCCCGTGAGGATTGACAGGTGTCTACTGTGCTTTCAAGTTGTAGCTCCTAAACGATTAGTGATATTTAGCATCTTTTCATTGGGCTATTAGCTATGAAGTGTCTAACCAGCAAATCTGTTCATTTAAAAATAAATCTTACTCAACTCTGTAAAGGTTCTTTATCAGATATCTGTTTTACAAACACCTTTCCCAGCGGTTAGTCTTTATTTCTGAATGGTCTCTCTTGAAGAATGGTGTTTTAAATTCTGAAGGACACTAATGTTCCCTTTGTGGGCATTCTTTTTGTATGTTAGGTCTCAGAAGTCTGTGCCGATGTCACAGAGTGCTATTACATTCAGGTCTATGATAACATTTATATTTATGTATTTCATTAGGATCATTTCTGTGTATGCAGACATGTGCTTGTCACAGCACAGCTTGTTGAAAAGTCTACCTGTGCCCCACTGAAATGCCTTGATCCTTTAACACATGAGTTTCTTTCTGCACTCTGTTTGGTTCTAATGACGTGTGTGTGCTCATCCTCACATCCATGCTGCAATGTCTTAGTTCCTGTAGCATCAGACCTTCAAGCTCTCATGTTCTTTATCAAATCTTACTCAGAGTCCTTTGTATTCCCTAACACTTTTCAGCTTATCATTTCCCACCCCCAGACCTACCAGAGTTCTTGGGGGGTGCTGCAGTTGCCGTCTCGTTGCCGGCATTAAGCACCTGACTAGAAGCAGCTTATGGGGGACAGCTCTGTCGTGGTGAAGCTAATGGGGGTCAGGGCGTTTCTCAGGCTGACAGAGTCCAGGGACAGCTCCGTTGTGGTGAAGCTAATGGGGGTCAGGGTGTCTCAGGCTGACAGAGTCCAGAGATAGCTCTGTCGTGGTGAAGCTTATGGGGGTCAGGGTGTGTCTCAGGCTGACAGAGTCCAGGGACAGCTCTGTCGTGGTGAAGCTAATGGGGGTCAGGGCGTTTCTCAGGCTGACAGAGTGGAGGGACAGCTCTGTCGTGGTGAAGCTTATGGGGGTCAGGGTGTGTCTCAGGCTGACAGAGTCCAGGGACAGCTCTGTCGTGGTGAAGCTTATGGGGGTCAGGGTGTCTCAGGCTGACAGAGTGGAGGGACAGCTCCGTCGTGGTGAAGCTAATGGGGGTCAGGGTGTCTCAGGCTGACAGAGTCCAGGGACAGCTCTGTCGTGGTGAAGCTTATGGGGGTCAGGGTGTGTCTCAGGCTGACAGAGTCCAGCAATAGCTCTGTCGTGGTGAAGCTTATGGGGGTCAGGGTGTCTCAGGCTGACAGAGTGGAGGGACAGCTCCGTCGTGGTGAAGCTTATGGGGGTCAGGGTGTGTCTCAGGCCGACAGAGTCCAGGGACAGCTCTGTCATGGTGAAGCTAATGGGGTCAGGGCGTTTCTCAGGCTGACAGAATCCAGGGACAGCTCTGTTGTGGTGAAGCTTATGGGGGTCAGGGAGTGTGTCAGGCTGACAAGAGTCCAGGGACAGCTCCATTGTGGTGGAGGCTTATTGGGGGGTTCAGGCTGACAGAGTCCAGGGACAGCCCCGTCGTGGCGAAAGCAGCTGGCTTACTCCAGCATACATCCACAGCAGAGGGAGAAAAGCCAGCCACCAGCAAGCATGAACAGTTCGTACCCACAATGCTCTCAAGGAAAGCCAGTGTCACCTGGCAAACCCTCGTGGCACTGGAAAGGGCTCTGGGAGCTACTGGGTGACAGTGGTCACCAACAGCATGAAGAAGCAGGAGACCCTGCAAGCCCGGCCATCCACTAGCCCGGTGGTCACCAACAGCATGAAGCAGCAGGAGCCCCTGCAAGCCCGGCCATCCACCAGCCCGACAAGAACTACACGTTTGTGCAATAGTGGCAGCCTTTGTGGGTAACCAAGTGCCCTCCAAGTGGGTGTGAGTCCTGCTCAGTGAAGGGAACTCGTAACTGGTGCTGCAGCCAAGCCAGTGCCCCGTGGTCAGGAAACCTGCATTCCCCACAGAGAAGCTCCCAGAGTCCCCTGTTCAAGTCAGGTGGGTGGCCACATCAGAACGCCTCTCGAGCTCCTAGGCCCATCCCCTTATCCAAAGCTGTTTTCTCCCTGGGTCAGAGAAGGTGTTTCATTTTACAGATGGCAGAAAATCCTGGGAAGATCCAAGAAAGGACAGTTGAATGCCTGCAATGAGATGCGCCACCTCTACCACGTTTACTGGGGTCCATAAAAAATTGTGGAGGAAGCAGCAACCAATGCTAGCCCATATCCAGGAAAACAGCAACAAACACTGGCGGACTCAACACATCATAACAGAAATACAGAGGCTGCAGAGAAAACACCACCACCGATAACACACTGGCCATGGTTCAGCGACCGATGTGGAAGAGGGTGCAGGAAGATGGCAAGAGCCACAGGTATGCAGAAACACCCCGAGGCACAGCCCTCCCCGTAGCAGACAGAGGCCTCATTACCCCACACTGAACACCAGCAACCTCACAGGGAAATGGGGACGGGGGAGGGAGGGGAGGAACTACAACCTAATTAAAAATTATTTAAGGGCTGGAGGCCCTGGCCCATCAATTCTCTCTCTTTCTCTCACTCTATCATTAAAAAAAAAAGGCTATCTGTTGGGCTTGCCTTGATTTTTTTGTTTTGCTTTTTCTTGTTTTGTTTATTTTTATTTATTTACTTGAGAGTGACAGAGAGAGACAGAATGGGCGTACCAGGCCCTGCAGCCCCTGCACATGAACTCCAGATGCATGTGCCATTTGTGCATCTGGTTTATGTGGGTCCCTGGGAATCAAGTCTTAAGCCAGGGTCCTAAAGCTTCACAGGCAAGTGCTTGACCAGTGAGCCATCTCTCCAGCCCTTGTTTTGTTATTTTTTGTAGTAAGGTCTCTCTCTAGCCCAGGCTGACCTGGAATTCACTATGTAGTCTAAGGGTGGCCTTGAACTCACATCCATCTTTCTACCTCTGCCTCCAGAGTGCTGGGATTAAAGGTGTGCACCACCACACCTGGATATGCCTGGCATATTTATGTGGGTACTGGGGATGAAACTAAGTGTCTCATGCTTATGAGGCAAGCATTTTACTGACTGGGCCATCTCCCTAGTCCTGTTTGTTTTTAACTGACATAACATGATGATGATGTGGTATAGTGTGATGGTTGATACATGTATACAGTGTATAATTATCACAAGGATTTATCATACTTACCAGCTCACACCACTATCACTCCTGTAGTGTGAACACTCAAAACTCTTTTTTTCTAGCCACTCTGAAATATTCAGTACAACACTGTTAGGCCATCACCCTAATGTGCAACAGAAGGCCACAGTTTACTTCAATGTGTCTGTGACTTTGTAGTAATCTCTCCCCTGCCCTCTCCAGGCTCTGGTAACGCTCTTTTTCAGGCCAGGAGAGCTTCTGTGGATTCCACATGAACAAGACTGTGTGGTATTTATTTTTCTGCGCCTGGCTTATGTTAACATGTCTTCTAGGTTTATCCAGGTTGCTACAAATGACAGGGTTTCATCCTCTTATGTCTAAATAGCATTCCATTGTGCTACACATTTTGATTACCCATCCATCAGTTAATGAACGTATAGTGGTCTCATGTCTTGCCTATTCTGAGTACTCTACAGCAAAGCTATTCAGATATCTCTCTTTGACACTCTTATCTCATTCCCTTTGAGTGCATAACTAGTAGTGAATTCTGGATCATGTGGCACTTCTGTTGTAACATTAAAAAAAAAATTAAATTATATTTATTGAGGGAAGTACAGAACCAAGGGAAGGAAAATGAATACACCCATGCAATCTGGAAGCCCACATGATAGGCCTGGAAGAAATGTAAAAAAGAGAGTCAAGAGAAGACGGAAACTGCAAAGAGCTCCTGCCACGTGGAGGGCAGGGGGAGTGGAGAGCCCTGTGGGGAGGAGGGCTGGGGATTCTAAGGAGGGGACTCACCAGAACCTGGAGGCTCATGAGTGGTGAAAAGCCCCTAAGAGCTATTGTGACCGTTTTTAAGATTCCAAAACCACAGGCAACAGAAGCAAAACTGAACAAATGGCACTGCGTCCTGTGTCGAACAAAACAGCGGCTACACGGGGAAGTCATGAGCAGAGTGAAGACATAATGTGTCAAATGGGAAACCGTGCTTTCAAAATGTGCAGCTGACAGGATACCTATTAATGGTTGGTTGACTGGCAGAGTCTCATGTATCCCAGGCTACCCTCAAACTCACTGTGTGTACATGTGTACATGGGGCGGGGGGGGGGGGGCTGAACGCCTTATCTTTCTGCCTCCACCTCCCAAGTGCTGAGATGACAGACGTGCACCCCTACATCCAGTGTGTGCAGCGCCAGGGACGGGGCCTTTGTGCAGGCTAGAATACCACCTTATTTATTCATTTATTTTGGTTTTCAAGGCAGAGTCTCATTCTATTTTTTTTCTAGAGGTAGGGCGGCCTCAAACTCACAGCAATCCTCCTACCTCTGCCTCCCGAGCCACCATGGCAAGCCCAGAGTCTCCTTCAGGCCTATGCTAACGTCTAACTCATTCTGTAGAGTGGGCCAGCCTTAAGCTTCCGGTAATTCTCCTGCCTCAGCCTACTAAGGGCTCTAGTTACACGCGTGAGCCGCCATGTCTGCCGGATACCACTCCATTGATGAGTACGTCTCACTCGGTTTTCCCCTGATCTCTATTTCCCTCATATCTACTGACCAGGGCAGATGGACAATTCCTTACTGGAAATCTATAGTTAATCTTACATATGCCTTGTATCTCTAAACCTCTGCTATTCCTGGAAATTCAGGGTTTACTGACCTTTCTACCTTCCTTGACTGACCAAGTGTTTTCTTAATAGGAACAAAGAGATTAAAGGAGTTACAAACATAATAAAAGTTGTGAGGGATCTGATCTGTTTGATTTCTTACAAAGCCCTATTCATGAACACAGCAAAGGAGCTCAGCTGCCTACACTATGCCAAATACAAATCGTGACACTGATACAGTCACTGGACTCTTCCCCTCTTACTTTGTATAGAGATGACAGAAACAAATCAAACCACCCCTTAGCTGATGTTCACCCCCCCCCCTTTTCTGAGGTAGGGTCTCACTCTAGCCCAGGCTGACCTGAAATTCACTCTATTCTCAGTGTGGCCTTGAATTTACGGTGATCCTCCTACCTCTGCCTCTTGAGTGCTGGGATTAAAGGTATGTGCCACCATGCCTGGCTCATCCCCCTCCCCACCTTTTTTTAAACAAAATTCAACTATTGTTCCCACACCTGGCTGAGTAGTATAATGAAGTCACTTTTCCAAAGTTGTAAAATCGGCTGCAGGCATTAAGCAAGATTGCTTTATCTTGCAGATTATAAAGAATAACACTGTAGTTTACATCCAGATTTAAGACCTCTGGATCCAGTTAAATATCACCCGATTCACAGTCCCCAATTTAGCCTCTCCTAATATATGAACAGATATACAGAACAAAAGTCAATGTTTTAATAACACTAAAAGCTACATCTGATGAGAGTGACAGAATCTTGGAACAACTGAGAAAGATAATTATCTACAAGCACGCGCACACACAATCCAGATTTCAGCTCTTTCTAGTTGGTACTAAAACTAGAACTCTGCAAAAAAGTTTGGACCAGGCTTCCTGTCTCCTTTACTGTGTCTCACTTCTAAGACCCAGGGCTTCTACAAGCACAGGGAGAGAAACCTGTCCTTGCTAAATCCTCAGGGGCTGTGTTTCCATCAAGGCTGCTGCTGTGTCCATCCTCCCCTCCAGCGCACCTACACTGAAGATCACTCCTTTCTATACCTTCTATACTTCAGGGAAATCCGGAGTAAAATGCTGGGGAAAAGGTAATTCACATAACTCTACAAAGCTCAAAAGCCAGGACTAGAGAGCCCGCCGCAGTTTCAGGTCTATGCATCCACATTTCGACTCATAATGTAAATTACTCAAGAAATGGACACCAGAAAAAGGTACCCCAGATGCGCAAGAACTGAGCTAATGGGAGCCTCCTAGAAATGGGGGCCTGGAAGAAGCACAAACTTTGGTGTATCTTCTGGCTGAGCCATGAGCAAATGGCAGCTCGTGAGCAGTCACTACTCACTTGTGTTCATGGACACATTTTAGTCACGTACCATCGTCTGGCGACGGTCTGAGATGCTACATGGAATGACATTATGAAGCTCAGTTCTTGTCCTCTTAAGATCAAAGTCTACCATGGGAGGCAAATACACAGGCTGCCGTGGACAAGGCCAAAAGGCATGGATACCACTGCCGGGGCTCTGGATGAAACTGTACTTCGCTCAGCCGGAGACACACACAGTTTCACTGTGTGGAAACTCACACAGCACAGTGATGTGTTACTGGAGATTGAGTCCAGGGTCTTATTTATTCTAGGCAAGCACTCTATCGCTGAACTATATCCCTAGCCCTGTTTCTAATTTTTTAAAAAAACTTATTTTATTTGCCAGCAGAGAGAGAAAGATAGAGAGAAGACAGAGAGTGAATGGGTGCACCAGGGCCTCCAGCCACTGCAAACGAACTCCAGAACCGTGCACCCCCTTGTGCATCTGGCTTACATGGGTCCTGGGGAATCAAACTTGGGTCCTTTGGCTTCACAGGCAAACCCCTTAACCACTAAACCATCTCTCCAGCCCCTTTTTCCTAATTTTATTTTGAGGCAGAGTCTGGCTAGGTTGCCCACGTGGCCCTGCACTCATTAATTTTTTATCCTAGGCAAGCCTGGAACTTTCAGACCTCCAATCTCAGCTAGCTGAATGGTTTGGATTACAGCACACTCTAGCATGCCCAGCTGTTTTCATATTTTAACATCTGTGACTGATACATGAAAGAATGCAACATCTGACCATCAATGACACATGCCTTTAATCCCAGCACTCGGGAGGCAGAGGGAGGAGGATTGCCGTGAGTTCAAGGCCTCCCTGAGACTACATGGTAAATTCTGGGTCAGCCTGGACCAGAGTGAGACCCTACCTTGAAAAACCAAAAAAAAAAAAAAAAAAAAAACAAAAAAAAAAACCCCAAAAAACTACAGCATCTCATTTAATTCTCAATACAATCCTATGAACTAGCTAATTTACTAATGAGAAAAAAGTAAAACCAACCAAGCTGGACAATGTGACAAATCAACGAAGCAGGTGGGCAAGGATGAAAGGTGACATGGCTCAAGAGGCTGGACGCGGTTGTGGGCCACACCACCCTAGCACAAGTGTGTACATGCACAGCGATGTGTGGCGTCTCCCATTGTGGAAGCAGCAGTGACTTACTCCACTACGGAAGAGGAGAAAGGCTTTACCCCAGCGTTACACGCAGCCAGGGCTGCAAAAGGCAGCAGCCGTTCAAGTGGGGCAGGTTCCCAGCAAACTCAACGGAACAGAGCGTAGGACAGCAGCGTGCGTGCGTGTGCGTGTGCGTGCATGCGTGCGTATGCGTGTGTGTGTTATGGCTGGCTGACATGGATGAGGGGCCGTACTATGACTGAGAGTGGAAAAGCAGACAGGAGTCACCACAAAGGCACACTAGCGGAAGTTGATCCAGAGTTTGAAGTAGAAGACAGCAGTGATCAGACATTTAGAAAGATCCTCTGGGCAGCAGGGCACAGACAGGGCCGAGGCTCGAAGCCAACTGGCAGAGCTCGAATGAAAGAGCAGCAGCAGCGGCTCGGGGTGTCAGGACAGTCGCAGTAACGGCCAAAGACTGCTGCCATTTACTGGGGCCTTACTACCTGCCAGACACTGTCATGAAGGCTTGAGACAAGTTAAACCTCAGAGGAAAGAGACGCAGAGACAATTCCATGGCACGAGAGAGAGGAAGGGGAGGGTGGAGTGGTCGGCTGGTGGATGGAGATTGGGGGTAGCCAGCATGAGGGAGGAGGAGGCCCACGGACCGAGAGGAGTGTGGGGCTGTGTCTGGGCTGCAGCAGGAATGGATGGACCAAGAATGGAGAACATTCTCCGCACCGCGGGAAAGCACTGCAGACCTCCCAGCGCCAGGCTCCTGCCCGTGGTTGCTTTCCCATGATTGCTTTCCTCTTTACCATTACATTTTCATTGTCCAACAACCAGCACAACTTTAATTCTGAATTTATATACTGGCTGTCAAGATAGGACAGAGATACTGAGAGTGGACTTAAGAAGGTACCTAGGACTTGGGCTCATCTTCAAAGTGACCAGCAAAGGAAGGTAAAGCTCAAATAAAATAAAATAAAATAATAAAAAAAACTCTCCCATTCCATCTTGCTGGGTTTTATTTGTCACTTTTCAGTTCAACTTCTGGGAAACTTGAGAGCACTGGTGGGGTTGTAGGAGACTACAGATGAGGTGAGACTCTCAAGGAAGACTGCTGAGCTGGGCGTGGTGGTGCACACCTTTGATCCCAGCACTTAGGAGACAGAGGTAGGAGGATCATCATGAGTTCGAGGCCACCCTGAGGCTACACAGTGAGTTCCAAGTCAGCCTGAGCTACAGCCTGAGACCTTACCTAGAATACTAAAAAAAAAAGCAAAAGAAACGAAAAGAAAAAGACTACTGGGTTCCTGACGGCACACTACCTAAGTGTTACTGTCTCACAAGCACTGGTCAGAGAGGGGAGAGGCCTGCAAGCCATGCTCCATCAGCTTTCAAGTTGAAAAGTCACGCAGCAGAGCCAGTCAGTGATGCACCCAACTGACCTGCTCTTGGCTGTGCCCACAGATGTGTCCAGCATTTGTTCCACCAAACTACTGAGGGCTCAGAGCAAACCAGGGCACTGTCTTCTATAGCTGGCACCATGACATCTTGCTGCCCACCTATACCCACAGACAAAGCATGGCTTCAAGAATGAGGCCAGACTAAGTGAGGCTGGGGAGATGGCTCAGTGGGCTAGAGCCCTTGCCATACAAACATCAGGGACGAGGCTGGAAAGATGGCTTAGCAGTTAAGGCATTTGCCTGCAAAGCCAAAGGATCCCGCTTCAATTCTCCAGGACCCACGTAAGTCAGATGCAAAAGGGGGTGCATGCAGCTGGAGTTAGTTAGTTTGCAGTGGCTGGAGGCCCTGGTGTGTCCGTTCTCTCTCTCTCTCTCTTTCTCTCTCTCTTTGCCTCTTTATATCTCTAAAATAAATAAATAAATAAAATATATTAAAAAAAAACATTAGGAACTGAGAAGGCATAATTCATCCTGAGTTCTATTCCCTAGCTCCTGGGTATGGCCATGCATGCTTATAACCCCAGTCCTGTGGGGAGCGGAGACCTCAGAGTTGTTGGGTTCACTAGTTAGCAGTATAACTGAAAATAGCAGCTCCAGGGTCAGTGACAGACTCCGTGTCAAGGTAACACATGGATAAGTGATGGAGGAAGGACAGCTGCTGTTTTTCTCCTCTGGCCTCCACATGAGTATGCATGGGTGTGTGCATTACACACACATACATATGTACACCACACACATCACACATACTACATACAAACACACACCCACACACACCCACACCCACACCCACACCCACACATAGCTGCTTGGGAAGCAATGTGTCAACAGGGCACACGGTCCCCATGACAAGAGGCACAGGAGTACAGGGAAAACACCGTGTCCCAAGCTGTCACTGTTTGCCAAAGACTAGACGAGCTGAATGTGCTGGTCCTTGCCTTTCTCCAGCACACAAGGGAGGGAAGTCTCAACCTGAAGGCCAACCCCCAAAAGAACACGAAAAAGAGCAAATGAACCCTAGTGTTTCCATAGTGATGTTACCCTTCCAGGTCACTGGAAGGTGGATTAATTTTTTTTTTTTTAGTATAGAAGGATAAAAATGAGCATAAATGGGATATAAGAAGGAAAAAAATCACAAATTAACAAAAGTCTCAATGCAATTTAACAGAGAATGGCAGACACTAAGTAGAACAGAAGAAATGGGACCCTCCCATGACACGCCAAGACAAATGCAGTCAATAGGATTGGGAACAACCAGACTCACTAGAGACTGGCTTTAAAATGATCACTTGACGTTAAAGGAAAAAATCCCAAGAAACAAAAACATGACGTGCTTCTTAGTGTTCTATTTTCAACCAATTATTCCTTTCCCACCAATTCACTGTGGAGGCGATGAATCAGTGAACCCTTGTGTCTACTAAGGGGTCATTTAGTCATACTAATTCTGTAGCCCTGACGTTTCATGCTTCAAGATTTAAGTACCTAGAAGAAAACCGCTTAATTTAAGCTTGCTTTCTAAATGTTTTACACTGTAGCGTCTGACAAATGGAACATACAGTAGGGCTTTGGAGGATGGCCTAACAGCTTTGTACGCTTTTCAACTGTAAAAGTGAGGATGGCCTAACAGCTTTGCACTCTTTTCAACTGTAAAAGTTCTACACACAAGAAAAAACAGCCCTGGAAGACAGAGAGTGCTCGTCCCATCTCAGACGTGTGCCGTCTTCTCCGAAGACAAGTTACACGGAGGCACAGGGCTTGGTCAGGCCTCCAAGTGATTTCTAGGTCTGGAAAAGACAACCTGTGCCATCTCCTTTCTGGGGCTTCGACACTTGTATACAAATACTCGGTTTTCATAACAGGAAACGGGGGCCTGGCGCTCTTGTTCTAAAACCTTGCCACCTAATGCCAGGGAGGTTTTAGGCCATTGAGTATTTCCTCTTTTCTTCTTCTTTCCTTTTTTTAAACTTTTATTTATTTACTTGTGAGGGAAAGAGAAGGAGAGAGACTAGATGTGCCAGGGCCTTCAGCCACTGCAAACTAACTCCAGATGCATGCACAACCTTGTGCATCTGGCTTATGTTGGTCCTGGGGAATCAAATGTGGGTCCTCTGGCTTTGCAGGCAAATGCCTTAACTGCTAAGCCATCTCTCCAGCCTTTTCTCTTTTTTTTTGTTGACTTTCTTTCTACAAATACTCTAAATGAGGACTGTTTAATAAACTAGTAATTATAAAAATTCATTTTTCATACTAAAATTAATTTATCTAAGTGTATTAAATTGTATTTTATTTATTTATATTTTATTTGACAGAGAAAGAGGGGGAGAGAGAATGAACAAGCTCACCAGGGCCTCCAGCCACTGCAAATGAACTCCAGATGCGTGTGCCCCTTTGCGCATCTGGCTAATGTGGGTCCTGGGGAATTGAACCTGGGTCCTTTGGCTTTGCAGGCAAATACCTTAACCGCTAAGCCATCCCTTCAGCCCTTAAAATTGTATTTTAATCAATTAACATTAAAGACCTACTTTAAGATCTGTATTTATTACTATTTTAATAATCAACCTTAAGAAAAGCACTTACAAAATATGAACAATTTTATATTTTATTTTTTAAATTTTATTTTATTTTATTTATTTATTTGAGAGCGACAGAGAGAGAAAGAGGGAGAGAGAGAGAATGGGAGCGCCAGGGCCTTCAGCCACTGCAAACAACTCCAGACGCGTGTGTCCCTTGTGCATCTGGCTAATGTGAGTCCTGGGGAGTCGAGCCTCGAACCAGGGTCCTTAAGCTTCACAGGCAAGCACTTAACCACTAAGCCATCTCTCCAGCCTCAAAATCTGAACAATTTTAAATAAAAAGGGACATCCTCAAGATTTTGTTTGCATGTACATATGCTACCACACCCAGCACTTTACGTGGGTACTGGGGATCTGAACTCAGGTCTTCATGTTTATGAGCAAGCACCTTACCCATTGAGCTATCTCCTCAGCCTTGTTCTAGAGACTGAAATCACTACTGTCCAGCCAGGTATTTACTTAAAGGTGAAAATACATTAAGAAAATCCCCAAATACTATAATCTGATGATGAGGATGATGATGACAATATCATCACCACAATGTCTTAATGGTATCTGCTATTCTTTAAAAAAATACATCAGGAACATTTTTCTATCAGGCAAATAAATAAAAATCCCTTTTGTTTAATTAAGTCTTTAAAAATAAATCTTCATTTGATAAGCAATCTAACAGCCCCCAGCAGCTCAAATAGGCTTCAGTCGTCCAGAGTTGCCAATAAGCCATTTTATGATGTTGCCCAAAGAACTTCGCATGATGGGACCTGTTAGGACCACAGTTTCCTCACCTCTATAGTAGAAAGCACCACCTCCTATGTAGGACTGTTCCAAAAGATAATTTCTTTTTTTCTTGAGGGAGGGTCTCACTCTAGCTCAGGCTGACCTAGAATTCACTATGTAGTCTGGGAGTGGCCTTGAACTCATGGTGATCCTCCTACCTCTGCCTCCCAAGTGCTGGGACTAAAGACATGAACCACCATGCCCAGCTATAAATGATTTTTTGTTTGTTTGTTTGTCTGTTTTGAGGTAGGCTAACCTAGAATTCACTCAGTAGTCCACTGACCTCAATCTCACAACAATTTTTGTACCTCAGCCTCCAAAGAGCTGAGATCATAGGCCATAAGCCACCATGTCCAGCTTGGGATTTTTTTTTTTTTTTTTTTTTTGGTTTTTAGAGGTAAGGTTTCACTCTAGTCCAGGCTGACCTAGAATTCACTATGTAGTGTCAGGGTGGCCTCGAACTCATGGTGATCCTCTTACCTCTGTCTCCCAAGTGCTGGGATTAAAGGTGTGCACCACCACACCTGGCTGGGATTTTTTTTTTTTTTTAACAAAACAAAGCAAACTTAACAAGGTACCTGGCATGGGGAAGCCACCCCATCATTCAAGTTCCAAAGTCTGACCCAGAAGTCTTCCTATTTAATCACTGTTCTCAGAAGAGTGACTAGAAAACCTTGTTAGATTCAAGAGGCATCAGTCATTCTTGAGCAAGCAAGGCATAGGAATGGTACTAACATGTGCATGCTAATAAGACTGAGCCCTTACCTCCTTACCCCTAACTATCTCTCTGCCTTGTTAGGTGTGTGCTAATAAGACTGAGACCTTACCTCCTTATCCTAACTATCTTTCTGCCTTGTTAGGTGTGTGCTCTTAGGATAAACCACACCACATGTGGAACATGTCACGGAGCAAGTCCTATCTTCCAAAACAGATGTGCTTCTTACCAAAACGCTAAAAAGCAGCCTGGCACTCATGCCTTTTCTTCAGAAAACTTTATCATGGATCATAGTTTCTATATAAATAACATGGTGTCAAAATAAATTATGGGGTTTATTCATCATCCATTGTGACAGTTACATAGGCTCTTAATATTATTTTTTTTTTGGCAGTATTATGGCAAGGATTAGGATCTTGAGATAAAAGGAATATTAGCTTCCAGATGTACCCAAAGCCAAGTGAAACTCTGTACTTTACCAACAAATAAGATTCTCATTTTTATTATTTAAACTACCTCATTTTAGAATAATACGTGATTACTATTTTCAAGGCCAGAGAAATACGTCATCCAATTAGATAATTAATCTTCAAAGTTCTCTTTTGTTCTTAATTGCTTGCTTTGCAGAATTAGCCACCCAATAAGCACTTTAGGCAGCTGTGGTTTAGTGCAGCCCCATCTCATGAGTAATAGGTGTAAGCTTCTTTCACTCAACGTGGTCACAGTGCAATATATAGCAGAACACCCAAGTAATGCTTTTCTTCACCAAAGAAGGTGCCAGTCTCATTAGCATGCACATGTTAATACCACTCCTATGTCCTTGCTTGCCCAAGAGTGACTGATAACTCCTGAACAGGGACTCAATTTATGGATGGAAATAAGGCTTAGAATTCAGATGCTTTTACAGAGATATTATTGCTGCTTTAACAGTAGAAAGGGGCCCAAGTCATATTGTTTCCTGGACATAGCATTTGATAGGAAGAATATTTGTTCTAACGATCTCACAAATCAATAGGAGCTGCACTGACCTTCATCTCTCCCTATAGGAACAGGTACTATTGAAAAAGTGTGCATTGTAAGCGCCAGATGCTGACAGAGGGGTGTGTGGTAATGAAAAAACCCTTGCCTGAACAAAAGTTCAGGAACCATCTTGGCTCCTATGACCTCTACTCGTTACTTAGGGTTTTTTTTTCCTTTTTACAGAAAATGTTTGTTTTATTCATTATTTATTTATTTATTTATGGGAGAGAAAAGAGAAAGGTGGGCACTGGGAAGCAAACCTGCAAGCATCTTAACTGCTGAGCCATCTCTTTGGCACCCCCTGGATAATTTTTATATAAATTAATTATTTTTATTAAATTTTTTTTATTGACAACTTCCATGATTATAACCAGTATTCCCTCCCTCCCCCTACTTTCCCCTTTGAAACTCCACTCTCCATCAGTCTCTCTTTTATTTTGATGTCATCGTCTTTTTCTCCTATCATGATGGTCTAGTGTAGGTAGTGTCAGGAACTGTGAGGTCATGGATGTCCAGGCTGTTTTGTGTCTGGAGGAGCGCGTTGTAAGGAGTCCCACCCTTCCTCTGACTCTTAGGGTATTTTCTAATGACAGTCTTAATCCTAACAGTCATTGCTCAGAAGTCCTCTTTGCAGTGGAGAAGAGCTTGGGCCAGGTGGCATCAGGCACATCAGCTCCGAGTTTCTTGAGCACGCGCCTGGGGCGGGGCGGGGCGGGGTGGCGGTGCTCACGCTTGGCGCAAGGCTGACACACTAAGTAGCACGCGGCAAGGTGAGCGATCAATTCCAGCCGACTGCAGACTTCTAACTAAAGTCCCACTTTTAGTTTACTAAGCTGAAAGGCAGCAAACCATCTTAGTCCCAAAGAGCTCAGACCTGTGCTCTGAAAGCCCACAGGCTTTTTATACCGTGCGCAGGAGCATAAAAGGGTGGCGGGGCGGGGAGGGGGGGAGACCACCTGACATCCACTCTCCTTCCTGCCACATTACTGTCCGTCACAGAATCATAAAGTTGCCCTCAGAGGAGTTACTTCCCCAGATCTCCTGCAGGGTCACTAACCACTGCTAAGCAGCTTCATAAGGACAGCTTTTTAAATGGCTTGAGGCTTCTACCACCCAAATGGCAGTTCTGAGATCACTCTACGACACTAGCAGTCAGTGCAGTTCTGATAGTATTTTTATCTAAGAGCCCACGTTTAGGAGTCTTGTGAGCACTGGAAGATAGAATGTGACAGGCAGGGGTCTTGGCATTATCTGCCCGTTAGGGCCACAGAAATTGAGACATACACCGTATCAGCTAAAACTGCCTCTCCTTCCCCACCTCCACCCTTTGCCGTCTCCAAGAGTCCATTGCTCTGTGGGTATCCTCAGGCAAAGGCAAACGAGAGGAGGGGCAGAAAGCACTCCCACAGTGCCCCAAGCCACCCATTTGAGCATGGCATTCAAGGCGGGAATGAACAGCAGTTGTTTGGAAACCTCTTCTGTAGACACTAGAAACCAACACCCAACCGCAAACAGACAAAAACACATTCCAAACTACGGGCTGTAACTATCAATTCAATTGGCTGGTGTGCCTGAACACTTTATCCCCAACAGTGGGATGCTCTTTGGGAAGGTTGTGGAACCTTCAGGAGGTAGAGCTTTGCTGGAGGAAGTGTCACTGGGACGGGCCTTGGGCTGTTACCAGGCAGTAATCACTTGCTTCTTTTTTCTCCTTCCTCCCTGTTAATGGGGCGACAGAACACCAACTGCCTGATCCTGTCATGCTCCCCCACCACTCCATCGTCTTGAACCCAAGGAACCCTTTCCTTCTCTAAGTTACTTCTGGTCAAGTATCTTTTAAAAATATTTTTTATTCATTTATTTGACACACACAGAGAGAATGGGCGTGTCAGGACCTCCAGCTGCTGCAAATGAACTCCAGATGCATTCACTACCTTGTGCATCTGGCTAATGTGGATCCTGGGGAATAGAACCTGGGTCCTTTGGCTTTGCAGGCAAACACCTTAACTGCTAAGCCATCCCTCCAGCCCCAGTCAAGTATTTTTGTCCCAGCAACAAGAAAAGCAACTGATGCACCGGGGAAAGCCAAAAATGAACAGCAGGTAATGGAGTAAATATGACAGAAAGGGTATGACAAAAGGCTGGACTGTGATGTCATCAGACCCAACAAGATTCTGAGTATGGAGTGATCTCTAACCACATGCAATCTGCAAGTCTAATGCTTTCTCTTGGCGTGGAAATCCTTTATTCCAACAAGTTTACCTAGATATCCACAACATGAAGTAGATTAGAAGGCACTGTGTGCTCTTGGGCAAGATACTGACTTAATGGAGGTTAAGTCCAAAAGAGCCTAATCCTAAAGCCAGTGGATATTTAGCAGAATTCGAGCTCAAACTCACAGATGTGTGGCTCCAAACCAGTTCTCAAAAGTCAACACCAAGGTCGCCTGGTGGAAGTCAACAGTGAGAATCTGATCTTTTCTCGTGCTGCTGAAGTTTATCATCAATAATGCAGGCTAATAATTTAAAACAATGATCTCTAGCATAACTGTTTGCAACCGCTTTGGTCTCCTGAATGTTCCACTGCCCTACACACCCTGTATTTTCCTCCTTTCCCTAAGACACCCTCCTCTTCAGCCTCCCTTTGGGGCATCAGTCACACTTATGACACACTTATGGGCTGTGAGGTGTGTGAGGCAACACAGAGAATCTCTTGCGCTCACCACAGCCCCGTCCCACCAGCATGACTATGTGCTGGTGAATGAGCTGCAGCTCAGAGGCTGCGGAACGGGGGACTACATCTCCATCATCTCTCAGCTCTGGAAACTCTGTGGGATGCAATCCTCACTGGTGCACATCGGAAGGCTGCTGAGCCCTGAGGGAAGGCTTGAATCCGTGCTGTGGCTTGAATCTGAAATGTCCCCCAAAGGCTCGCCTTAGCTTGCACGTGCTCCCCAGCTGGTGGCACTGTTTTGGAAGGGTGTGGATTATTTAGGAGCTGCGCCATACCTAGCACAAGGAGGTCATTAGAGGCGGGACTTTCACAGTATTGGTCTCACTGGGCCTGGTGTCGTGATGTGAGCACTCTGTCTCACATTCCCACCACTGTAACCAGCCTCACCATAATTAACTGAGAGCCTCTGAATGCTTGGGCCAAGATAAACCTTTCCTCTCTGATTTGTTTCTATCAGCCATTTTGGTTACAACAATACAAAAGTAGCTAATATCATCCCCTTTCACACAGCTCTTGGAAGTAAACCCACACACATACTGCATACACACAGACATAGCACAGTAATGTATTCGCCTTAATTTTGCTATGAATGCTTACATCTTTTATGTTTGTACCTTTGTTGTCAAGTTGTTGAAAATTACTTGCCAACGTACTAGGGGAAGTAACTTAGCTTCTCAAAACCAACATATCTTTCCGCTCTTCCCATTCTAACCATTCACATTTATGCTGTTTATACTGAAATAATGGCAGCTTCTTTGTATTGTGTTTCAAAAATGTGACTGCCTCCTGAAACTCAAAAGAAAATTTTTCCCAAAGAAAGTTAAACAACAACAACAACAAATGTAATTCAAGAAGGGCACTTTGGTTCCCACGCCCACCCACAAAGGCCTACTTAGTGCATTAGAGGAGCGCATTGGAACGCCACAGGGCTCAGCCCCACCGCGGGCCCTCCCCCAGGGAAAATATCTTCCTGAACCCAGCTGGGTGTGTCTGAAACACTGCTCTTGTTCCTCCATCTGCCACAACAAGGGGGGGCAGCTCCCCTTTCCTCACCTCCTACCCTCTGCTCTCCCGGTGACAGGGAGACAAGTGTGACCCAGAGGAGATATGCCAGGGCCACAATCGGGGGGCTCCGCTCCTAGGGCTGGGGGAAGAGAAGCCAGCGCATAAGCAGTGGCCATGACAAGACTCTTAGGGGCAGAGTGACTCCACGCGGCTGGACACGTGAGCCCTACCTAGGTGGCTCCCTGGACTTACCACCAGACAGAAGACAGGCGTTCCTCCACTTAGTCACTTGATCCTTCATGTGCTTGTACACTCATTCATTCTGTGAACATTTACTGAGCACACACATGCTCCTAGGTACACTGACACGTTCATAAAATAAAGACAGGTGCAGGTGCAGCATGACCGCTGTCACAGAATTTGCAGTCAAGGGCAGAATCTGAATTCAGTAGGAAACTGATAGGGAAGGAAGAAAACTCCAGGCAGAGGGCAGGGAGCAAACTCTGTGTAAGAACGAACCTTTTCCAGGAAAGAAAGGAAACACATCGCAAGAATAAGGCGAGTCTGGTGGTGGGTGAAGAAAGCTTACTCTCCTGGCAAATACTGAGAACCTTCACGTGCCAGGCCCTCTGCTGGCCCCTTGCGATGGAGCAGCCAAGACAGCAAGTACACACATTCCAATGGCACGAGACACGACAGCAACTAAATGAGCAAGGTGCCCTCCACAGTGACAAGAGGACTACAATACCCCTCTCAACCAGGCAGGGTGGGGTTCCATGCACACAGAGCAAGGGGTATTGTAGTCCTCTTGTCACTGTGGAGGGCACCTTGCTCATTACACAATTCTGCTTAAAGTCTCTCCTATTGGATCAGCTGGGCGTGGTGGCGCACGCCTTGAATCCCAGCGCTCAGGAGGCAGAGGCAGGAGGATCGCCCTGAGTTGGAGGCCAGCCTGAGAATACAGAGTGAATTCCAGGTCAGCCTGGGCTAGAGCGAGACCCTACCTCAAAAAACAAAAACAAAAAACACATGTAGTGATGCCATATGTCAAGATACACACAGGGACTGTTTCCATAACCACATGATGTTTTTATAAGCCAGGCACATATGTGTCTGTTTTTAAATCACATACACAACAGATAAAAGAAGAGTTTAGCCCTAAGTCCCTCCGTATATGCAAGCCCAAGACACATGGTTTCTCATGTGCCAGAGCGGAAGAGTCCTTCAGCACTATTCCCATCTAGTCAAGGCCTTTCACTCAAATCCATGGTACACAGGTGAAGGTCGGAGGACAGCTCTACCTTCATCTTATTTTTTTTTTCGAGGAAGGGTCTCACTCTGGTCCAGGCTGACCTGGAATTCACCATGTAGTCTCAGACCTCATGGCGATCCTCCCACCTCTGCCTCCCGAGTGCTGGGATTCAAGGCGTGTGCCTCCATGCCCCAGCAGCTCTACCTTCTTTGAGACAGGGTCTCTTGCCACGGCAAATGAGCTGCGGACTGCAGGGGAACATCAGACTGGCTGGTCCTGGGGCTTCGGGGTCTTCTGGCTCTGCTTCCCATCAACATAGGTGCACTGGCTTCACAGGTGAATGCACGACTTTCATCAGGTTTTATGCAGGTGCTGGGGAATTGGAGCTGGACCAGTAGCCCTGGCCAGCAAGCATGTTTAGCCACCAATCATCTTCCCAGCCCCCATATCTTGTCTGCCAGAGAATCATGAAGAGATTTTTCCAAGTTGAGACTGATACTGGTAAATCCCAGGGAATTGATTTCACTCTTCACATTGAATCTCTCTACCCCTCACCATGTCTCATGCCCAAGGAACATTTTCTCCAAACTGAACCCTCTGGAGGTTGAAGCCTTGGCAAATTCCAGTGTACACTCCTCCCTGGCCCATGACAGTAAGGCCACGAGAAACTGACAGGACTGAGTCCAATGGAAGCAGTACCAGGCATTTGTGATGCATGGAAGGAAAGGGCACCCTGACTGTCAGAGGAGGGCGGGGGCATAAACAACTTCAAGCTTATGCTCCTACTAAGTTCCAGGTCTCTGGGCTATGGTTTCAGAAAGACAGCAGGCTACGTGCACTCTCATCGCCTATCACTGCTGAGGCCCTGGAGGCCTGCGGCGGCTGCTGTCTAAACACACACGCACTGGGAGCGTGGGGGGGGGGGGTGAGGCTGGGACAGCGCACGACCCAGCACGGCCCCCAGGAACCTTCGCACACACGGTAAACTTCAGAGACGGTCTACAGCGTGCGCTATCAGAACCGGGGCCAAGAAGTGGACTGAAAGTTCCTCCTCGGCTGACATCTGAAATGCCCTCAACCCTCGTTTTTCATTTCACAGAAGGAGATGAAGGACAATCTGTTAATGACAAATAACGCGAGTGTCAAATGAAGTAAAATGACTTAGAACAACACATTCAGAGGAGAGCAGTCTACTGGCCTTTGGCTCCACAGGCTGGCTCAGCTGTCTACCGGGCAACTGAGAGGCCACCCTGTTGGGCAGGTGTGGTCCTCAGGCTCCCAGCCAGCTCCCTCTCCCCTTTCAAAGGCGGGGGTGGGGTGGGAAATGGTCAGCACTATAGTCCTCAGAGAAGCAATGTATGAGTTATGGCTTAAGACAGAGCAAAGAGAGAGACGGGGAGAGAGAGACAGAGAGAGAGAGAGAGAGAGAGAGAGAGAGAGGGAGGGGGAGAGAGAGAGAGAGAGAGAGAGAAAGAGAGAGAGAGAGAGGATCTCATCTTCTAACTTAGGATTCTCTGTGGACTCCAGGAGAAAAGGAACCATAACCATGGCTCAGTCGGTGGCTCAGAGCTCCAGGGAAGCACAGCAGTGCCTGCCAGCAGATGAGAATTTAGGAGCACCTGGTCCTTTCTACTACAGTGTCCCCAAACACCTATTTAAGACTCTCCAAGGACAAGCACAGTGTCTACAAATCACATCATTAAGCCTTCTAATTATAACAGAAGCTGTTTTCCCTTGAGTTAAAAAATGTTACTTTTCAAGTTTTAACTAATAACACCAATTCCAGTTTAGCAACCCAAAGACAATCAAACCTATTGCAACAATACTGAAAGAGGGCTCTCATGTCTCCCCTACAACACACCTCCTTCCTTTGTCCTTTCCATTCTTCATTCTTAAAACCAAATTCTAAAAACTGGAGATACACACATGATCATCTATAAATTTGCTTACATGAGAAAATTCATAAAATCATCATTAAACTTTAAAAAAAATATATCTCAATTTTACTGTGTTAATGGTCTTTCCTCTTGCACTTCTCTTTATAATATAATTTATCTTTTTTTGCATGTGCTTATGTGTAGTATGTTGCTGTAGTGTATGCACACGTGTAGAAGCATGCAAAAGCCACAGGAGAATGTTGGGTGCCTCCCTCCATCATTCATCTGCATGTTTTCCTGAGATGAAACATTGAATTCCAGAGCTTGCCATTTTCCCCATCTTCGGCGATTCTCTGGTCTCAGATTCCCACAGAACTGGGATCACAGCCATTCACTGGCATGCCTAGCTGTTCATACAAGTGCTGGGGACTAGCTGTTCACACGAGTGCTGTGGGTTCTAGCTGTTCATACAAGTGCTGGGGGATCTAGCTGTTCACGCGTGTGCTGGGGTATCTAATCTAGCTGTTCACGCAAGTGCTGGGGGATCTAATCTAGATGTTCATGCCAGTGCTGGGGGATCTAATCTAGATGTTCACGCCAGTGCTGGGGGATCTAATCTAGCTGTTCACGCGAGTGCTGGGGGATCTAATCTAGCTGTTCACGCGAGTGCTGGGGGATCTAATCTAGCTGTTCATGCCAGTGCTGGGGGATCTAATCTAGCTGTTCACGCGAGTGCTGGGGGATCTAATCTAGATGTTCACGCGAGTGCTGGGGGATCTAATCTAGCTGTTCACGCGAGTGCTGGGGGATCTAATCTAGATGTTCACGCGAGTGCTGGGGGATCTAATCTAGATGTTCACGCGAGTGCTGGGGGATCTAATCTTGCTGTTCACGCGAGTGCTGGGGGATCTAATCTAGATGTTCACGCCAGTGCTGGGGGATCTAATCTAGATGATCACGCCAGTGCTGGGGGATCTAATCTAGCTGTTCACACGAGTGCTGGGGGATCTAATCTAGATGTTCACGCGAGTGCTGGGGGATCTAATCTAGCTGTTCACGCGAGTGCTGGGGGATCTAATCTAGCTGTTCACGTGAGTGCTGGGGGATCTAATCTAGATGTTCACGCCAGTGCTGGGGGATCTAATCTAGCTGTTCACGCGAGTGCTGGGGGATCTAATCTAGATGTTCACGCGAGTGCTGGGGGATCTAATCTAGATGTTCACGCGAGTGCTGGGGGATCTAATCTTGCTGTTCACGCGAGTGCTGGGGGATCTAATCTAGATGTTCACGCCAGTGCTGGGGGATCTAATCTAGATGATCACGCCAGTGCTGGGGGATCTAATCTAGCTGTTCACACGAGTGCTGGGGGATCTAATCTAGATGTTCACGCGAGTGCTGGGGGATCTAATCTAGATGTTCACGCGAGTGCTGGGGGATCTAATCTAGATGTTCACGCGAGTGCTGGGGGATCTAATCTAGATGTTCACGCGAGTGCTGGGGGATCTAATCTAGATGTTCACGCGAGTGCTGGGGGATCTAATCTAGCTGTTCACGCCAGTGCTGGGGGATCTAATCTAGATGTTCACGCGAGTGCTGGGGGATCTAATCTAGATGTTCACGTGAGTGCTGGGGGATCTAATCTAGATGTTCACGCCAGTGCTGGGGGATCTAATCTAGATGTTCACGCCAGTGCTGGGGGATCTAATCTAGCTGTTCACGCGAGTGCTGGGGGATCTAATCTAGCTGTTCACGCGAGTGCTGGGGGATCTAATCTAGCTGTTCACGCCAGTGCTGGGGGATCTAATCTAGATGTTCACGCGAGTGCTGGGGGATCTAATCTAGCTGTTCACGCGAGTGCTGGGGGATCTAATCTAGCTGTTCACGCGAGTGCTGGGGGATCTAATCTAGATGTTCACACGAGTGCTGGGGGATCTAATCTAGATGTTCACGCGAGTGCTGGGGGATCTAATCTAGATGTTCACGCCAGTGCTGGGGGATCTAATCTAGCTGTTCACGCGAGTGCTGGGGGATCTAATCTAGCTGTTCACGCGAGTGCTGGGGGATCTAATCTAGCTGTTCACGCGAGTGCTGGGGGATCTACTCTAGCTGTTCACGCGAGTGCTGGGGGATCTAATCTAGATGTTCACGCCAGTGCTGGGGGATCTAATCTAGATGTTCACGCGAGTGCTGGGGGATCTAATCTAGATGTTCACGCCAGTGCTGGGGGATCTAATCTAGCTGTTCACATGAGTGCTGGGGGATCTAATCTAGCTGTTCACACGAGTGCTGGGGGATCTAATCTAGATGTTCACGCCAGTGCTGGGGGATCTAATCTAGCTGTTCACATGAGTGCTGGGGGATCTAATCTAGCTGTTCACGCGAGTGCTGGGGGATCTAATCTAGCTGTTCACGCGAGTGCTGGGGGATCTAATCTAGATGTTCACGCCAGTGCTGGGGGATCTAATCTAGCTGTTCACGCGAGTGCTGGGGGATCTAATCTAGATGTTCACGCGAGTGCTGGGGGATCTAATCTAGATGTTCACACGAGTGCTGGGGGATCTAATCTAGCTGTTCACGTGAGTGCTGGGGGATCTAATCTAGATGTTCACGCCAGTGCTGGGGGATCTAATCTAGATGTTCAGGCGAGTGCTGGGGGATCTAATCTAGCTGTTCACACGAGTGCTGGGGGATCTAATCTAGATGTTCACGCCAGTGCTGGGGGATCTAATCTAGATGTTCACGCCAGTGCTGGGGGATCTAATCTAGCTGTTCACGCGAGTGCTGGGGGATCTAATCTGGCTGTTCAGGCGAGTGCTGGGGGATCTTATCTAGCTGTTCACGCGAGTGCTGGGGGATCTAATCTAGCTGTTCACGCGAGTGCTGGGGGATCTAATCTAGATGTTCACGCCAGTGCTGGGGGATCTAATCTAGATGTTCACACCAGTGCTGGGGGATCTAATCTAGCTGTTCACATGAGTGCTGGGGGATCTAATCTAGCTGTTCACGCGAGTGCTGGGTGATCTAATCTAGCTGTTCACGTGAGTGCTGGGGGATCTAATCTAGATGTTCACGCCAGTGCTGGGGGATCTAATCTAGATGTTCACGCCAGTGCTGGGGGATCTAATCTAGGTGTTCACGCGAGTGCTGGGGGATCTAATCTAGCTGTTCACGCGAGTGCTGTGGGATCTAATCTAGCTGTTCACGCGAGTGCTGGGGGATCTAATCTAGCTGTTCACGCGAGTGCTGGGGGATCTAATCTAGCTGTTCACGTGAGTGCTGGGGGATCTAATCTAGATGTTCACGCCAGTGCTGGGGGATCTAATCTAGATGTTCACGCCAGTGCTGGGGGATCTAATCTAGCTGTTCACGCCAGTGCTGGGGGATCTAATCTAGCTGTTCACGCCAGTGCTGGGGGATCTTGCTGTTCACGTGAGTGCTGGGGGATCTAATCTAGATGTTCACGCGAGTGCTGGGGGATCTAATCTAGCTGTTCACGCGAGTGCTGGGGGATCTAATCTAGATGTTCACGCGAGTGCTGGGGGATCTAATCTAGCTGTTCACGCGAGTGCTGGGGGATCTAATCTAGATGTTCACGCGAGTGCTGGGGGATCTAATCTAGCTGTTCACGCGAGTGCTGGGGGATCTAATCTAGCTGTTCACGCGAGTGCTGGGGGATCTAATCTAGCTGTTCACGCGAGTGCTGGGGGATCTAATCTAGCTGTTCACGCGAGTGCTGGGGGATCTAATCTAGCTGTTCACGCGAGTGCTGGGGGATCTAATCTAGCTGTTCACGCGAGTGCTGGGGGATCTAATCTAGCTGTTCACGCGAGTGCTGGGGGATCTAATCTAGCTGTTCACGCGAGTGCTGGGGGATCTAATCTAGATGTTCACGCCAGTGCTGGGGGATCTAATCTAGCTGTTCACGCGAGTGCTGGGGGATCTAATCTAGCTGTTCACGTGAGTGCTGGGGGATCTAATCTATATGTTCACGCCAGTGCTGGGGGATCTAATCTAGCTGTTCACATGAGTGCTGGGGGATCTAATCTAGCTGTTCACGTCAGTGCTGGGGGATCTAATCTAGCTGTTCACGTGAGTGCTGGGGGATCTAATCTAGATGTTCACGCCAGTGCTTGGGGATCTAATCTAGCTGTTCACATGAGTGCTGGGGGATCTAATCTAGCTGTTCACGCGAGTGCTGGGGGATCTAATCTAGATGTTCACGCCAGTGCTGGGGGATCTAATCTAGATGTTCACGCGAGTGCTGGGGGATCTAATCTAGATGTTCATGCGAGTGCTGGGGGATCTAATCTAGCTGTTCACACGAGTGCTGGGGGATCTAATCTAGATGTTCACGCGAGTGCTGGGGGATCTAATCTAGCTGTTCACGTGAGTGCTGGGGGATCTAATCTAGATGTTCACGCCAGTGCTGGGGGATCTAATCTAGCTGTTCACGCCAGTGCTGGGGGATCTAATCTAGATGTTCACGCGAGTGCTGGGGGATCTAATCTAGCTGTTCACATGAGTGCTGGGGGATCTAATCTAGCTGTTCACGCGAGTGCTGGGGGATCTAATCTAGATGTTCACGCCAGTGCTGGGGGATCTAATCTAGATGTTCACGCGAGTGCTGGGGGATCTAATCTAGATGTTCACGCCAGTGCTGGGGGATCTAATCTAGATGTTCACGCCAGTGCTGGGGGATCTAATCTAGCTGTTCACGCGAGTGCTGGGGGATCTAATCTAGATGTTCATGCGAGTGCTGGGGGATCTAATCTAGCTGTTCACACGAGTGCTGGGGGATCTAATCTAGCTGTTCACGCGAGTGCTGGGGGATCTAATCTAGATGTTCACGCGAGTGCTGGGGGATCTAATCTAGCTGTTCACGCGAGTGCTGGGGGATCTAATCTAGATGTTCACGCGAGTGCTGGGGGATCTAATCTAGCTGTTCACGCGAGTGCTGGGGGATCTAATCTAGATGTTCACGTGAGTGCTGGGGGATCTAGCTGTTCACGCGAGTGCTGGGGGATCTAATCTAGATGTTCACGCCAGTGCTGGGGGATCTAATCTAGATGTTCACGCGAGTGCTGGGGGATCTAATCTAGATGTTCACGCCAGTGCTGGGGGATCTAATCTAGATGTTCACACCAGTGCTGGGGGATCTAATCTAGCTGTTCACATGAGTGCTGGGGGATCTAATCTAGATGTTCACGCCAGTGCTGGGGGATCTAATCTAGATGATCACGCGAGTGCTGGGTGATCTAATCTAGCTGTTCACATGAGTGCTGGGGGATCTAATCTAGATGTTCACGCCAGTGCTGGGGGATCTAATCTAGATGTTCACGCCAGTGCTGGGGGATCTAATCTAGCTGTTCACATGAGTGCTGGGGGATCTAATCTAGCTGTTCACGCGAGTGCTGGGGGATCTAATCTAGCTGTTCACGTGAGTGCTGGGGGATCTAATCTAGATGTTCACGCGAGTGCTGGGGGATCTAATCTAGCTGTTCACGCGAGTGCTGGGGGATCTAATCTAGCTGTTCACGCGAGTGCTGGGGGATCTAATCTAGCTGTTCACGCGAGTGCTGGGGGATCTAATCTAGCTGTTCACGCAAGTGCTGGGGGATCTAATCTAGCTGTTCACGCGAGTGCTGGGGGATCTAATCTAGCTGTTCACGCGAGTGCTGGGGGATCTAATCTAGCTGTTCACGCGAGTGCTGGGGGATCTAATCTAGCTGTTCACGCGAGTGCTGGGGGATCTAATCTAGATGTTCACGCCAGTGCTGGGGGATCTAATCTAGATGTTCACGCCAGTGCTGGGGGATCTAATCTAGCTGTTCACGCGAGTGCTGGGGGATCTAATCTAGCTGTTCACGCGAGTGCTGGGGGATCTAATCTAGCTGTTCACGCGAGTGCTGGGGGATCTAATCTAGCTGTTCACGCGAGTGCTGGGGGATCTAATCTAGCTGTTCACGCGAGTGCTGGGGGATCTAATCTAGCTGTTCACGCGAGTGCTGGGGGATCTAATCTAGATGTTCACGCCAGTGCTGGGGGATCTAATCTAGATGTTCACGCGAGTGCTGGGGGATCTAATCTAGATGTTCACGCCAGTGCTGGGGGATCTAATCTAGATGTTCACGCGAGTGCTGGGGGATCTAATCTAGATGTTCACGCCAGTGCTGGGGGATCTAATCTAGCTGTTCACGCGAGTGCTGGGGGATCTAATCTAGCTGTTCACGTGAGTGCTGGGGGATCTAATCTATATGTTCACGCCAGTGCTGGGGGATCTAATCTAGATGTTCACGCCAGTGCTGGGGGATCTAATCTAGATGTTCACACGAGTGCTGGGGGATCTAATCTAGCTGTTCACGCGAGTGCTGGGGGATCTAATCTAGCTGTTCATGCCAGTGCTGGGGGATCTAATCTAGCTGTTCACGCGTGTGCTGGGGTATCTAATCTAGCTGTTCACGCGAGTGCTGGGGGATCTAATCTAGATGTTCACGCGAGTGCTGGGGGATCTAATCTAGCTGTTCACGTGAGTGCTGGGGGATCTAATCTAGATGTTCACGCGAGTGCTGGGGGATCTAATCTAGCTGTTCACGTGAGTGCTGGGGGATCTAATCTAGATGTTCACGCCAGTGCTGGGGGATCTAATCTAGCTGTTCACATGAGTGCTGGGGGATCTAATCTAGCTGTTCACGTGAGTGCTGGGGGATCTAATCTAGCTGTTCACGTGAGTGCTGGGGGATCTAATCTAGATGTTCACGCCAGTGCTTGGGGATCTAATCTAGCTGTTCACATGAGTGCTGGGGGATCTAATCTAGCTGTTCACGCGAGTGCTGGGGGATCTAATCTAGATGTTCACGCGAGTGCTGGGGGATCTAATCTAGATGTTCACACGAGTGCTGGGGGATCTAATCTAGATGTTCACGCGAGTGCTGGGGGATCTAATCTAGATGTTCACGCGAGTGCTGGGGGATCTAATCTAGATGTTCACGTGAGTGCTGGGGGATCTACTCTAGCTGTTCACGCGAGTGCTGGGGGATCTAATCTAGATGTTCATGCGAGTGCTGGGGGATCTAATCTAGCTGTTCACGCGAGTGCTGGGGGATCTACTCTAGCTGTTCACATGAGTGCTGGGGGATCTACTCTAGCTGTTCACGCGAGTGCTGGGGGATCTAATCTAGATGTTCATGCGAGTGCTGGGGGATCTAATCTAGCTGTTCACGCGAGTGCTGGGGGATCTACTCTAGCTGTTCACGCCAGTGCTGGGGGATCTAATCTAGCTGTTCACGCGAGTGCTGGGGGATCTAATCTAGCTGTTCACGTGAGTGCTGGGCGATCTAATCTAGCTGTTCACGCGAGTGCTGGGGGATCTAATCTAGCTGTTCACGCGAGTGCTGGGGGATCTAATCTAGCTGTTCACATGAGTGCTGCGGGATCTAGCTTTTCAAGCGATTGCATTGGGATCTAGCTGTTCACACCACTGCTGGGGGATCTAGTTGTTCACATGAGTACTGCGGTAGTGATTCTTGCTCTGCAAATGCCTATACCTACTGAGCCATGGCTCCAGGAGTGAGAGAGAGAGAGGGAGATAAAGTGTTTTATTTTTCAAGGTAGGGTCTCACTCTAGCCCAGGCTGACCGTGTGTGTGTGTGCGTGTGCGTATGTGTGTGTGTGTATTTTATTTTTCAAGGTAGGGTCTCACTCTAGCCCAAACTCACTGTGTGTGTGTGTGTGTGTGTGTGTGTGTGTGTGTGTTTTATTTTTCAAGGTACGGTCTCACTCTAGCCCAGGCTGACTGTGTGTGTATATGTGTGTGTGTGTATATTTTTCAAGGTACAGTCTCACTCTAGCCCGGGCTGACCTTGTGTGTGTGTGTGTGTGTGTGTGTGTATTTTATTTTTCAAGGTATGGTCTCTCTCTAGCCCAGGCTGACCTAGAACACACTCTGTAGTCCCAGGCTGGCCTCAAACTCACACCTGGGATTAAAGGCTTGAGACATCCTGGCAGCACCATCTTTTCTCAGAGCTTAATTAACATAAAATTTACATGTCACAAAATTCACCTAATTTGGGTGCATAATTCAATGAGATCTAGTGAATTTATATTACAACCCACTTTTAGAATCCTTTCAGGACCCTCAAACATTTCCTCATTCCCATCTGAAGTCAGTTCTCACTCCCACCTCTGGATCCCGGCAGCCAAGGACACACTCTCTGTCACTATTTCCTGTGTGCAGAGCCTCATCTAACTAGGACCCCACGACTGCACGCTCTGGTGTCTGGCTCCTTTCAGTGCATGCAGTTTTTGTACTAGCATTCCTCGGTGTGGGTAGAACATAGTTTCCTCCCCGGCGAATGAGCGCAGGGATTGCTTACAGTTGGGGCTATTAAGAACAATACTGCCATCAACATTTACAGACAACTGTCCATAATGATATGCTTTCACCATTTCTTGGGTAGAATTACTAGATAACACGGTAAGTACATGCTTAATTTTTTCCCTTTTTATTGACAGCGTCCATACTTATAGACAACAAACCATGATGATTCCCCCTCCCCCATGTTCCCCTTCACAATGTTTATTATTTTTTTTATTAAGAGACTGCCAAACTCCTTCCCTCAGAGGCTCCTCTATGTTATGCTCCCATTAGCGAAGAATAAGGGCCTGTTTTCTCCACGGCAGCTCGCGCTTGGCAGTGACTGCTTGGGAGTGGGAAGCAGTGCTTCACTGTGGCTCCGTGCTTACCTAACAACCAGACGCTGTGCTTCATAGGCTCATTTCTATCTCTATGCAATTTTTAAAAATATATTATTTTAAATCGGGTGTGGTGGCACACACCTTTAATCCCAGCACTCAGGAGGCAGAGGTAGGACAATCACTGTGAGTTCAAGGCTACCCTGAGACTACATGATGAATAATTCCAGGTCAGCCTGGGCTAGAGTGAGACTACTTTGAGAAACCAAAAAGGGGGGGGGGGGAAGAGAGAGAATGGGCATGCCAGGGCCTTCGGCCACTGCAAACAAACTCCAGATGCATGTGTCCCCTTGTGCATCTCGCTAACATGGGTCCTGGGGAATCGAACCTGGGTCCTTTGGCTTTGCAGGCAAGCTCCTTAACCGGTAAACTATCCCTCCAGCCCTCTCTATATAATTTTGATGAAATATCTATTCAAATCTTTTGTATCCTTCCCAATTGGGCTGTTTGTTTATCCTCCTAATATGGAGTTATAAGGTCTAAACTATCAATTTTCTTTTCATTTTGTGTGCTTTTAATATCTTGCCATTGCTTCATCCAGTATAAAAAATATTTTCTATGTTTTCTTCCATGGATTGAATAATTTTTTTTTCTCACTTTCAATTCTCTGATATATCTGGTGTTCATGTCTGTGTGTGTTCTGAGAGGTGGAAGTCATTTATGTGTCTGTACATGTAGATCCAAGTTTTATAGCCCCTCGTTCAAAAAGATAATCCAGTAAACTGCCATAGTCAACCATTTGACAGGACTTGTTCTTGATTACTAGAATTTGATGACGATGTTTGAAATGAGATGGTGTAAGTATTCCGACTCTGTTCTTTATGGGATTTTCCACGTCCTTTGTATTTACACTTAAGCGCATCAGGTCAGTTTCTGCAAAGATGCCTGCTAGAATTCAGACACGGGACACACTGGAAGGACTGCCATCTTAACAGTTCCAACCTGTGAATGTGGGATTCATTTCCATTTATCTAAGTGTTCTGTATTTTGCTCAGCAACGCATTTATATTCCTAAGCATGTTATTCCCTTTGATGCTACTGTAAGCATATTTAAAAACTTCACCTTTGGACTGTTCATTTCTGACATATATGGAAAACAATTTTTGTATATTGATATTATATCCTGTAAATTTCATATTCCCTTTATACTATCATTTTTGTCTCACTATCAAACCTGGATTGGACTTGAACTCATAGTGATCCTCTTGCCTCAGTCTCCCAAATGTTGGGATTCTGGGTGTGAGCCACGACAACCTAGCTTTTCTTTATGTTTTTCTGAGTAAGATATATATATTTAAGTGCTAAATGGGTTTTACTTCAATCATAATTTCACTTCCCTTTACAAAAAAACCTATGCCAAATACAAAGCAAACATTGCTACCACTTTTTAAGAAATCTAGCTGCTTAAGAACAGTAAGTTGGGCTGGAGAGATGGCTTAGTGGTTAAGGCACTTGCCTGAGAAGCCTAAGGACACACGTTTGACTCTCCAGATCCCACATAAGCCAGACGCACAAAGGTGAGGCAAGCGTGTAAGGTCGCCCATGTGCACAAGATGGCACGTGCATCTGGAGGTCGACTGCAGTGGCTGGAGGCCTGGCACACCGAGTCTCTCTCTTGCTCTCTCATAGAAAATTACAAAATAAGAACAGTAAGTCATTAATGAAGTTCATATATTCCACTATTTGTGCTATAGCAAGTTTAAAATTATGATCTAGCAAAAATTAAAACTGTATCATAATTTTTAAAGTTGGCTTTTAAAAAAGTGTCTCCCTGCCTACTGCTCTGTTTAAGAATCCCCATGGCAAGAGTTTTCTGAGAAAAATGATTGGCCAAATCTAGTCCTATTGTCTGGAAATAAAATGTTACTTAAATACAGCCATGTTTCAATAATCTGCATTGTGTGAACAGGGTGTAAGGACTGTGTGTCCTGCATAGCCAAAAGTTTGTTATTTGGTCCATTATATAGTTTGTCAAACCCTGCTTTATGTGAATCTGTCAAAAATTGAATTCTCTGTACATTAATTAAGGAGTTAACATCCTAATGTAATGTACCTTCTCCCTTTAAATTCCTATTGGAATCTAGTCTCCAATATGAGGACAGCTAAAGTCGGGGCCTTTGGAAATGGTCACCAGGACAGAAGCTCCATAGACGGAGTATGAATCAGGCCCTCCTCCTGACGAAACTGTCCATCTTCCTCCTTGTTCAAGCCAAGAGCTCGACATCCTTGATACCCTGCTTCCTCCCCATGCTTCCCATTACTCACTCAGTCCTTCCAAACCACTCTCCAATCTAGTCACCTTACTCCATTCTTCACTGCAATCACCTATACACCAGTGGCTACTAGACAGAGGCAGCCCTGCCAATGGACATCTGGAAATATCTAGAAACATCCACTGCTGTCACAACTCAGGGCTCTCCTAGAGTACAATGGGCAGAAGCCAGGATGTGACTCAACATCCCACCACGCACAGATAAGTCCTAAATTGCAAAAGTTATTCAGCCTGAGCTGAAGTTTGAGAAATTCTGCTTTAGGTAAGCAGAAGAGTGATGCACGCTAATGGGATGAAAGCCCAGTTCAAAGTATTACAATTCAGAATTGTTTCAGTGTAATAGATCCAATTCTATGTGGGGGGGGGGGTACAGTGCTATGGACTGAGTACTCACGTGTGCATGCTTTCCGCTCCGATGATGACCATTATGCAGTAGGAAATCCCACTTTGTACAAGAAAATGTAAGGCATACCTGTAAAAAAAAAGTGATAGTACTGTTAGAAGTCACAAATGAGTTCAAATAATGTATGATAAAAAGCATTTAATGCATGATAAAATGAATACTAAAAAATTCTCATATGCAAAATATACAAATACAAAAAGGTCCAAAGCCTAAATGACCTTCTGTAAACACCCCGGGGAACAAGTCCCATAGTTCAGGCCCCAGGAGCTAGATAAAGAAAATCAACCCTAGCATTCTACATTTCTTAGCAACAATGAAAGCAGGGTGGGGTTGTATGGCTCGAGGATAACATCTTTTTTTATATATATAACTAAAGACACAATTACTTTAAAAAAGAAGTGATACATACAGATTTCAGAAAAGCCCTGATAGAATACCGCTATTTCCCCAAACTTCTCCAATACCAGCTTTGTACTTTTTTCTTACCTTTTAAACAATATCACTCACAAAACAACCAAAACCTCCAGGTCTTATGATTTACTAAAAATACCTAAATCTAGTCTCAAAGCATGGTGGCTCTAATCAAATAAACTTCCTTCGGTAAATCCAGTCATCTGATACTTTGCTATGGTGAATTTGCAATTTTTTCTGGCTTGTATGACACAGTAATTTCTAATATTCTAATACAGATCAACTGTTTAAAAAAGAGAACTAATTTATCTATGTACTTCACAAAATTAAAGTAGAATGTAATTTGGATCTGTGGGATTAAAATCAAGCCACACTATCCATGGGATTATATACACATGTGTACACATGCATGTTCTCTTTTCTCTTGCCCCTCTCTTTTTCTGTCTCTTTCCCCCTTCAACTTTCTTTTCCCTTTTTGGTGACATACTTTATGGTAAAATATATAAAAATCATGTGTAAGAATCTTAACAGATGACTAAAATTACTTTCAAAAAATAAAAAAAAATTACTTTCAATTTCATTATTACGGGGATAATAGCAGGTACCCTGAATGTGGAAAAGTTGCTTAAAATGTGAAGACATTTTTCCACAGGCCTATTATAAATAAGGAGTCGCTCTAAGGCAGGTCTACTGAAGGTATGTCCAAAGTGGGTCAGTCTGTCTCTATTCCCTCTTATGCATGCACACCCATATGCACTCAAAAAATAGTGAGGGTCTGGAGTACTGCTATAATTAGAGAACTCCAAGGAGGCAGAAAATCCTATACAAATATAAATGAAAATAAAACAAACCTCTTTGTTTAAAAACATAATTAAAATTCATACTTTCAAAATTATCTACCAGGGCTGAAGAGATGGCTTAGTGGTTAAGTGCTTGCCTGTGAAGCCTAAGGACTCTGGTTCGAGGCTTGATTCCCCAGGACCCACGTTAGCCAGATGCACAAGGGGGCGCAGGGGCATCTGGAGTTCGTTTGCAGTGGCTGGAGGCCCTGGCGTGCCCATTCTCTCTCTCCCTTTCTCTCTCTGTCTGTTGCTCTCAAATAAATAAAAAATAAACAAAAAAATTATCTACCAATGCTTCACTTACAGCCTGAGCATGGTTCTAGACACCAGAAGGGCATTTAAAACTGACTGTTAAACGCATTAAAGGTATTTATCTTAAACAAGAAAAACTATGTTCGAGTACTGCTGAAGAAATTTTTCCCTTTTCTGGATAAATTTCCTTGGAACATGAGGAGATGAGACAATTTTGAAGCTAAGTTTTATTTCTCAAACACAATTCTGGTGCCTTAGATGGCCTTCAGGTGCCTACTTTCTTGGCATGCCTGGCATTTTGGGGCACAGTATAACATTTGGGCAGCCACCTGCTGGAGCAGTTTCTGCTCCTGGGGTAATATAGGTGTCTTAGCACTGACCTGATCTGCATGCACCTCTGTTCTGTTGACTTTCTTAGGTACCTCACTGGTGATGTTTCTCAGTGTCCTGTGCTGAGCTATCACACTCGTCCTCATTAGTAAGATGGGCATAATAAATATGTAATAGCCACATAAGCTTTGCTAGGATGCCACAAAAACACATGAAAAGTATTGACAAGCACCCAAATATTAAAAGTAATTAGTAAGTAAAAGCTAGTCTATCTTAAGTTGACTTTTAGGATAAATCGATCCAACGCTTATCATTTCAGAGGTGAAGAACTGTGGTCACATACCTAGTTAGTTATCTAGCCCCCACAAAAACACAAGTTGTTTCTGGCCAACATGTCCACTGACCAATTCTTTAAAGGCTGGAGTAGGAGTGGATGAATAATAATCTTTCCAACTGCTTAAGCACTTTGAAAATAAAATGATGCTTTATCCCAAAACACTTCAACTTATCTTTAGATAATATATTTTATGTAGATGTGGCTAAGCATTGTGCTATGAATTTCAAATAACACTAAAGGTAGGTGGAAAATTTATTTCTAACAAAATAAAAGTTTTAAAATAGTCAAAATACCTCTTTGATCATTCAACTAATTTTTAGAGGTTTTAAAAAAATTTTCATTTTGGCAGTGATAGTGTCAAAACCAAGGCTTCATAGATGCTAAGGCAAGTACTCTACCATGAGCTACACCTCCTGTTCCTAATGTCTACTTTCTGAAAACTACTGGCCTGGACACTGGAAATACAAGAATAGTCAAGATAACCAAGATAGTGTATCCTCAGAGAGCTCCCAATCTCAGGAGAGATCAGGTAAGTAGCTATTGCAAAAGTAGTAAAAAACATTAGGGGCTGCAGAGATGGCTTATTGGTTTAGGTGCCTGCCTGAAAAGCCCAAGGACCTATGTTTGACTCTGCAGGTCCCATGTAAGCCAGACGTACAAAAGTGACACAAGCGCTCAAGATTGCACATGCCCACTAGGTGGCGCAAGTGTCTGGAGTTCAACCACAGTGGCTGGAGGTGCTGGCATGCCAAGTCTCAATCTCTCTCTCTTTCTCATAAAAAATAAAAAGATTAAAAAAAAACAGTAACAAAGAGAGATGATAAACACAAAAATTCCCAATCTAGATCACCAACTAGATAATGGTAATAACACAGACTGAGCATCCCTAATCCACAAATACACTCTAAATGTTTCCAGTTTCGGAGCATTCTGGAATGTAACTTTGTTTATTAGATGCATTCAACCAGTTAACTTTATGCAAATGTTCCAAAGTCTGAAATACTACAAAATCAGAAACACTTCTGGTTCCAAGAATTTCACGCAAGGACCACTCTGTGACGGACAAGTCTGAGTTCCAGCGTTCGCTCTGAATGACCTTCATCTCATGCTTTTCCTGAGGTGCTAGGGCTTCAAGCCTCACACTGGTCGGAGATAGTTAAACAGCATGTCCAAAGCCATATAGCTACCAGACCTAGACACTCACTCAGGTCCAACCCAGGTCTGCCTGACTTCTGAGCTTTTATCACCTTACACTTCGTTTGTGTTTCTTGTTTGAGGCAGGGTCTCGCTGTGCAACCCTGGTTGGCCCCAAACTCACTATGTAGACCTGGCTGTATGTTATCCTTCTGTCTCTTACTCCTGAGTGCTGGGATTAAAGACATGCATCATTACCCAATACTTTTATCAAAGATATTTAAATGAAGAGATATAATTGTTACAAATTTGTAGGCAATAGTTAAAAAAAAAAGATGAGGCCAAACAGAAGTGGGCAAAATGAGCAATTATACTTATAGAGCAAACATGGTCTCCAAAGTGAAGTTGTAAAAATTAGTAGGAGATGGGATTGCCTTTAAGCCTAAAAACTGAAGTGCTTCTTAAAAACTGCAAAGCAGAAGGGGCAGGATGGTGTATGCCTTTAGTCCCAGCACTTGGGAGGCAGAGGTACGAGAGTTCGAGGCTACCCTGACACTACATAGTGAATTCTGGCTCACCATGGGCTAGAGTGAGACCCTACCTCAAAAGCCCCCCGCCCCATGCAAAGCAGGGCTGGAGAGATGGCTGAGCAGTTAAGGCACTTGTCTGTGAAACCTAAGAACACCTGTTTGAATCTCCAGGTCCCACATAAGCCAGACACACAGTAATGCAAGCATGCAGTATCGCATATGTGCACAAGGCGACGCACGCATCTGGAGTTTTCCTCAGCAGCTGAAGGCCCTGGCATGCCCATTCTCTCTCTCTCACTATGCCTCTTTCTCTGTCTCAAATAGATAACAATAAATTTTAAAAATGCAATGCAAAAGAATGCTTCTTCATTAACTAATTCCAACTAGCAAAGAGCCCCATTACACATGGTATCCCTCTTCCTAAAAAGGAAGGAATATAAAAAGTTTGTTCCTTAAGAAAAGAACAAAGAATTCAATTTTAAAAATCCCTGTTACCATATGTAACTTGAAATTTAGGACTGCTGACTTTGACATTACAGCCAGGTTACTTTGCACCGTTATTAAGCATTCAAGAAGGGTTATGACAAGGGAGTCCTTCCTCAGAGAAGAAGAGTTAAGTGACGAAATTCACCCTTACCTCTGGCCCTGCCTCCACGTCCCAGGACACCCACCGTACCCATCTACTGTTGCCACAGACCACAAAGTGAAGGTACCCAGGGCCATTCTAAGTAGAAGCCTTCTCCAACCCTTCATTTGAAAATACGAATACATAAGGGATATTGAAGTTATCTCTGTAAGGGTAGGGATCGACTGAGCTATGTTTCAAAACACTCTAGAAAAACAGGTTGGTAAAGAAATAGAAGAAAAATGGTAGCGTTTTAATTATTGTCAAAGCTAGCTAGGTAAAGAGCATCATTCTCTGCATGCCTGTGTTTGCAAAGTCCCAGAGTGTTTTAAAACATGTACTAGCCCTTCTGGGAAGGGGAACAGAAATGTAAGGAAACCTCGATGATATGAATGTGATGTTGTCAAGGAAGTAAAGGTCTCATTCCTGTAAGATATCATAGTGAAATCTCAATACCACCCATATCTATCTGTGCCGATGCCTTTGCCTAGCAGAGAGCTGGCACAGGACAATATGGTAGATGTGATACATTTCCAGTGCTTGCTTTTTTTCCATAATTTCTAAGAAACATTTGCAATTGCCAGAAGCAAAGAGCAGGTTAAGAAATGCCAGTGCATTCAACTTTCAAGAGGAAACACAAACCACCTCCCAGAATAAACAGAGAAGTGCTTCTATACGGGTCCCACAGGCTGTGCACGCTACAACAGAGGAGGCCTCCGCAGAGCAGGTGAGTTCGTTTCTACTCACTCAAAGAAGCCTAGTCTCCGACAGCCAGCTGCCTGCGGAGGAGCGCGCTGAGCCCTCTCCCATGAGCAGTGAGTTCTAGGACAAGGGCCCACGGCGAGCGCTCACCCAGGAGTCCCAGAGGAGCCTTTACTGAGAGGCTACACTGCCTGCTTCTCCAGGAGAGGTAACATTTCTGTACTGAAAGCTCTCAGGCTAGTCCAGTGAGGAAGACTGGGGACTAGCTGGAGGAATCACACATCCATGACAAGGATCATACATAAAAAGCTTTCCACTACAAATAATTTTTTTCTCTATCAAGAATGTTTTAAAAAGCCATCTTTGTTAATGGGACAATCTAACAAAAAAACAGTACGAGAGTCATTCAATGAGCTTCACTAGACTCTTAAAAGCCTATTGCACAGTGAAAACTCAAATATACAACCAAAAAATTTGTAGCCTGGCATGGGCGCACATGCCTTTAATCCTAGCACTCAGGAGGCAGAGGTGGGGGATCGCTGTGAGTTTGAGGCCAGCCTGGGACTACAGAGTGAATTTCAGGTTATCCTGGGCTACAGCAAGCCTTACCTCAAAAAACCAAAAACAAAAAAAATGTAGATGGTTAATTTGTCTTGGCATAAAAAGCAACTCATGACTGACTGCCTTCATGTACTTTTGTGTACTTTTTCATAAATTACAAATAGCAACTTTTAAGACCAACCTTAAGAGAAACCCTAGCCCTATTTTTTTGCTTTTAATACTAAAAATAAAAATTTTGAAAGTGGCTTTGAAGGAACACTTTATAAGTACATCCAAGAGCAAAACCCTGCACAATGTATCATTCTACACACTCATTTCTCAAATATATCTAAATAGTCTTCATTTAAACAGGATCAAAACAATTACTTACCATCCAAAGCAAAAAAATGCAAGATAAAGGCCCAAAAGGGTAGCAACTATGTGTCTTATAAAAGAGCTAGTTTTGCTTGAGTGTAGATAAATTCGAAACCAAATGGCTGCTAACAAGGCAAAGAGTTGGCACACTACAAAGTTGACCTGTAAAGAAAAATTAAAATTTCATATTAGCAACAGACTTGAATTTGGCATTTGATGTTACATTTAAATTCTAAAACACGATGGTTATATAAAACTTTGATCTAGTTTACAAAAAAAAAAAAACAAAAACAAAAACAAAACCGAGAGGAGTCTAAGTAATTAGACATGTATATGTCTACTGCATGCATGCTGGGTGCACTACACCTGGCAAGGGAAGGGCATCCCAGGGGTGAGGAGCGGGGTGCTACAAGAACGTGGGCAACAGTTTGTGGGCACTCCTGGAAAGCACGGGACATGCTATGAGTCAAGGGACAGAAAAACTTCCAGTGACTTAGGTGGCTCTACAGCTGGTTGAAAGTAGAGCTCCAAGTTTCCCATAATGCTCCCAAACAGGATCCCTCCCTCAAGACCCGGCAGCTATGAGAGCACTTGGAGCTGCAGGCTGGGCTGGACGTGGGGCTGTTCCTGGAGGTGAAATCGCAGGAAGCTGCTATGGTCTACACAGTGCTGTGGTTTAGCTAGAGGATGGCCGAGATGAATGACAGCAGATAAGGCAGAGGGAGCAGGGAGGGAGGGGGACTGTCACACATGCCGTGATAACGTCTGTCCCTCAGCCATGCTCCTCTCGCACGCGGAGAAGCAGAGAAGTGTGACTAAGTGAGCCGTGCTTCCCTCTCCATTGACAGAAATGTAAAGGCTCAAGGAAAATTGCCTTTTGTCTCTTGCAAGGCTCTCTCTCACTGCATGTTAAGCAAAATACATCTTAAAGCTTGTAAATAAAAGATACCTTTGCCTAAAGACACAGACAAGTAAGTTCTTGTCCTACATTACACAGAGAAAAACAGATTGTTAAATGTTGTCTGAGAGACCTTTGTTCTCTGAAACACACTGAATACAAGCAAAAAGTCTTTCTATAGGTTCTAACACTTATTTTTCCACAAAAAAGTTCTAGCAGTATTTTTGAAAGTTAAGCCAAAAGTAATTATGTCCAAAAAATTAATACTCTCCCTCCACAGAAGAACTACTCATATCTACATAGCTTCTAATAGTTTACAAACTTTCAAACACCTCAGTCCCTTCTCTCAAATCTCTTAATTTAACAATGGACAAAGTGCGAAAGATCTAAAAATGCGAAAGGTCAGCACTGTCCCAGGACAGCTTCAGAATCAACCAGAACATACAAACAAGGTGCTGCAGTTAATATTAAAGTGTCTTCAAAGGGCTTTCAGAAAGCGCTGTAAAGACACCACAAAGCTGGAGCTGGGAAATAAGTCAGAACCATATCCAAACATAAGACCACTCTCCAATATCAAGCTACCATCAATCATGGGCTACAAGAGGACCTACACCTATTAAACTCTCTATAAAAAAAAAGTAAGGGTTATCTCATTTGTCCTGGTGCTAACTTACTCTCCGTTGGAGAATCTGCTTCTCTTTTTCAGATAGATGCAGATCCTAAGGAGAGAGCCACCCCATCATACCTCAAAAGGGCCCCGGCTGAAACTAAGGAAAATTAGCGAAACAAGCAAGGGTGCTATTTTCCTGATGAACCAGATACCAGCACAAGGGGGAAGGAGACCAACACAGAGAAAAATCAATGCCTACCAAATCAGAGAGCCAGAGCCCCAGAAGCCCCCAATACCTCATCACTGAAGCAGACCAAAAATGAACCCAACATGGCTCAGGGAAATTTTGCAGAAGAGGGGGCGGAAAGAATGTCAGAGCCACATGTTGGGTCATGATATGCAGAGACATTTATTGTACCAATAACTGTGGGCTAACTCCACAATTCATGACCCATATACCTCAATAAGGAGGGGCCAATGGGGAGGGGGTAGGTCATGGATGAGCCTAATAATGGTACCAAACTGCCTGTACTTGCAGAATAGAAAACTAATAAAATAAAATAAAATAAAGACACCACAAAGGAAAGAGCCCAAGGGAATGAATGTCACAAAACAAGTGGACAAAGCCAGAGCAGTAATTCCCAATCCCAGCAGGTCTCCATGACCCTCTGGGATTCTTTCTCCCTACTGCTCATTGATTCCCAAACATGTATGCACACTGATACAATATGGAACAAAGTGTGACTGTTCTAGAAGCATTCTAAGACTGCTGACATAAAATTTTAGATAGTGTTTGTAAGCACTTGCTCTTAACACCTGTCTTTCCGATCAAGAAAATGAGATCAGGCCTCAGTCTAGACACTGGCTCTGTATTTGGGCACACAAGCATAAGTATGCATATATAAAGTCGAAGCCCAAACACAGGTTTTGGTAAGCTTTAAGGCATGAGAGTCACTGTGCTGCACAATAGGACAGCCTAAGGAAAAAAATTACCGTAAAAGAAGCGCTCAGGCATGAAAGCGCGCGTGAGCGCACCGTGTGGGAGAGGAAGAAGGCGTCAGGCATGAGAGGCTTTGCATGTCATGCTAAGGCAGTCTACACTGATGAAAAGGGACCCAGCACACCACCTCTCTCAGAAGACACACAGCAAGGGTGTGGACAGAGACACAACAGAAGGCTGCCATTCCAGTCCCCTGGTAAATGGAGGGACTCAACTTGCTCAGAGGGAGGAAAGGGGCCTTTCCAAACAACACTGGCCACCAGAGGGATAAGAGAATGGGAAAAGGCAAAAGCCATGGGAGGGGTTGGAGACATGGCTTAGCAGTTAAGGCTCTTGCCTGCGAAGCCCAAGGACCCAGATTCAACTCCCCAGAACCCACATAAGCCAGATGTACATGGTGGTGCATGCATCTGGAGTTCATTTGCAGTGTCTGGAGACCCTGTTATGCCCATCCTCCCTCCCTCTCTCCCTCTCCCTCCCCCCTCCTCTCGCTCTCGCTCTCGCTTTTGCTCTCGCCCTCACTCTCTGCCTCTATCACAAAAAGTAAATAAATAATGTCTTTAAAGCCAACAACATGAATAAAGACTGGGAAATACAGGAAGGAGTGGTCTGTGGAAGATGAATTCTACCTTGAGAACGCTTGGCTTAAGAGAGCTCAGGGGACAATTGTACACATCCAAACATGGCTCAGAAGTCTGGAACAAGCAAGGCAGATGTGAATCTGGAAGCAGAGGGGGCAAGTGAAGGAAAGCTACAAAGAGACACGATGACTTTAGCCAGAATCCTTAAACCTGCAATGCTCACATCCAAAGCCAAGAGCAAGCAGCTTCTAAGAACATTAGAACAACAAGATTGGGGGGGGGGAACGTGGAACTCACAGGCAGGAAGTCCCTATCAGACATCTAGTTTGGTGACTTCACTAGTGATCATGGTAAAAGTAGCTGGAAACTCCCAGCACTGCATTTTATAGCTGAAAAAACTAAGCCACAGTATTCAGATGACCTGACTAAAACCACACAGAATAAAAAATGACTCCCACATTTTCCACTAATGGCCAGGATAACTGTGCAGGAGACAGGACCACGCGGGGAACGTGGCCTCACCTACAAAGAACTCTGAAGTGAGTCACAGTCCCTGAGTTGAGTCTGGGTTGAGCACAGAGGCTCAGGAATTAGGGGAAGGGGCAGTCTCTCCCCTGCCCGAGGGAAGCCCGCACACCCCAGTCGGGGGTTCTGCAGCAGACCCATAGAACCGGGACCATGATGGGAACTTGAGGAAGAGGGAACACCACAGCTCACCTCAAGACCTGCAAGACAACCAGATGGAAAAGTCCCGATTATTTGTGTGTGGCTCTGCTAGAAAAGACTGGAAGACACATACACCCAGACATTCAAATATTCTTTTGAAAGGTCTTACATGTAAAATTTTCCCAAAAGGAAGTCATATATAAGTCCTTCTTCCACGGATGGGCAAAGGAGTCCTGGGAAGAAAGGGGGGGCAGGAAAAGAAACACACACAAAAAACTTGTGTGCCTGAGCCTCCCAAATCCTGGAAGGACCAACACAGCTACAATTCAAGCTAGACATTATGTCCTGAATACACAGTTACCTCACCTAGTCACACGGTCTTGAACCAACTTGAGCACTGAGCCCAAGGTCACAGAAAGGAAGGAGTGGAGCCTGACTGACTGGCGGCTGTCCCACGGCCGCGTCTTTGCTAAGTCAGCCTCCACTTCCAGAGCAAGTCTGAAGATCAAACTTGAGTGCCACGGGCAGGATTCCAAGTGAGATGCTGCTCTCTGCCAGACACTTACATCCTATCTCCCAAAACACAGACACAAGGCTGCTTCACATAGCTGATAAACACCTTCCAAAATACTTCCATGTGGTGCCTGGTGTAACGGCAGTCATCTGTAACGCCAGCACCCCTGCTTGGGCAGAGGCATGGCGAGACCAACTTCATTTCATAGCAAACTCTAGGCAAGCCTTGGCTGAACAGTGAGATCCTGTCTCAAAAAAAAAAAAGTGTACATTTGGCTTGATACTGGTCAACTTTTTCTTTTTTAACAAGCTTTCTTCTAAACAGAGAGTTTAGTCTAAAGACTTTATGTTCATATATCTTGTTGAAAATATAGTCAGTTCTGCCTATCTGTAGGCTCACAGTCAGTTTCAACCAATCACAAGTTCAAGATATTTGAAAAAGGAAAAAAGTATCCGTACCAAATATATGCAGACTTTCCTTGTCATTATTTCCCAAACAATACAGTATAGCAGTATAACTATTTGCATAGCATTTTGTGTTGTATTGAGTATTTCGAGAAATCTAGAGATGATTTAAAATGTGCACAGGGAATATGAATTCTATGTCATTTTATGCAAGGACTCTGACAGTCATAGATGTTGATATCTAGCAGGGACCTTGAACCAATCTCCTCAATATGGACGAATGTCTGTATCCTCCTCAAATGACTTAACATTTGAAGTCGTGAATTTTCTTTAGAATTCATTCATCGCAAGTTAAGAGACGGAGGTGCAGACGTAATATAAAAAGCAAACAAAAGCAATGATGAAAAATCTTAGCTACTTTAAGACTGACTTACGGCATACCCCATTTTACATAAGAGCCTCTTTTTTTGAACAGCTGCACATGAAAACACTTATGAGGCCACAGCTCTAGATATAACAAACAGGTGGCTCTTTAAAATGCTTGTTCAAAGTGAAGTGGCAAACTGTATTTTCCTCGATACCTAGAAACTTCTCTAACACTTAACAACTTGGGGATAGAGCTTGAATGCCAACTTATGCCACTTCAAAGAAAAAACAACACGATTAGCTTATGTTTAAGGACATTCAAAGAAGGTAATAATGTCTTAAGATAAATATGTAAAAGCATAAAGTATTTTAAAAACAAATATCATAAAATAAAACACTACAAGTTATTTTTAACCACATAAAGACTTTTTTAAAATTATCTATTTATTAATATGGAGAGAAAGGGGGGGGGAGAATGGGTATACCAGGACCTCCAGCCACTGCAAATGAATTCCAGGTGCCTGTGTCATTTTATGCACCTGGCTTTATGTGGGTACTGGGGAGCTGAACACAGGTCATTAGGTTTTGCAGGCAAGTGCCTGAATCACTGAGCATCTCTCTAGTCCTTGCAGGCTTTTGAGACAAGCTCTTACACTGCAGTCCAGGCTGTCCTCAACTCACTCTGTAGATTTCCGTAAAGCCACGGAAATCCACCTGCCTCAGTCTCCTAAGTGCTTGGATTATAGAAGTGAACCACCATACTGAGAAGTGACCATATAAAGATTTTAAAGATTACATATAGCAAAATGGAGGGAATAAAAAAATAAAAAGTGGGGGAAATTTTTGCAAGAGTTTCTTATTTAAAATGCAAAGCTCTTGGGCTGGAGAGATGGCTTTAGCAGATGAGGCATTTGCCTGCAAAGCTAAAGGACCCAGGTTTGATTTTCCAGTACCCATGTAAGCCAGCTGCATATATATATATGTATATATATTGTATATATATACTTGTATATATATATATATATATGTATATATATATATATATATATATATATATATATACACACACACATACATACACACACACACACAAACACACACATATACTAGATAAGAAACTATTTCCTACATAACAGTTTAAACAAAGGAAAATTACACATTGTAACTGACAAAGTGGAAAAAACTGTGCACACATAAGAAATATTTAACAAAGGGTTCGTATTAAAAATGTACTCCAGCTGGAGGTGGTGGCGCATGCCTTTAATCCCAGCACTCGGGAGGCAGAGGTAGAAGGGTCACCGTGAGTTCAAGGCCAACCTGAGACTATACCCTGAATTCCAGGTCAGCCTGGGCTAGAGTGAGACCCTAAACCTGAGGAAAAACAAAAGCGTACTCCATCCAGCAGTGGTGGTGCATGCCTATAATCACAGCTACTCAGGCAGCTGATGCAGGAGGACTACCAAGTTCAAGGTCAGCCTGGGCTACACAGCCATACTCTCTCAAAAACTAGTCATAGAAACATAAAAAAAAAAAACGAAAAAAGAAAAATATGACATGGAGAACAGAAACTAGCATACAAGTCACAGAACAAACTAGATATAATTAGATGTTTTTAATGTGGTAAACACTTAAGATAATCTGTATGTTTTGACATGGAAAAATTACCAAGCTATATCATTAAGTGAAAAGTACAAGTTGTAACACCAAGGAAAAATCTAATCTATTCATATATATCCTTTCATTAAGTGTGTATGCCACACCTCCCATATGCCCACTACGCACTTACCTGCGCGCTTGACATGACCATAGTCTACACAAGGCGAGGTATGTATTCTATACATCATGAATTGTAGGTAACTTGACAGTCACCAAGTGTGCAGCAGGCACATTTACATCAGAGCCCATTATGCCAACCACAGGCAATTGTGCTTCTGTATATTCAGGCCTAGAAAAGCTAGATACCAAACCATCACATGTGGTTCCTCCTACAGAGTAATGGTGAAGAGGCCTGAGACTAGAGATGCCCCAGCACCTGCGAGCCTCCATGCAAACGGAGCTTCTACTTCAGGCTCTTTGCCAACCCTGTCCTCACCATTCCCCACAAGAATATTTACCTATTTTAGAATAGTTGTAGTATTCTCCAGTACAGTTTCATACTTTCACCACCTGCACATTTTACATATTGCTTTCATTTATTTATTTATTTATTTTCAAGCAGAGACAGAGAGAGACAGACAGAGAGAAGGGGTACACCAGGGCCTCCAGCCATTGCAAACAAACTCCAGATGCATGTGGCACTTTATGCATCTGGCTTTACATGGTTACTGGGGAATCAAACACAGGTCATTAGGCTTTGCAGGTAAGTGCCTTAACCACTGAGCAATCTCTACAGCCCTATTTTACACAATGTATTTGCTTTGAGTGCTTGACTTTATAAATGGTGAAAAACAGAATGTAACCTCCTAAAATTATTAGTACTTGTATTTATCTATGTTGATTACACATAGCTCTGTCCATCTTCTGGTCTGTGTTTAGTATGTGTTGGGTGAACAGCTTGAGTAAGACTTGAAGGCAGGTGATGTCAACTTGGACAGATAGTGCCACGTTGCTCTCTGGAGGAACACCAGCCTATTCACACCTCCACCTAGCAGTGTGAGTCCCACTCCTTCACAGCTCTGCAGTTGGTGCTGCCAGACTTTTAATTTTTGTAAAAGTGATGAATATTAGTTGTTCCCTTGCTATTTCTGAATTTGTATTTCCTCTGGCTACTAGTCATTTTCTTCCACATATCTATTGGACATTTAGTTTCCACTTGATATACTCTGCCTATTTTTCTACTGGTTTAATATTCCTCATGACCTTTTTTTGTTTTTTTTTTGAGGCAGAGTCTCACTCTAGCCTAGGCTGACCTGGAATGCACAAAGTTGTCTCAGGGTGGCTTTGAACTCATGGCCATCCCACTACCTCTGCCTCCCAAGAGCTGTGATTAAAGGCAGGCGCCACCACTCCTGATATCTCCTCGTGATGCTTTTACACAAAGAATTCTTTATTTGAAACTGATGTTTTGCAGACAACATCGGTCAGTCCATGGCCTGCATTTTATGTGTGTCTGGTTCTTTTCCAGGGGCCGTTTCCTCTGTGGTGCGTGCGCGCTTTGGCTTTAGGTGCCACACTGAAGCTATAACACATGAACAGGTAGATACACATCTGTGGGCTTCTGGGCGTCTAAAAGAGCAAAAGAAAACAGTTCCAATGTGATCATATCACTGAGTGAGAAAACCAGGAATCTGAATCTTCACTTTGGTCATGCACACACTTACTTGTATCTATTCCCTGCTTAAACCCTAGTGCTCCCAGAGCGACCAGTCTCTCTTTCAGTTTTGATGGCTATTTTTCCTTTGTGTATCTGTGTGACCCAGACTGCACAAGCGTGGCTGGGAGGTTGTTTCCCAGAGCATGCACAACTTGCTGGTGGCACATCACTGCCAAATGTCACCCACGCTTCCAGCAACTATTAACTGCCAACAACTCCTCAAGGAGGGATGGGGACCCCGTGACCCCCCATCACCCAGGACTGAATCCTGAGGGGCCCACTCTGCACCACTCAGGGCTGAGAGCCAAGGAAATACTGGAACTGCCTGACTGTGTACTCTGAAAGGTACAAAATGATTCTTGTCACCTTCCTAGAGGATGGCTCCTGAAGACAGCACAATCCTCTTCTCTATCGTAAGCCATCCTGATGGGCAGAATAAGGAGTGTTGGAATCCAACTGTTAGTAATTCACAATATGCTCTTAGACAAGTTGCTAATCTCTTTCAAATTCTGGACAGAAATCAATAGTTTTCATGTAGATAAATAGCCAGTCGGAAGATGTAATAAAAGACCAAAACCCCATGCACAATAACAAGAAATACTAAGTAGCTAAAAATAATATTAAAAATCTTAAATAGGCAAAATTTAAATGCTATAGGAAAGAGATTTTAAAACACATGAATATGCAAAAAGGCACACTGTTCTTGGACAAGAAGAATCAGTATCATGAAGATGTTAATTTTCCCCTGCATCAATCTTTAATTTAAATCCACCCAAGAACTGCCAATAGGCTGCTTTAAAAATGAAAAAAAAAAAACCACCTTGGTTTTAAAGTTAGTATAGATACAGACACCTCAGATGGTCAGGAAGTAAAAAAATGGACTACCCCTTTTGAGTTTATAAGCCAAGAGGAGGAACCGAAAGATCAAATGTAACGGGAATGCCAGAGGTAGATTCAAACATCTAATGAGGTGATGTTCTGACATATTTGTGTTTTGGTTTTCTCTAAGGTTCTGGCTCGTAACACCTTCTCAGGCGAGCCAAGAAATGAGAATCTCCCTTCCCCAAGGGAGGTCATATGAGCTCTAACCTTTCCTTGGCTTTCTGTATTTCCATACAGACATTTCCCTCTGTTCTTTCATACAGAAACCCCTGTCACACCCTTGTCTGCATGGGTTGGAAGGTCCTCCACGCTCCTGGAATGCCATGCAGAGAGGCCAAGAAGAAGCAGGTAGGCCTTGCTGGGCTTCCCCACTCTCTTAGCTGGTGCCCTGTTTGTGCCTCAAGTATGCCCACACAAGCAAGTCTCCATAACAACGCAGTAGGGCGGCATTCAGCGCTTCCTAATCGTTGAGCACATGGGGGTGAGGGCACCACAGGAGCGCCGTGCCTGTCGCAGACCTGCCCAGATGGCTCTTCTCCTGCAGCCTTTGTCATAGTCGTTATGAGAATCTGGAGACACGGTTGTTCCGGAGTTTCCTGAGCTGCTCGAGCAAACCTAGGAGGGGGCATGGGGACCGCAGGAAATTTAACTTGGGAAGACGAACCACACTTCCAGGTAGATGTGTCAGGCTGAGCTGGTATAGACATGTAGCCTGTGTCTGCTGTAGAAATGCTTGCTTTCTAGTGAGGAGGAAGTCCCATTTTTGAGATCACAGAAGTCGTCCATGTTGATTGTTTTGGTGTCAGAGCAAGCATAGTAAAGCTAATATTTGAAAAGGCTCTGAATATAACACAAAATTGAGAAGCAAAAAATAAAATTAGGCACAGTTTTATCACGTACAGACAAAACTTTTCTCATGGTAAAATACAACATCAAAATTAAAAGACAAACCAGGTGTGGTGGTGCACGCCTTTAATCCCAGCACTCAGGAGGCAGAGGTAGGAGGATTGCCGTGAGTTCGAGGCCACCTGGAGACTACATAGTTAATTCCAGGCCCGCCTGGACCAGAGTGAGACCCTACCTCAAAAAAAAAAAAAAAATCAAAAGACAACAAATTTAAAAGTTATATCATTAATAACTTATTCCCTCTCTCTTTCTCTCTCTCTCTCTCTCTCTCTCTCTCTCTCTGTGTGTGTGTGTGTGTGTGTGTATACACCCTACAGATCAATGATAAAATGAGCAACCACATAATAAGGCCAGAATAAAGGCATGGTCATTTTTCAGAAAAAGAATTACAAATGATTCATTTATAGTTAAAGATGCCCGAATCCTGTAATAAAAGAAATGGAACTTAAAACCAGAATGAAAGAACATTTCTACTTATCAGGCTGGTAAAATCTGAAACTTCAAAAGCTCCCGGTCTTGTCAAGTATTGTAAGGAAGCAACTCCTCTGAAACACTGGGAGAGCTATCTACTGATGGGGTGCTGACAGAGAACCATCTAGAAGTGTGGACACTACACCTCAGCACAGCACCACCACAAAGAGGACAACTGGGAAAGATGGGGTGATGTAAAGTGCAGTACGCTAAGTCTATAAAAATGCTCCACGACCACCGCTTTTTGGTTTTTTTTGAGGTAGAGTCTCACTCTAGCTCAGGCTGACCTGGAATTCACTCTGTAGTCCCAGGGTGGCCTCGAACTCATGGCGATCCTCCTACCTCTGCCTCCCTAGTGCTGGGATTAAAGGCGTGCGCCACCATGCCCAGTTACCTTTTTTAATAAATATATGAAGAGACTGCAGCCCTGCAAGTTCTAAAAATGACATACTTTTCCAGACAGCCCTTAGCAGCAGGTTGCTATCTTTGCCACTTTACCAGGCAGCCATCCTTTTCAGGAAAAGCCAGACCCTTCCCTCATCCTGTGAGGTAAACAGTGACTGGTCTTAGCTAATCATGAAATGTACCTGTGCTGCATTCTGTTCAATGGGAAATGAGGTTGGCAACTCTGTGAAAGTTCAGTCTTCCTGACTCCTAACAGGTGACTGTTGAGAGCTCAGGGCTACACGAGACATCTCTTTCCCTCCCTCTGAGGCTCATAACATTACAGAAGAGGGGTCAGAAACATGGTAAGAGCCAGAGGATGAGGAGTGCTGTGGAATGCTATCCTCCAGACACGATGTGGCCACTGCATTCACAGCCACACAGAGACAGTCATTATGTGCACAAGACCTACACGACATGGGGCCCGCCGACACTCAGTCACGGGCAGTGGAGGAGGGCTTGAGGCCCGCAGCCCTGCTGAGGGTTACTGACAGCTAGTGGTCACTGGAAGTGCTGGGGCAACACTGGCTTTGCTGGTATAGCCATTGGTAAGTTTCACTTGTTTGGTAAATAACCCCTGCCCCAATGTTCACAGCACTCCTCATCCTCTGGCTCTTACCATGTTTCCAAGGGTTATAAGGCTGACAAAGCCACTGGAAGATGGACCACGGTTTGCATGGAGGCCTGAAGATGTTTTGGATATACCAGGACTGTGCAAGGGCTACCATGGAGCACTGTTGGCCTGGGATGATGGCAGTTTTCCCTGGCTATTCAGCCCAGCTGGAGGGGCGAAACTGGAAAGTTTGGAGATTGTCAAGTCACTGGTTACTGAGAACTGCCTCAGTTCTGCCTGGGGTTCCTGGAATATGCTTGCTTGCTTTTGGTGATGGCTCTTCTCTCTCTCTGTGCATGCACCTGTGAAAAGGAGCGAACTTCTTCTGCCATTATGGAACTTCCCCTGGATCTGATCAGACTTGAACTGTGGCTACTTGATGTTTGCTTGATTGTTGTTGAGTTTGCATTGTTTCAGTCTCTCCCTGTTATGCCTTATAACCACTGGAAATGTTTACTCTGTGCCTTTATGTGTTGAAAGTATATAATCTGTTTTCATTTTACAGGACTCACAGTTAAGAGGCAGTCTTCAATCTCAGATGAGACTTGGGACTTTGGAACTATCTTAAGTTGTAAAGACTATGGGGACCTTTGAAACTGGACTGAGTACAATTTACGACGTGAGATGGTTATGAATCTATTCAGGGCCAGGGGCAGAATGTGATAGTTTGAGATGTCCCATTATTAAATTTCTTAGATCTCCAGCTGTCTGGCTGGAGGAGGTGTCACTATGGTTGGACCCTAGGGTCCACCCGAGGTGTGTTTGGGGAATTCCAGCCTAAGATACGCAAAGTGCCTCAGTCCTGCCTGGGGTTCCTAGAGTATGCTTGCTTGCTTTTAGTGGTGGCTTTGCTCTCTGTGCATGGCCCCTGTGAAAAGGGGCCAACTTCTTCTGCCATTATGGAACTTCCCCTGGATCTGTAAGCTTCAAATAAATGCCATTCCTCCCATAAACTGTGTCTGGATTGGAGGTTCATCCCAGCGACTTGAGGCTGTCTGCTTGGTGTATCCACGGCTCAGATGACAGTTGAGAGCAGTCGGCCATCTCTTGAAGTCACCTGTGCTACATACTGGGGTGGCCCAAGGCCTGTAGTCTCCACAACCTTGGAAAAGGCAGGGCTACCAGAACAGTCACACAGGGATCCTGAGAGGTGGCAGCAATCACCTGTCGTCATGGTCCTCAGGGCCTGAGGCCCATGGTCCCTGGAACCTACTCTGCAGCCGGGCGGGGTGCCCACATAGGCCCTTCGGTTCTCCCTAGCCTGGGTCCCAGCCCGGCCTGGCCTGTCAGCGCCCTTTGCTCCGCTGTGGCCAGCCTCTTTTTGGTTTTTTGAAGCAGGATCTCACTCTAGCCCAGGCTGACCTGGAATTCACTCTGTAGTCTCGGTGGGGGGGGGGGGGGTGTTGGAACTCATGGTGATCCTCCTACGTATGCCTCCCAAGTGCTGGGATTAAAGGCGTGCGCCACCATGCCTGGCTCCTCTTCGCTTTCTTATTTCACGCAGGGAAAAAGTCTGTGAAGAATCATACTTCCTGCTGACCACCAAGGGGCATCAACTGTTACCTTGGGGAGAGCGGGATTTTTGTTGAATACGCTGTGTGTGATATGTGCTCGTTTGTGGGTGCGTAGGCACGTGCAAGCCAAGACACACAGACAGAGGACAACTTCGAGTGTCCGTCTCTGCCTACACCAGGCCTCACGTTGTTAGCATGCTTTGCTGCTAAGCTAGCTGGCCTCCAAGCTGCCACATACTCTCCTGTCTCGGTCACCACTTCTGCCAGGGTCGCGGCTGAGACAGACATGCGCCACGCCACCCACCTTTTTGCGCGGTTGCCGAGTCACCCCCCAGGCTGCAGCTGACTGTCACTGTGCGTGGAGAACACAGCAGCCCACAGTTCTCCTCTGTGTTTCTTAAGGTTTCATAAAGCTCTTACTATCGATTGCCACCATCAGAAACTTCAAAATTAGGAGTTTAAAGACAAGCGTAAGAAGCACTAAATGTCCCCTGGTCACACAGGTCAGTGGAAACTTGCTGTACAGGTACAGTGACATCTGCACTCACACCAACGTCCCAGCTAGCAAGAACGCAGGTCGCAAAACAGCATGAGCAATGACAACCCAAGCTTCATGGTGGGTGGGAGACCTCTGTGGACGGAACACACAGGGCAGGGGTCTGTTTGGCACGCCTCTCTCAGGGCTGACTACTTCCTGTCCCCTGAATCTCATGGCAGATGCCTGTCCTAATTCTGCATAAACAACACACACCGGATTTAGCCAGCAGAGATCCTCCTCTCCCAGAACAGCCTTGTGCGTTACTTGTGACACCCCTCCTCTTCCCCAGACAAGGGTAGAGAGAAGTGCAAGGCTAGAGCCAATACACTCCTCCACCACACCAAGGCAGACACCATCAAAACCTCCAGAGGCTGAGCAACTGACAAATCTCTGCATTATATTCTCAGACAAATCTATAGAAACCCCATTTCCCAAATGCACCTAATGAAAGCAGAAATCCAAGCAACTTAATCAAGACACCACAGAGACTGAAGAACGTTTCTTCTGCATCGTGGATTACTGGAGGCTGACCTCATCACAGTCTCAGCTGCAGGAAATCCCTGTGAGCACAGTGGGGATTTTCATCGTCCTGTGAAGTTAAAAGGTACCAAAGTGGGACTGGAGAGGGGGCCCAGCAGTTAAGGCGCTTGCTTGCGGAGCCTAAGGATTTCCCCAGGACCCACATAAGCCAGATGAACAAGGGGGTCGCATGTGTCTGGAGGTTATTTGCAGTGGCTGGGAGTCCTGGCATGCCCATCCTTTCTCTATCTACCTCTTCCATGCTCTCCCTCTCTCTCTCAAATAAGTAAATAAATAAGCTTTTTTTTAAAAAAAAAAAAAAAGGTACTAGGGCTAGGGAGATGGCTTAGTGGTTAAGGCCTTTGCCGGCAAAGCCAAAGGACCCAGGTTTGATTTCCCAGGACCCACATAAGCCAGATGCACAAGGGGGCGCACACATCTGGAGTTCGTTTTCAGTAGCTGGAGGCCCTGGCGTGCCCATTCTCTCTCTCTCTCTCTGCTTCTCTCTCTCCTCATTCTCTCAAATAACTAAATAAAAATATTTTAAAAGGTACTAAAGTAACTGCAGTTCACAACTGCTTACCTATGGACCTCAAGCAAAGGTGATCTATCGAAACAAACCCAAAGGGCACACAGGACATAGACACATGGAGGATGGGTACTGCCAGTGTGGCCGGGAAAGGAACAAGCAAGCCACTCGTCTACTGACAGGAAAATGAGGGTGAACACAAGCACAGGGGAGGTAGGCCTCTGCAAGACAAAGAGCCAGTGAGTGAGGGTGAGTATGTATTAAATGTTTGTTTCTCCCATGATTAAAAACATTACAAGCAGCCAGGTACGGTGGTGCACGCCTTTAATCCCAGCACTCGGAAGGCAGAGGTGGGAGGACCACTGTGAATTTGAGGCCAACCTGAAACTACATAGTGAATTCCAGGTCAGCCTGGGCAAGAGTGAGACCCTGCCTCAAAAAAAAAAAAAAGCCAGGCATGGTGGTGCACACCTTTAATCCCAGCACTTGAGAAGCAGAGGTAGGAGGATTGCCACGAGTTAGAGGCCACCCTGAGACTCCATAGTGAATTCCAGGTCAGCCTGGGCTAGAGTGAGACCCTACCTCGAAAAAACAAACAAACAAACAAAAATATATATATATGTGTGTGTGTGTGTGTGTGTGTGTGTGTGTGTGTGTGTATACACACACACACACATACATACATACATATACACACACACACACACACATATACATATATTTATATGTATATATATATCAGAAGACCTGAAAAGTCATCTAAAAATTACAACTGGGCGCCGGGTGTGGTGGCACATGCCTTTAATCCCAGCACTCGGGAGGCAGAGGTAGGAGGATTGCCAAGAGTTCGAGGCCACCCTGAGACCACCCTGAGAGTGAATTTCAGGTCAGCCTGAGCCAGAGTGAGACCCTACCTTGAAAAACCAAAAAAAAAAAAAATTACAACTGGAACAAAAACTCTGATGTCGATATAGCTAGATACTATTTACTGATTAGGAATGAACTGTTAACACAGCATCATGGATGAGTCTCGGGATGATTTTGTTGGGGCTGCAGAGATTGCCCAGCAGTTAATGTGCTTGCCTGTAAAGCTAACAACCAGGGTTCAGTTTCCCAGTACCCACCTAAATCCAGATGTACAAAGTGGCACATGTATCGAGTTTGTCTGCAGTGGCTGGAGGCCCTAATGGGCCCATTTTCTTCTATTTCTCTCTCTCTCTCTCTGCTTGCAAATAAGTAAAAAAAAATTTTCAAAAATAATCTTGTTGAGTGAAAGAAGTCATAAAAAGAAAGAGTGCCCACTGTATAATTCAATTTACACATAAACTGCTAGAACACAAATCTACTTTATGATACAAAAAGCCTATCAGAGCTCCTCTGGGAATTGGACAGGGAGAAGACACAGAATATAACAGGAGAAATGCTTATTATCTTTATTGTAGTGACAGTTTTATGGATGAATACCTAGGACAAGTATCAATTTAATATTTTAAATATTTAGTTTAATATGACTTTATACCTCAATAAAGCCCTTTCAGTTTTTTTAAATAAAAATAAATTCAAAATTAAATTTCTTTGAATTTAACTGAAATCCTTGCAGTGTAATTGAAGTCATTTTACTTTGTGAAGGTTATTTCATGTCCATTACATATCAAGTTCTGTGAATAAGCAATTCTGGAATGAACACAGATGAGGACTAGCTTGAATTCTGTATTTCCTTCCCATTCAGCATATTCATGATTTAAAGACAAGAAACTCTTCAGTGAAAATTCCCAGCACTTTAAGTTTCTTGTAGAGACTGCTCTCTCCAGGACATAATCAATGTGGCCAAAAATCCAGGCTTCACAATATTCTAGTAAACATCTGCTGCTCATAACTAAGATAAAAACCCAACCCTTACTTTCTGTAAAAACAAAAACAAAACAAAACAAAAACACCTTCCAACAGCCCCTATTCCTCTTTAGTCTTATGTGTCCCTATTTTTTTTTTTTTTTTTGCACAAACTACATTGCAACCAACACATAAACTCATGTTCATCTCAAGACCATTGCTTTCTTTTACCGCCCCACCTCCATGTCTGGAATAAACAAGAGACATTTTACCAAACAAATTTCAATCCAAATCACACCTTCAAATGCTCCACAGCCCGCAAAATCTTCATAAAATAGCATCTTCAACTACTTTTGTGTTGCGGTGAAGTGCGCACACACACGCATAGCGTGGCATGGTGCCTGAAATGCTCTCCTAGGGTGGTGTGAGCAGAACACGAGCGCACACACGCATGGCGTGACATGGTGCCTGAAATGCTCTCCTAGGGTGGTGTGAGCAGAACACGAGCGCACACACGCATGGCGTGGCATGGTGCCTGAAATGCTCTCCTAGGGTGGTGTGAGCAGAACATGCGCGCACACACGCATGGCATGGCATGGTGCCTGAAATGCTCTCCTAGGGTGGTGTGAGCAGAACATGAGCGCACACACGCATAGCGTGACATGGTGCCTGAAATGCTCTCCTAGGGTGGTGTGAGCAGAACACGCGCGCACACACGCATGGCGTGGCATGGTGCCTGAAATGCTCTCCTAGGGTGGTGTGATCAGAACACTGGACATCATGGTCTTTTGCCTGGTTTTGTTTTTAGCCCTAGTTTCTTCTAACAAACAATTCCAGAGCTTGCAGGGAGGGCTCATTCTCCTTTTTTTTTTTTTAAATATTTCATGTATTTATTTTAGAGAGGGAGTGGTAAATACAGAGAATGGGCCTGCCCAGTCGTCTAGCGCAGGGCTCCATTCTTGAGAGTGCTCGCCTGTGACACCAGGGTTACAGGCAGGCATGGCCACGCCCAGTGTTTAGAGAGATCTGGAGATTCAAACTCTGGCAGTCTCAGGCCCTCATGCTTATACAGGAAGTGCGCTTACCTGCTGAGCCATCTCTCCAGACCTGTCCCCCCCATCCTCTCTTTCTTTCTTTCTTCTTTCCTTCCTTTTTTCTTTTTTATCATAAACCCTGTCCTGCCAAGTGTATAGCCCTCATCACTATCTTAAGTAATCACAAACATGTTTACTCAGTACATTTGCTAATAAAGTTTAGTCATCCATTTATTCCTGCAATGACTAACAGAAACACTAACCCAAATAAAAAAAAAAAGATCCTTGTCTTGTTTGACCACAAAACATTCATCTCCAGATACCAAGCTGCTACTGAGTAAAAAGAACTCATCATTACATAAATGTGTGTATACACACACACATATACATACATACATACATATGATCAATTTCAACTAACTTATTAATTCTACAAAGCTCCAAATTGTGCTCCTAAAGAACTCTTCTCCTGGGCTGTCTCATTATCACTCAATTTCAGGTCAATACAATGGCAACTTAGGGTTTGATTTGAAATCATACTGCCTCTCACTGAATAGTATACTTTTTTGTCTGTTTGTTTGGTTTGGTTTTTCAAGATAGGGTCTCACTCTAGCTCAGGCTGACCTGGAATTCGCTATGGAGGCTCAGGGTGGCCTTAAACTCACGGCAATCCTCCTACCTCTGCCTCCTGAGTGCTGGGATTAAAGGCGTGCACCATCACGCCTGGCATATACTTTTTTTTAAAATTTTTTTGAATTTTTTTTTGTTTTATTTTTATTTATTTGATAGTGACAGACAGAGAAAGAGGCAGATAGGGAGAGAAGAGAGAGAGAATGGGCGCGCCAGGGCTTCCAGCCACTGCAAATGATCTCCAGACGCGTGCGCCCTCATGTGCATCTGGCTAACGTGGGACCTGGGGAATCGAGCCTCGAACCGGGATCCTTAGACTTCACAGGCAAGCGCTTAACCGCTAAGCCATCTCTCCAGCCCTGGCATATACTTCTTAAAACAGCTCATGACTATATAAAAAGTGTTAGCTTTTGAAGATGAGTTTGGATCTAAGATGTACTGCCTTTGGGACCTCTAGTCATTAAATATGCAATACATTATCCAAATTAGCCAATGTAAGTACTTTTAAATTCTTTCTATATTTTCTTTTACTTTTAGAATTTGCAAGTACTGCTACCAAAAAGTTAAATCTGGTTACTCAGCCTCAGTTTTACTCACTATTAATGATCTAATAGTATTTCATACAAACTGGCACTGTAATACATAATTCATGAGGATGGGAATTTTTTTTTAATTTTTTTTTTTATTTGAGAGTGACAGACACAGAGAGAAAGACAGATAGAGAGAGAGAGAGAGAATGGGCGCACCAGGGCTTCCAGCCTCTGCAAACGAACTCCAGACGTGTGCGCCCCCTTGTGCATCTGGCTAACGTGGGACCTGGGGAACCGAGGCTCGAACCGGGGTCCTTAGGCTTCACAGGCAAGCGCTTAACCGCTAAGCCATCTCTCCAGCCCGAGGATGGGAATTTTTATCTTTTTGTTTACTCTCCCTCTGCACCTACTCCTGCTACAGTATCATCTTAACAAATATGTGCTATTAAAAACTTGCAAGCTCAGCTGGGCATGGTGGTGCACACCTTTGATCCCAGCACTCGGGAGGCAGAGGTAGGAGGATCGTCATAAGTTCGAGGCCACTGAGATTACCTGGTGAATTCCAGGTCAGCCAGGGCTAGAGTAAGACCCTCCCTTAAAAAAACAAAAACCACCACCAACAAAAACAAAACCTTGCAAGCTCACATTTTGTTTTCTCTTATGCAGCTCAACACTCTATTTCAAAGTTGGGAGGCTCAGACAATGTAAATATAATTCTTGTTGCTACTGCCTGAAGCTAAATTAAGCTCAAACTCAACAGTGATTGTAAGTCACAAGTATCTGACATCCAAACTACACAGCAACATGTGGCAAATGCCAAGAGATCAGCAGATTCCCACATACGGTGCAATCGACACAGCTCCTCTCACAGAAGGTGCACCCAGGAGGCAAAACCCATCATGACGCTGGAATACACTGGTTCTCTATCAAACTTAATAATGGTGTCTGTCTAGGGCTAGGGTGAAAGTCACAGATGGAAAACCATCTGTACACCCCAGACTATAGACTACTATATTATCAAATATTTACACCAATTCCAAGGTGAATGCTAAATAGCCCTCCACAGCAGATAAAAAGGAACCATGATTCAATAGTCAAAGGTAGTAATTACGAGTCACAGGAAACAAGCTCAATTTGGGGATATATTGCAAGAAATTTTTTTTTTTAATTATTTATTTATTTATTTGAGAGCGACAGACAGAGAGAAAGACAGATAGAGGGAGAGAGAGAGAATGGGCGCGCCAGGGCTTCCAGCCTCTGCAAACGAACTCCAGACGTGTGCGCCCCCTTGTGCATCTGGCTAACGTGGGACCTGGGGAACCGAGCCTCGAACCGGGATCCTTAGGCTTCACAGGCAAGCACTTAACCGCTAAGCCATCTCTCCAGCCCAAGAAATTTATATATATTTCCACACCTCCTACTTCAGTAAGGATTATTCCCCCAAACATAACCTTCACTCTCACACTTCAAAGAGCAAAAGGCAAGAGAGAAGCGACCGGTGTGCTGGGTGGGAACCACACATAGTGTGTACACAGGTATGAGTGTCTGTGTGAATGTCACCTGTCATGTCACAGAAGGCTGACAACCGCTGGTCTAAAGGAAGCAGCTCATCCCCACCTAATGAGCCATAAACACAAAGCTTCGCCCCATCCTTCCATGAGTACACTCTGGCTCTTACATTATCTTTTCGCCATGGTTCCTTAATTTGAATGTAGGAACAACCCCCATCTATGTTTGTGGATTATAAAGCTTGAATAAAAAGGAGGGAAAGAGGTACTCTTGATCTTCTGACTAACATGGTCTGCCTGCTTGGAGAAGTTCAGACCCTGCTTGGGAGAGGCCCAAACAAGACAGGAAGACAGACAGGCAAATACTTCTTAAACATTAATTAAACTGGGCCTGGTGGTGCAGACCTGTAATCCTACCAACTGAGGAGTCTAAGACAGGAGGATTCCAAGTTCAAAGCCTGCTTGGGCTACAGAGTGAGTTCAGTGCTTGCCTAGGCAACTTAGCAAGACCCTATCTCCAACTGAAGATAAATATTTTTAAGAGCCGTGGATATAGCACATGGCAGAACACTTCCCTACCACTGGTAAGGTCCCTAGGTTCAACACCCAACACCAGAACAAGCACACCCAGCAGGATGCTAATAATCAAATAGACACGTAAGATTAACTGTTGACAAGAATGTAGAAAAAGTAGAATCTTTGCATATTGCTGGGGAGAATATAAAATGGCACACTCATATAAGAAAAAAGTTTTTCAAAGAGGTAAACAGTTACCACACAACCCATAAATTCTACTCCATGTATGTGGTGGTTTGATTCAGGTGTCCCCCCATAAATTCAGGTGTTCTGGATGCTAGGTTCCCAGCTGATGGAGATTTGGGAATTAACGTCTCCTGGAGGCAGTGTATTGTTGGCGTAGGCTTATGGGTGTTACAGCCAGTTTCTTCTTGCCAGTGTTTGGCACACTATTCTGCTATGGTCCACCTTATGTGGGCCAGGGGGTGATGTCCACCCTCTACTCATGCCATTGTTTTTCCTGCTATTGTGAAGTTTGCCCTCGAGCCTGTAAACCACAAGCTGGTCTTGGTTGGGTGATTTCTACCAGCAACGCGGACTGGACTGCAACAATGTAGATACCAAGAATGCTGAAAACTTACAAATATACATTATTCTCAGCAGCTTCCACAGTTATGTTCACAGCAGCACTATTTGTTACAGCCAAAAAGTGGAAACTAATTGAATATCTATCAACAAAGAAAATGTGGCATATCCATACATTATGTGAAATGCATTCTACTATAAGCCAAGACCATGGATAAACCTTGAGAACATTATGGTAAGTGAAAGATGCCAGACACCAAATACCATGTACTGTATGATTCGATTTACATGAGATGCCTATAACTGGTAAACCCATAGAAAGAAAGATTCGTGGTAGCCTAGGGAATTGAGAGACATGGGTAGTGTTAATGTAAAAGGGTTCTTTCTGTGATGACTGTGGTCTGGATTAGTCACTTTTCTCAGTGCTGTGACCACACACGTGACAAGCAGCAGCTTGAAAGAACAGTTTATTCTGACTTACAGGGGTCACAGTCTCACGGCAGAACAGGCATGTGGACAGCAGCCTGAGGTGGCTGGTCACATTGCTTCCACAGTCAAGAAGCACAGAAGAGAGGAAGTGGAGTCAGGCTTAAAAGACCTGAATAACTGACCAAATGTAAGTGGTAATATTTAAAGATTTGAGGGAACAATGTATTAATTTTCTAATTTTGAAGGTCATCATGATACGATATATCAGAGGAACCCAATTTTCCCAAGGCTATTTGCGTAGGAGTTAAGCACGGTTGAGTACTATTAAAAATGCTCACTCTTGGGCTGGAGAGGTGGCTCAGTGGTTAAGGCACTTGCCTGCGAAGCCTAAGGACCTAGGTTTGATTCTCCAGCACTCACATAAAGCCAGATGCACTAAGTGGTGCAAACATGTGGAGTTCAATTGCAGGGCTAAAGGCCCTGGCACACTCATATTCACTCTCTCTGTGTCTGCCTTTTTCTTTCTCTCTCTCTCTCTCAAATAAATAAAGTTTAAAAAAAAAAAAGAATGTTCACTCTGGGACTGGAGAGATGGCTTAGTGGTTAAGTGCTTGTTTGTGAAGCCTCAGGACCTTGGTTCAAGGCTCGAATCCCCAGGACCTACATAAGTCAGATGTACAAGGGGACGCATGCATCTGGAGTTCTTTGCCGTAAGTGGAGGCCCCAGTGGGCCCATTCTCATTCTCAATCTCTCTCTCTCTCTCTGCAACCTTCTCTGTTGCTCTAAAATAAATAAATAAAAATAAACAAAAAATTTAACAAAAGAATGTTCATTCTCTGATAGGTCTTCATTGTAAGCACCCTTTGATGTTGTTTCCCTTTAAATTATCAAGAAAACGTGGATGAGCTGTTTGGCCATTCGACAGACAGCTGCAAGGCCCATCCCTTGTGCTTGACTCCAGCCATGACAGGCGTCTGTAACTGCTCAAGTGCCCTGCCTGTGTTGTGGCTCCTCTCACTCAGGTCAAAGGAACTTGTGATCGGTATGCACCTGTGTTGTGGCTCCTCTCACTCAGGTCAAAGGAACTTGTGATCGGTATGCACTTGAGGCCTATGACTTGGTACAACCAGCAGCTGTGCTCATGCAAGGCTCTGACCAGACTGGAAGATGCCAAGCGTAACACAGCCCCTTCCTAGCTGCACATGCAATGTTTTGGTCTCCTGCAGTCGTTCCAAAGGGCCATCCTCCCATGTGCTACCTGCCCCCCCCAAGTATGGCAACATTAGCTCCAATAAGTGTCTCTCCCAAGTGCTTTCTCATTTGCCTGCCTGTGGTTCTTACCATGGGTACGGGGGCTGAACGGGTCACACAAGAGTAGACAAAACCTTGGGCACCAAGCCTTCGTGACAGCAGTCACAGAAATCACCCATCTCCTGCCACAGCAGTGGCCACGGAAGTGAGAATGTGACTGAGAAGTGCAGAAGGCACCCTGGAGCAGAAATGACATCAAAAAATCATGAAAATGCCAGCATGTGACAACGTATCAAATCAGCAATGTAATCTCAAATGGTTTGGGGGAAATAAAAATTCTCTCAACTTCCTTTTTTCTGTAAGTATACATATTAGTTACAAAAACACCGGACAAAAGCAGCTGAAGGAAAAGGGTTGGCTTTGTCGCACAATCCAAAGGTGCAGGCCGCAATGCAGGGCGGCACGGCGGCAGGCGAGGGCGGCAGCTGGCCACACTGTCCTGACATCAAAAGCAGACAGACGGGTGCTTCCTCTCTGCCCACCCTCTCCTTTTAATTCAGTCCAGGCCTCCAGCAGCGAACGGTGCTGCCCAAAGGTGGGTGTCCAGCCTCAGTTAACCTAGCTAAGAGAATCCCTCACGGGCATGCCCAGAAGCTAGTTTCCCAGGTGACTCCGGCTCCGTCAGACTTGACAACCAAGACTGACGAATAGCATAACATTGTTTTAAAAGGAAGAAAAATCATTGTAAATGACAGTATAGGAAGACAGCATTATGAGCTCAGCCTAAAGAACACTTTCCTAAACTAAGTGCAAAAACTTACAAATCATGAACAAAATGTTATCAGTTCAATCCAACTACAGTAAGAACTTTACCCACTGGAACTGTATTATTTAAAAGGAAGGGAATTCTAGGAAATTCTGCTATCTGTGACAACATGGGTGAACCCTGAGAACATTATGCTAAGTGGAATAAATCTGTACAAAGACACAAACTACAGGTTTCTAGTTACATGTACTAAGTAGATGAACCGAATTCACAGAAACAAAAAGAACAGAAAAGTGGAGAGGTGGGGGACAGGGACAGGGAAAAAAAAGAATAGAAAAGTGGAGAGGTGGGGGACAGGAACAGGGAAAAAAAAGAATAGAAAAGTGGAGAGGTGGGGGACAGGAACAGGGAAAAAAAAAAGAATAGAAAAGTGGAGAGGTGGGGGACAGGAACAGGGAAAAAAAAAAGAACAGAAAAGTGGAGAGGTGGGGGACAGGAACAGGGAAAAAAAAAAGAATAGAAAAGTGGAGAGGTGGGGGACAGGGACAGGGAAAAAAAAAGAATAGAAAGTGATTCCCAGGGAAGAAGAAATGAAGAATTTGTTTGGTTGGCTGGTTTGTTTTTACACATGAATTGTTTATGGTGTGTGTACATACAGCATGTTCATATATGTGTTCATATATGTGTGCACATGTGCGCATATACATACAGCATGTTCATACATACATATACATACATACAGCATGTTCATACGTGTGTACACATGTGCATGTGAAGGCTGGAGGTTGACATCAGGTGTTTCCTCAATCACTCTCCAATAGGCTGGCTTAAAAAAAATTCTTTTTTGTTCATTTTTATTTATTTGAGAGCAATAACAAGAGAAAGAGGCAGAGAGAGAGGGAGAGAGAATGGGTGTGTCAGGGCCTCCCACCACTGCAAATGAACTCCAGACGTGTGCGCTCCCTTGTGCATCTGGGCAGGTCACTATGCCTGCACAGCAAGCACCTTACCAAATGCGCCATCTCCCCAAACCCTGGGAAGTGTTTAAAGGATAAACAGGTTCAGTTTTAGAAGACATAAAAGGTCTAGGGAATCTGCTGTATAATACTATGAATATTATTTACTATTACTGAACTGAATGCGGATTTTTAAATTTTTTATTTATTTTATTTTACTTATTTGAGAGACAGAGACAAGAGAGAGAATGCGCATGCTAGGGCCTCCAGCCAATGCCAACGAACTCCAGATGCATGTGCCACCTTGTGCATCTGGCTTATGTGGGTCCTGGGGAATCAAACTGAGGTCCTTTGGCTTTGCAGGCAGGTGCCTTAACCACTAAGCCATCTCTCTAGCCCCCTGAATGCTTATTTTTATATTATATATGCATACAGTTGTGGTTAACTATGAAGAAAAGTGAGGAAATGATGGTCACGATATTTCAGAAATTATTCCTGTCTGGAATATGGCTATAGAGAGTACCCATAGAGCCAGAGAAGGTTCACCTTCAGCTCAAGTATAAGAGTGGCTTTCATTACCCTCTAAAAGCACATGGTTGTATTTATTCTTCAGCAAATCTGAATTTTAAAACCAACTCCCCAGAAAAGGGAGGATTTACTAGTACATAAAATCTATAGAAATAAATAAAGAACTTTGGAGTAGAAAAGGGAAAGGGAATAATATAAACTTCTCTCATATTAACTTAAAATTCTATTTTCTAAACGATGAGACCGACTTCTATATAGTGAATTAAAGTTGAACTTATCAGAGGTGATGGTGAGATGTTATGTAATTCTGTGTATCTGCCAAACATTTTCTTAATTCCTATTGTGAAGCCAAGCAATATAAACCTCAGCCTCCCAATCGTCAAAATCTACATGGGAGGCATAAAGACAGACAGACAGCAGTCCCCAGAGATCCGGGAGAGCGAGGGCAGAAGGAAGCAGGAAAAGAGGCAGGGCTGCTCCGAAGGCTGGCAGCTGGGTCGCAACGCAGCCTGCTCGGAGCCCCTCTCCCGATGCTTTCCCTGTCCAGGAGACAGGACACGTGAATGGCTGCTATACAGCTGTCGCTGATGCACAAAAATATATGCATACAGCTTAAAGGGAAAGCAAGAGTTCTTATTTCCTTTCCCCAACAGTTTTAAGACATCTGAATCAGATTCTGAATTGCCTTCTGCGCAACTGATGCTATTGGCTAGAATTCCAGTCAGAAAGGCCTCTCACGCCAAATGAAAGGACACCTGTATTTTTTTTTATTTTTATCTAGACTGTTCTCAGAAGACCAAAAAAAAAAAAAAGCTGCATTTCACCTTTTCTCACCATTCTGATGGAATTATTGTAAATTCTTTATTCTATCAAACCAAATTCCTTCATGGAAGGCACAATGGAATTATTTAAAGATGAAATATGTAATCCCCAAATTGAATTTTGAGTGCCCTATACTGACCTCAGATTCACATCTTCAATGGCCTACACAGCATTTCTACTTCAAAGTCTAACACGCATCTGAAACTTAAAATCAGCCAAAGGAAAAGCTTTTATATCTGCTCCTTCCTCCGCTCCAAACACCACTTCTCTTCCAATCTCCCCTGGCCTCATTGGCTTAGTACAGAAACCTAGAGGTCAGCATCATTCTTGATTCTGCTTTGCTCGTCTTGTTTAATCCATTAGGAAGTCATTTCAGTTACATTCCAGGTAGGCTCACTTCTCATCTTTAATTGTTCTCACCCTCACTTACCCTAGAATACTACTTTTCCTGGTTTCACTCTTTCCCTCCACATATGAATAAGGTCTTTTTAAAAAATAAACTACAGGCTGGAGGGATTGCTTAGTGGTTAAGGCATTTGACTGCAAAGACAAAGGACCCAGGTTCAATTCCCCAAGACCCATGTTAGCCAGCTGCACAAGGAGGCGCACGTGTCTGGAGTTCATCTGCAGTGGCTGGAGGCCCTGGCACACCCATTCTCTCTCCCCCTCCTTTTTCTCTGTCAAATAAATAAATAAAATATTAAAAAAGTAAACCACTTGGTTTACTAGCTATTAATAAGAGTTTGAAAATCTGGTATGGATATATGAGAATTCTCTGTGCCATCTTAACAACTTTCTATATGTCTGAAATTATTCTGAAGTAAATGGGTTATTTTCCAAAACCCCATAGCATCCTATCACACATAAATTATAACCAAACTGCTGACAACCTCTTTCAGCTTACCAGCTCATAGTCTGCTCTCCCTAGTCTACTGCGTTCACCTTCACAAGGGTAACAAGGGACACGGGCCACATGGCTGTGAACATTTGTCAAAACTGATCACAACTTGCACTTAAGCTTTGTGCTCATGCCATCTGTAAAGTAACCTTCAACAAGTTGTGCAAAAGTCTATACTGCCAAAATGAGAACTCTGATGACAGAAAACTTACTCTTGAACCTGGTGGCTCAAAACAGTTAACATTTATTTTTGCTCTTAAATCTGCCTTTTGGGCAAGATTTGGCAGGATGGGTGGCTCCTTGGTGCTCAGCCAAGGCCTGGAATTTACTGAAGACACATTCACTCCTATGTCAAGTGGTTGATGATGGGCGCCGCCTATGACCTTAGCTGGGGATATGGGATCAAACAGCCACAGGTAGCTCATGTGGTCTAGTTTGCTCACACCAGGGTGACGGGGTTCCAAGGACAGGCAGTCTAAGAGGAAGAGAACAGATACAGAAACAGGCACATGGAGATGAAAGTCATGTCTTCCTCAGGACCTAACCACAGAAATCACATGACAATCACTTCCACTATACTCTGTTACTTGCAGCAGTCACAAACTTGTCTAGGATCAAAAAGAAGGGAAATAAATTTTTCCTCTTAATAGGGAGTAACAAGGTTCTAAAATAGCCTATAGGACTGGAAATATTGCTGAGGCAATTTTTGGAAAGTAAAAACATGCAAGGTTGCAAAATGCATTTGGGAGAAGTTGCCCAAAGACATGGGTGAAAAGTTAGAATATGTTAGAGCTGTCCTAACATATTCCACAACGTCCTATATTTAACAAATAAACAACTGAAGAAAAAAAAAGGTGAGGAGGATTCCTCTCTTCTTTCCTCTCCTCAAAAAATAATTTTAGAGCTGGAGGGATGGCTTACCAGTTAAGCTATTTGCCTGCAAAGCCAAGAACCCAGGTTCAATTCCCAAGGACCTACATTAGCCAGATGCACAATGGGGCTCATGTGTCTGAAGTTCGTTTGCAGTGGCTAGAGGCCCTGGAGCACTCATTCTCTCCTCCCCCTTTCTCTCTCTCTCTCTTCCTCTTTCTTTGTTAAATAAATAAATAAAAATAAAATATAAAAAATTTTTGGAGTGCTTCACAGAGCTAAAGGACATCTTCATAAGGCACTATGGTGCTGAGAAGAAGTGACAGAGAAGTGCTGAGCAATGAAGCATCTCTTTGACACCTTCCAAGGCTCAGGGTCCATTGTGGAAGGGGTGGTAGAAAGAATGTAAGAGCCAAAGGAAGGACAGGACTCCTTACAGCGTGCTCCTCCAGACACAAAATGGCCTGACACCGTGCCTGACACTACCTACACAAGACCATCATTTTTTTATTTATTTATTTTTTTTTCGTTTTTCGAGGTAGGGTCTCACTTTAGCCCAGGCTGACCTGGAATTCACTATGGAGTCTCAGGGTGGCCTCGAACTCACAGTGATCCACCCACCTCTGCCTCCCGAGTGCTGGGATTGAAGGCGTGCGCCACCACGCCCGGCTCCACAAGACCATCATAAGAGGAGGAAAAGATGACGACACCAAAATAAAAGAGAGACTGATTGAGAGGGGAGAGGAGAAATGATGGAGAGTGGAGTTTCAAAGGGGAAAATGGGGAAAGGAAGGGAATTACCATGGGATATTATTTACAATTATGGGAAGTTGTCAATAATTATTTTAAAAAAGAACATCTTTATAGAAAGAATTTACCACACAGCTTTAAGAATATCAAAGACAAGCCAGATGTAGTGGTACAGCAAGGTAGAGGCAGGAGGACCAGAAGTTCAAGGTCATCCTCAGCTACTGTAGGAAGTTCCAGGTCAAGCTGAGCTGCATGAGACCTTTTCTCAAAAGAAAACAAGCAAAACAGAACCAAAAAGATTATTAAGAACTTTATGACAGAATGATCAGGTCAACTATGACAAGAATGTGGCTGGTATCGATCTTCTTGTCCTAATACTGTGCACTGAATACTAATAACACAATGCCTTCAGTCTATGGAGAAAGTATTGTCAATCTCAAGTTGTAAAAGGTATTTTCAGACACTTAAATAGGAACTGGCTAACACAACTTGTGCTGCATACCCTTTCTTAGGAAGTTCTTTAGGTAGATGCTTCAGCTGAACACAGGTCTTCCCACCAGAAGGAAGGGCTGGGATTAGAGAAGAGATGCACTCAGCTCTCACTTCCGGGACAAGGGTCATGGAAGGGACTGTGAAGCGAGCTGACTGCAGATGGAAGCAAAGCCCCAAAGAATGGCCCAGAGCAGCCAAAGGGAGAGAAGGAAATGAACTCTGAAGGCATGAATGCTGCTTCCAAGGATATGGATTTCATTTTTATTTATTTATTTGACAAAGAAAAAGTAAGAGAGAGAGAGAGAGAATGGGCATGCCAGGGCCTCCAGCCACTGTAAACGAACTCCAGATGTGTGAGCCCCCTTGTGCATCTGGCTTATGTGGGTCCTGGGGAGCTGAACCTGGGCTCTTAGGCTTCGTAGGCAAATGCCTTAACCACTAAGCCATCCCTCCAGCCCTGGAATTCAAATTTCAAGTTCACATGCTTTCTAAATTTCTACCAACATTTAATGGCACATTTAAGGGATAAAAATATAGAAAAGGGTTTTTTTTTAATACCTATTTCTCTGTCTAAAACTAAATCTTTGGAAGTTTATTTTCTCCCAAAGGAAACAATGATCATGAGAACTGTATGCTGCAGGCTGGGCATGGGGGTACAGGCTCGTCATGCCAGCACTCAGGAGGCTAAGGCAGAGGGACCTCAAATTCCATGCCAGCCTGGACAAATGACATGCTGCCTCACTAACAAACAAACAAAAAAAGTAAATCATGTTCCCTCCAGTCAACTTAAACAAAACAAGAATGTTTTCTACTGACCTGCCAACATGATCAGTATCCTCAGTTTGAGGGGAACTGAAGATTAACCCAGGGGCTCATGCATGTGAAGCTATACCACCGAGCTACATCCCTAGCCTTCTTTTTGTCTTAAAACAGTGTCTCCCTAAGTTGCCCAGGCTGTCCTTGAAGTTGTAATTCTCCTGGCTCAGCTTCCTGTGTTGCTGGGGATTATAGTCCTGAGCCACTAGACCAGACTTTTTGAGACATGATCTTACTATATAACCCAGATTGGCTTTGAACTCTTGAATGTCCTGCCTCATCTTCCCAAGTGCTAGGATAATAGGCATGCACCACCACACCCAAATAATTTATGTTATTTATTTATTTATGTTATTTATTTGAGAGAGAGAGAGAGGTTAGGGCGGGGGGATGGGCATGCCAGGGACTTCAGCTGCTGCAAATGAACTCCAGATGCATGTTCCACTTTAAGCATCTGGTTTATGTGGGTCCTGGGGAATTGAACCTGGGTTCCTTGGCTTTGCAGGCAAGAGCTTTAATCGCTAAGCCATCTCTCTAGCCCTATCAGGGTTTTTGGTTTTTGTTGTTGTTTTGTTTTGTTTGAAGCAAGGTCTCTGTGGTGGTTTGAATCAGATGTCTCCCGTAAGCTCATGGGCCATGAATGTGAGGTTGAGGCTTACTGGAGGAGGGCTGCTGGGGGCAGGCCCTGAGGTTTGCTGGCTCCCAGTTTGCCAGCGCTAGCTCAGCTCGCTCTCCTGCTGCTGTGGTAGGAGTGACGTCCAGCCTCTGCTCATGCCATGCTGTCCCCTGTCACCATGGAGCTTCCCCTTCAAGACTCTAAGCCAAAAACTTTCCTTCCATCAGTAGCTTTTTGGTAGGACCCTTGTCCCAGAAAACATGCAGGTAGCTACAATAGTCTCACTCTAGCCCAGGCTGACCTGGAACATACTGTGTAGCCCCAAGCTGGCCTCAAACTCATGGCAATCCTACCTCGGTCTCCTGAGTGCTGGGACGAAAGGCAAGCATCACTACACCCAGCCAATTATTAGTTTTTAAAGGTGCTCAGAATAAGTAACTTATAAAGCCAACACATAATGCTAAAAAAAAAAAAGTTGAGCTTTTATTATCTTCTAGTACAGAGACTCACAAACTCTCCATTACATACTTTTGCTCACTTTAGAAGTACCCATCTACCAATGTGTCTATACTCATTCCTATGCCTGCATCTGTGTCTATGGACACTTCAGTACAAACCACACAGTGCCAGTTCCACCAGATCCACTCGCCAGCTGAGACCTTGGATGGTCCATCAGACAGCGAGGGGCCACTATTCCCTTCATAGCAAGGAGTCTCGGTGCTGTTACAAGGATTAACGGAGAAAATTTAAGACACATAACACCATGTGCCCCACAGAGTGCAAGCACTCCCTGTGTGCAAATGGTTTCATATTGTAACTGATAATAACACATTTACTGAGCAGTGATGATGGTGAGGCATCTTATATGCCCCATTAACCCAAATGATACTCTGATAGCCTATGAAAATAACTACTCATTTAAAAATAAGGAAATGGGGCTGGAGAGATGGCTTAGTGGTTAAGGCACTTGCTGGCAAAGCCAAAGGACCCAGGTTCAATTCTCTAGGTCCCACGTAAGCCAGATGCACAAGGTGGTGTATGCGTCTGGAGTTTGTTTGCAATGGCTGGAGGCCCTGGCATGCCCATTTTCTCTCTCTCTCTCTCTCTCTCTCTCTCTCTCTCTCTCTCTCTCTCTCTCTCCATATATATATATACATACATACATACATACATACATATGCCTCTTTCTCTAATTACTAAATAAAAAATACTTTTAAAATAAGGAGATGGCTGGGCGTGGTGGCGCATGCCTTTAATCCCAGCACTCAGGAGGCAGAAGTACAAGGATTGTGGTCTGCTTGTGGCCACTCTGAGACTACCTAGTGAAGTCCAGATCAGCCTGGGCTACAGCAAGACTCTACCTTGAAAACTAAACAAATTTTAAAAAGGAAATGGAAAATCAGTAAATTTTTCATAGTCCCAGAGCAAGAATAAGGTTAGGGCAAACCCAAAGATCAGACTCTGCCTAGCTGCACTTCCCATATGAATGTGACTGGCAGTAGTCTTTAGAAACAGGGAAAAAGACCAATTTCCAACGTGCAGTGTTCAGAGCATTGTGCCGTGACTGTCACCTGTTTCTTTGGGCGTCTTAATAGGTAAAACCCTCCACATCGGGCAGGGTGCGCTCAGAAGCAGCGAAAGACACAAGGGAAAGCGCGCTTGTGCTCACTGCAAGACGCGACGGGAAGCAGCGTCTGGAAGCTAATGTGGAAACAAGTCAACTGCTGGCCAATGATACTGAGTGAGTTTTCAGAAATGAAACCTCAGCTAAATAATATAATCATCAGGCTCATAGTTCTCGAACTCCATTAATAAATACCAATTGAGTTCCTGCAGCATGAATGTCGGTGGGGGAACACACACACACACACACACACACACACACACACGTGACCACACAGAGGAGCGATGTGACAGGAGGGTCTGTGCGGAGATGGAAGCTCCCAGGCCTTTCTTCAGGTCTTAAGGATCAAGCTGGACTATGGGAAGGAGGTCATACAAGTATCTGGCCGACTGGAATAGCAAGGGTGAAGGCCCTGACAGAGGAACGCATGCGCCAATCCAAGGATCTAGGAGAAGGCCAGTGTTGATAAAATAGAGGGAAGAGAAGACAATCGTAGGAAATGAGCTTGGAGGTAACCATGGATAGATCACTGCCAGCCTAGGAATTCCTGGAGTGCTCTAAATAAGGAAGTGGCAAGAAAGATCGTACACTAAATGTACCTCTTCACAATCCCCAAAACAACAGGCTAATTTCTCATGTCTTCTTACCCACAGTTCAGAAATCAAGGGAGAGTCAGGATTTTTTACTCATTTCTCAGAAACTTGAGGTAGGCCAAATGGGAGTGTCTACGCAATCAATAAGAACGTCTTAGAACAAGCCACACAGACAAGCACCGGTATGCAGAGACTGCAAGAGGCCCTTAGCAACCCCGTAATAGCGCCCATCAGCCATAAGAGCCAGTCTTCCTTTTCATGGAACTCCCAATTCTCTCAACACTAACTAATCTGGAATGAGTCCTTTTAGCAAACACCCTGAACAGCTTATGCTGCATGGTGAAATTCTAGGACTGCTTCTAAATAACTGCTTGACTTCTTATTACTTTTCTTTTAATGCTGGTGGAATTATACATGGCTAGGAGGCTTAAAAATTAATTTAGTATTTTTCTAAAAATGAAAAATATCATCATAAGCCTACATTCAACGTAGACATCTGGCAGCTACCAGCAGAGGTTGGCACTGCAGATGACAAGACAAGCAGAATCTGGTCGTTGGAGCCAGGGCTCAGTGCGTGGGGGAAACAGAGGCTTTGGAGGGGAGCAAAAAGTGTCGCCTCCAGGGCTGGAGAGATGGTTTAGCGGTTAAACGCTCGCCTGTGAAGCCTATGGACCCCGGTTCGAGGCTCAGTTCCCCACGTCCCACGTTAGCCAGATGCACAAGGGGGCGCATGCATCTGGAGTTCGTTTGCAGTGGCTGGAAGCCCTGGCGCACGCATTCTCTCTCTCTCCCTCTATCTGTTCTTTCTCTCTGTGTCTGTTGCTCTCAAATAAATAAATATAAATTAAAAAAAATTATAAAAAAAAAAAAAGTGTCGCCTCCAGCCAGGACCAGAGGGAAGAAGGGCGGCTATACACACTTGATTAAGCAAATTCCCAAATCCTTTCAGCACATCATAAAATCCCGGGTGCACCTCCTCTGGCCATGACGTCACGTACCCAGCTGGGCAGTCTGGTCACCTCTGTACCAGGCATTCAAGCCCCACAGAGCAGAACACCTTCTAAGGGCAGGAGCACAGAGAGACCCAAGAGAAGCACAAGCATACCAAAAATACTACACTGTGATAACTGAAAAATTAAAAGTTCTAATAGCAATTTTTAAAAACGATGATTTTGCTGTGTTGTTTCACCAAAAGAACTCTTTTTAAAAATATTTTATTTATTTATTTAAGAGAGAGAGGGAGGGAGGGAAAAGGCTGGAGAGATGGCTTAGTGGTTAAGCGCTTGCCTGTGAAGCTAAGGACCCTGGTTCGAGGGTTGGTTCCCCAGGACCCATGTTAGCCAGATGCACAAGGGGGTGCATGAGTATGGAGTTCGTGTGCAGTGGCTGGAGGCCTGGTGCACCCATTCTCATTCTCTTTCTCTCTCTCTGCCTCTTTCTCTCTCTGTCTGCCACTCTCAAATAAATAAATAAAAATTTTAAAAAAACTTCTCTCTCTCTTTTTTTTTTTTTTTTTTTGGTTTTTCGAGGTAGGGTCTCACTCTGGCTCAGGCTGACCTGGAATTCACTATGTAGTCTCAGGGTGGCCTCGAACTCATGGCGATCCTCCTACCTCTGCCTCCCGAGTGCTGGGATTAAAGGCGTGCGCCACCACGCCCGGCTCTCTCTCTTTTTTTTACTTTTTTTTGTTCATTCTTATTTATTTGAGAGTGACAGACAGAATTGTAAGAAATTTATGGCACAATCATGACAATGGAAAACTGCAAACAACTGAGAAATAGCTAAGCATGGAACATCTAAACAGTGGAATACTGCATATACTTGAAAAAGTAATTTTCACAAAATTATAAATTAGAAACAAAGGTCACAAGAAATACATATTCAAAAAAATATGCATATTCAGTATGAGCCCAATTTTGTTTAAATACACAAACTTTTTTTATTGTTGTTTTTTCAAGGTAGGCTCTTGCTGTACCCCAGGTTGACCTGGAATTCATTATGGAGTCTCAGGATGGCCTTGAACTCACGGCGATCCTCCTACCTCTGCCTCCCGAGTGCTGGGATTAAAGGTGTGCGCCACCACGCCCAGCTCCACACATACTTTTTTAAGTTAAAAAATAATCTGGATTGAAGGATAATGGTGGTTTTGAATTTTTTGTGTTTACGTACTTTTATGTTTTGCAACATGAAGAGTCTGAGGAAATAGAAGAGGACTACTTGCAAAGAAGGGGTGTTCAGGATATGGAGACGGCCCAGGGTTAAAGACGCTTGCTTACAAAGGCCTGATGGCCTGGGTTCAATTCCCCATGCCCATGTAAAGCCAGATGCATAAAGCGGCACACGCATCTGGAGTTTGTTTGCAGTGGCAAGAGGCTCTGGTGCATTCCCTTCCCTGTCTCATTCGCTCACACTTATATCTGTTTCCTTACAAATAAATTAACTGATTTTTAAAAAGAAGAGGTGGTTCAGTGGAAGGGGGATAGGGAAGGAGAACAAAGGAAGGTAATGAAGGGCTGGAGAGACAGCCTTGCCGTTAAAAGCACTTGCTTGCAAAGACTAATGGCCCAGGTTCGATTCCTAGCCCCCAAGTAAAGGCAAGTCCACAAAGCGGCACGTGCGTCTGCGGTTCTTTTGTCAGGCAGCGGGCCCGGGGTGCTCATACTCACTCTGCGCCTGCCTCTTCCTCCCTCTCATTCTCGTCCTCTCAAATAAATAAATATCTTTTAAATATTTTAAAAATGTTTTTTAAAAAGAAGGTAATGGGAGGGGGAAGGAAAAAATAAATTAACTTTCTAAATCAGATTAAAAGTGAACTCAGTTACTTTAAGAAACATACTTGAAATGGAAAGGTATATATATCAATACTTACCTGTTTTAAGAGGAGAAAAATCAGCCCCAGGATGAAAAACATCATTAAATACCAATTTCATCTCGCTTTTTTAGGTTACAAATGAACTGAAGTTTACTTTTACCCTCAGTTTTTTTCACCCTAAATCCACTATTTTGCTTTGGTTTTGGTCCTGACTACCAGAAACCACGTGACCTAATACCTGCCTCCTAGTCACTTGAAGGATTCCTAATTCTGAAGAAATCTGAGATCACTTAAATAAGCATCATGTTTAACCAGGAAAAATATAAACAATATATGTCATTCATGACTTTAATTATTAATAAAAGATTAATGTATAATGATTATATAATTCACTTGGCTTGCAAATTAATTTACATGACATATATGTTTGCATTCTATCAGTTAAAATACAAGTATTGTTATCTTGAAGAGTGAAACACTGTGGTAATTATTAGGCAAATATTAATAGGGAAATAAATGCATCTATAAGTATTGAGGAAGGCTTCATGTAAAGAACTTAAGAAAGCATGTTATAATCTTGGAGAAAAACTTTTGTTTGCTTTGAGGCAAGGTCTCAAACTACCCCAGGCTGGCTTCAAACCCACTGCTCTCCTCCTACCTCAGCCCAAATGTATGAGCCATTATGCTAGGCAAGGCAAAAGTTTTAATGTAAATAAGGTTAGATTTTTTTCATAATACACATGTTTGTAAAATTGTTTCCTGGGATAACATTAAGCAAAATACACTTTAAGAACTGTATTTGAATTTGAGTTAGTCTCAGGTGTCAAGAAAACAACGTCCATGAAAAAGCCCTATTTGTCAATTCTGCAGACCTTGTGAATTGAAAGCAGAACAATTAGCTCTGCTATGTCAATTTTACAAAGAGAAGTGAACCCCTAAACTCATGCATAATAAGAAACATGTAAGGACTATGAAGAAAAAGGAAGACATTAAGGAACACATGTTAAGGGAACTGGGCAAAATGGTTCAGTTTAAATGTGCTTCCTTGAAAAGCCTGCCCACCCTCAGTTCAATTTCCAGCCATCCATGTGAAGTAGGACAGGCGTTTGTTTGTGGTAGCAACACACACACACACACACACACACACACACACAGAAATAAAAAAGTAATTATTTTTAAAAGAACACATGTATTATTCCAATCAAACCTGAAGCCAACAGTCTTAGTTAAAATGCTTTAAGAATAAATCCCATTGAGCCAGGCGTGGTGGCACACACCTTTAATCCCAGCACTCGGGAGGCAGAGGTAGGAGGATCACTGTGAGTTGGTGGCCAACCAGAGACTACAATAGTGAATTCCAGGTCAGCACGAGCTAGAGTAAGACCCTACCTCGAAAAACAGAAAAGCAAACAAATAAATAAAATAATAATTTCCATTGCTTAAAAATCTATGCAGAACAGTATTTCAACAATGACAAGAAGACTCTTGATCACTTCAGAAGTTGTAGATCCCCAGCTTCAAATCTACAGTAATTTCTCACTCAGCCATGAGACACTGGATCCCACTGAGATTTGTACATACAATCTTAGGGGACACTTTTCCATATGCTGCACATGTTCCTCAGTTATGTTCCTCTCTTACCTCAGTCAGTTCAAATCTGAGACTGCCAAGTCCACAGAAGTGGTGTTTGAGGGCTGGAGAGAGCTGGCTTAGTGGTTAAGGCACTTGCCTACGAAGCCTAAGGACCCAGGTTCGATTCTCCAGGACCCACGTTAGCCAGATGCACAAGGGGGTGCATGTGTCTGGAATTTCTTTGCAGTGGTTGGAGGCCCTGGCACACCCATTCTCTTGCTCTCTCTCCCTCCCGTCCTCTCTCTGCCTCAAGTAAAATAAATAAATAATTAATTAAAATTTTTTTTTTTACATTTTTTTGTTTATTTATTTATTTAAGAGCGACAGACAGAGAAAGAGGCAGATAGAGACAGATAAAGAATGGGTGCGCCAGGGCTTCTAGCCACTGCAAACGAACTCCAGATGCATGCGCCCCCTTGTGCATCTGGCTAACATGGGTCCTAGGAAATCGAGCCTTGAACCTGGGGTCCTTAGGCTTCACAGGCAAGCGCTTAACCACTAAGCCATCTCTCCAGCCCTAAAATTTTTTTTTAAAGAAGTGGGATTTGGGATGTCTCAGGGTTTCTATCATTGTTTCCAGGATTATTATGAGAACATGCTTATTACTGAACCAGCAACTTTAGTCTTTTAGTACATTCTAGAAAGTAACTGAGGAAAAATAATACATCTTCAAGTGAGCAAAAACACTGGACTTCCAGATGGGAGTGACCCCACCCCACGTGGGCTAGCCATGTTTTCTCGTAGACCCATGATGAGGCGATTCGACAGCACTGATACTTGGTGCACTAAAATTCATAAGCCAGCACTATGCAAAAAGATCTAGATGTCTCTAATTCTAAAGATACTGGCCAGGAATAAATGGGCTTATTCAGACAACTTCTGAATTAAATCCAGAAAGTTTGTGAGCACCTAGAAATGGAACTCTCCAACAGCTACAACTGCCTAAAAATGGAACTGGCTGACCTACTGAAGGGAGCAAGCGCCACCTCCTTGGAGGCATTCAAGCAGAAGGCAGATGGCCATCGACCAGAAGTTCCCCAGGGGAAACTTTATTTCATACAAGCGGTTTGCACAAAAGACACCCTGACAGTCAGGGAGCCCTGGCTTGACGCTGGGTTCTGCGCACACAGAGAGCCAGGCCTGGATGCCCCACCGCGCTGGGAAGTGATGCTGAGCTGGACACAGCTGCTCCTGGATTTTGGACACTGCATGTTTGCTTTTCAATTAGCTCCGTCATCAGACCCTGTCTACTCTGCCTCTGTTCTCCGACACTCAAGCCTATCACAGAGCCTTGCCGTCAACCAACAGTTACCCCAGTATTTACCAAAGAAATGAGCCTGCGTTACTTTGCAAACACTTTCACTGATAAATTGTACCTATGCTCTGGGGCTCCAGGAAAATGTGTCCTCCCTTGGGATTTTAGTGCAAATGTGACTTTCGTTCCCTTGGTTACTTATTTTCCTGGATGATTCCAGAGTGTGGTGGGCGTGTCCTCTTCTTCTATTCTGCTGGGACACTAGCTAGGTATGGTTTCTAACCATCCTCTATACCAGCCCAAGGCCATCTCCTTGAAACGACCCTGGCCATGTGTCAAAGGTCTTGCAAAAAGAGTATGTGCAGCTGGGTGTGGTGGCACACGCCTTTAATCCCAGCACTTGGGAGGCAGAGGTGGGAGGATCACTGTGAGTTCGAGGCTACCTTGAGACTACATAGTGAATTCTAGGTCAGCCTGAGCTAGAGTGAAACCCTACCTCAAAAAAAAAAAAAAAAAAAAAAAGAGTATGTGCAGAAGAGGCATGTAAGTGCAATGACCAAAGTCAATAGAAATCTCCAACTTTCTCATCCACCAAAGGCCTGGGAACTCTCCACATTCTCCAGTATTTGCATCATCTATGAACCTGAGACATGAGAATGAATAAGCCCTGGTTCAGATTCACTAAAGCAGAAACCCTGATGGTAGAGCTCCAGCTGTCTGCTTCATTTTTACTGATAAATACAAATGTAAAAACTGTACATGTTTATGGGGTATCATTGATACTTCGATACATATATGCACTGTAACAGCTTTAGATCATTTAAATGTCTCTAGCTGCTCACTGCTTTAGGTAAAGACATCTGAAACCCTGTCTCCCAGCTTTTCGAAACATACAGCGCATGATCGCTATCTGTGGCCGCCCCGGGTAGCACAGCTCTCCAGGTCTCTGTACTCCGAGCTCAGAGCCAGGGCCCAGCCCTCCCAGTGCCATGCAAGCCTACGCGCTCTCCCTTTGCCAGTGGTGACCGAGACCTCAGCTTCAACGGGATCACAATGAGGCCATGAAGGACTTAGCTTTCTATTTCTGGCTTATTTTATTAAACATAACAATCTCCAGTTCATCCACGTTGTAAATGACATGGTTTCATTCTCGTTATGACAATAATATTCTCTTGTGTAAATGCACCCACACTGCCTTTATACATTTATCAATTGATGGCTGTTTCCATTTCTTGGCTATTGTAACTAATGTTGCAATAACCATGGAAGTGTAGATGTTCATTCAGTGTCCTTGAGGTTCATACTGATTGTCAACTTGACAGGCCCAAGAACCACCTGTGAGGGATAATCTACATTAAATGAGCCTCTGGGCATGACTATGCAGGTAATGCCTTGATCAGAATGACAGGTGTGGGAAAACCTGCCTTACTGGGAATGCCCATCCCAGGGCTGGGGTCTTGGACTATGAAAAGAGCGAGCTGGCTGAGCACAAGCACTCCTCCCTCTCGGCTTCCTCAGTGGGGGTGGACGTGAGCAGCTGCCCCAAGTTCCCGCCACATCTTCCTGGCCATGATGGGCTATAAACTGGAACCGTAGGATAAACGAAACCTGATGCACTCAGCTTTATGTGGCTGGGATGGACCTCCAGACCAGACACAGTTTAAGGGAGGGAAAAAGGATTTACTGAAGCTTACAGATCCAGGGGAAGTTCCATAATGGCAGGAACAGCTGGCCCCTGTCACGGATCCATGCAGAGAGAAAAGCCAAAAGCCACCAGCAGCAGCACAAGCAAGCACGCTCCAGAAACCCAGGCAGAGCTCAAGCACTCCGCCTATCTTTAGCAAGAATTTCAGACAAACCTTAGGGCTGGACCCTAGGATCCTCCCACAGTGACACCTCTTCCAGCCAGGCAGCTGGAAATCCAAGAACCTTTAATAAAACTGAATCTGTTGGGGAACATCCACTCAAACCACCACAAAACCCTTTACCCTTAAGTTGATTTTTTCAGGTATTTTGTCCAAATGAGAACTATACATACATACATATGTGTGTGTGTGTGTGTGTGTGTGTGTGTGTGTGTGTATAAGGTATGGTCTCACTTTAATCCAGGCTGACCTGGAATTCACTATGTAGTCTCTGAGGGTGGCCTTGAACTCACGGCAATCCTCCTACCTCTGCCTCCCAAATGCTGGGATAAAGGCATGTGCCACCATGCCCAGCAGAGAAGTTAACTAATATAATACCGATTTCATTTCCTTTGGAGATAAGCTCAGTGGTACAACTGCTGGATCATATTTGAATTCTATTTTTAATTTTTTGACTACAAGTGTTCATTATCACTCATCATCAGAGAAACATGAATCAAAACACAGTAACATACCATCTCACTGGATCAAGAATAGCCATTATCACCCAGAAGCCATAAGACTATTACTAGAAAAATTTCAGTGCCAAGGATGGGATACCTTCCAGTGAGTTGTTGGCCAGGGAGGTCCCTGATGCCCCCAAAACATTACAGGCTATTACCAAGGTTCTTAGTTTCCCACCAGGAACAGATGATAAGACCTTATTTCTGAAGACTCCACATGCCTGGGCTGCAAGGCCATCAAGAAATCAAACTGGGGCTGAGCTGAAAACCTTCTCCTGGTAGACCAGCTGACAGAAATCTGGAAAAAGCTGCACTGCATGCAGCCTTATGGGAGACAGAAGTCATCAGTGGTGAAAACAATGAACACTGGAAGCCTCAAGTTTGGCCACCCAGGCCAAATGACTGAATGGGTGCAATAGTGGCATATCTGTTATGGGGGGAAACCAACTGCTCTCTAATTGGACTGGAGGCCTGCTCTGTAGGAGGGAATATATGCCCAGTACTGAAAACCTAATCAAAAGCCTATGGTGGGGGAGGTCATGAGCCTTAGGTGTGTAATGCCTGCTCTTGTCTGGCTAAATGCATATATTATGCTCACCAAACTGCCCTGTAAGCACTTTACTTAATGTTCATACCTAATGCTACTCTCACTTTTGGTCAGAAAAGCTTCTCTTTTCAGATGGTGGTGACCACTGAGATGACCCAAAAGGTACCTTAGTGCTGAGAAGAAGCCGACAGAGGAGTGCTCAGCACTAAAATATCTCTATCACACCCTACAAGGCTCAGGGTCCTGAGGTCCACCTCAGGAAGAGGTGGTGAAAATACTTTAAGAACGGAAGGAAGGGTAGGACTCCTTACAATGCAACTGACCAAACAGAAATTGGCCTTGATATCTATGACCTCACAGTGCCTAGCACTCTCTTCACAAGACCCTCATAATAGGAGGAAAAGATGATGACTTGAAATAAAAGGGAAACTAATGGACTGTGGATTTGTGAAGGGGAAAGTGGGGCAGGGGAAGGGATTATCATGGTTTACTGTCTTAAGTATGGAAGCTGTCAACAAAAAGGAAAATAATAAAACCAATTAAAAAAGAATAGCCATTATCAAAAAGAGACAAGTGCTTGTAAGCATGTGGAGAAAAGTGAACCCTTGCACACTGTGGGTGGGAATGTGGATTAGTGAATTATGGAAAAGAGCTACTTTAACAAGGGCTGTGGGGGATTCACATGCATGCCTAGCTGAAGGACAGCTTCTTTAAGTGAGCTAGCCTCAACCTAGCTGAGTGTGTCAGAAAGCGTCTTTGTATGACCAAGTGGTGCAGAAGTAACCAAGGTAGACTGTTAACATAAAAAGTGTTATGTGAGAAAATACATACCTGAAGCAGCCATATCCAAATCCTCATCCCTGCCTTCTAACACTGACTTACATGTCTTCCTCATCTCACAAGGCTCAAGAGCCAGAACAAGCTCTCTTAGGTGGTCTCTCTCTTCTCTCTCTCTCTCTCTCTCTCTCTCTCTCCAGGACCTACTAACAGTCCTGGCTTATGAAGGGTATTTACTTATTCTCTTCTATCTTTACTACCCAATGTTAATTCTCAACATCCAAAGTGATACCAAACTCATCAACTTTCTTTTAACAAAAATGGTCTACAACCACCACCATTCACTGCGGACAAAACTTTCCAAATGTCTAAAACTCAGGGTGATGACACTTGTCAAAGGCTAGTCTTCAATACTTAGTAAGCTGCCTAATTTCAACTTGCAAGAATCTTGCTTGTTATCAGAGGATAGCTTTCCTGCTATGTTAGCTTATTGTAAGACACAAAACAGTTCCCGTTCTCTTTCTGTGCCTCACCCTGGTCCCCACTGCATGCAGCACAAAGCGAAGGTGGTGATCTACTTGCTGAGCCACGTCACCAACTTCATCAGGGCACACTGGCCTGTCTGCACTGCCTTTTTCCTTCGTCCTGCAGAAGCTGAAACTCCTCAGCCAGACATTTACCAAATCTAGACTTAGGGAGAAAATAGAGAAAAATTACTTAATAGTTCATTCTTTTCTAGAGATTCATGTTCTCAATAAAATACAATATGGAAAACAACCCAATACCAGCCTTCTGGCACTATTCTAATCTTTTAAAATCTTTGTTGAAATAGTTCCAACATCCTTTTATTTCTGATATCCTGAGTAGAACTTTTAATGTACTCAAATATTTCCTACCAAACGACATATTCCTAAAAAAAAAAAAAATACACAGTACAGTTTTATGTGGTAAAACTCTGAGTCTGTGCCAAAAACTTGCCTGGAACTTTGATTTCTCCATTAATTTATATTTCTTGTGTCTTATAAGGAAACTGAGTCATCCAAAATGAATCCCCCAAATTCAACTCAAAATCTTAACAGACAGATAATTCAATGACATTCATAACGCTACTCTTCAATTTTGATTACTTCATCACAATCTCCATTCTTGTCTAATGAAAGGCTGAAGCGTAATACTTTGATGCCAAGTTCTGTGGCTCTGGAATATTTTCCAAGAACAAAAGGAGAAGGCACAATTAGCATGGCATTATAGGAAAAGTACAGAGACTACAATTCCTGCGCCCAGGATTACCATTTTCTGCTAAGGAGCCCTTAAACATCTAAGCAGACCACGCACAAGCTGAGACCGCCCTCCACCTGCCTCTGCCTGTGCCCTCTTGGCACTACTAATGCACCAAGAATCCCCATCACTTCTATAATTGGGTTGCAGCTATGATGAACAGCTGTGTCAGGCTTAGCACTGAAGAGGCATGCTGTCACTCTCAGTGAGGCGCTCTGTGGACAAGCTTTAACTCCAAAGCCTGGGTAGTCAGCCATATCATGTGTTCAAAACATTCTGGCCCGAAATTATTATACACCCAAGAAAAACTAAAAATACTAACAAGTGCTTATAAAAACAATGAAGACTTTTCCAAGTATTGCTTGATTTCCTAACTAGGTAGACTTAAAAATATCCCATAAGATGATTTTGATAATATAGACCAGTTAATAAAATTACAATACTGGCTCCTCAAAACCAATAAAAGCATAAAATTACAGCACAATTCAACAATACCCAAAATCCCACTCTTTAATTTTGATTAATACATCACAACCTCTACTCATATTATCTCTTAAGACTTAAGCTCAAGATTTGATCTTCTCTGAATGAAAAAAAAAACTAGTCAAATGCAATTTAATTGCAAACATTTTTATCAGTTCACTTTACATTTCTAAATGAGGAAATATAAGGACTGTATCTTCAACTATTGCTTGATATTGCCCAAAGTTTTCTGTGTTCTGCCTGCCCTGATCTGGTTAAAATCCACGTGTCGGGCTGGAGAGAGGGCTTAGCGGTTAAGCGCTTGCCTGTGAAGCCTAAGGACCCCGGTTCGAGGCTCAGTTCCCCAGGTCCCACGTTAGCCAGATGCACAAGGGGGCGCACGCATCTGGAGTTCGTTTGCAGAGGCTGGAAGCCCTGGCGCGCCCATTCTCTCTCTCTCCCCCTCTATCTGTCTTTCTCTCTGTGTCTGTCGCTTTCAAATAAATAAAATAAATAAATAAATAAATAAATAAATAAATAAATAAATAAATAAATAAATAAAATCCACGTGTCAATGTTCTAAGCCTTAGATGTGCTTCAGGATAGACTGACCACCATAAAGTGTAATAGAAACTTCTAACTAATTCCCAATAGCCAATTAGCTAACTCTGACCTAGGTATATTGTTAGGGCTCAAAATAAGAAAACTTGACATTTCAGTCAAAAAATTTAAAAATCATGTTTCCTTTCAGAATCCAGGTTTTCAGATTCTTTGTGAGAAGTCAGCTTTGGCACCAAGTCAAATTCCTTTCCAGCAATCATTAGCAAAAGTAGGGAGGAGCTTCCTATTCCAGCTGCTATGGCCTTTCCAGATGGTCCCACTACACACATCTTAGAAAACAGATGCACCGACATTTACACTTACTCGGTGTTTGCTGCCTTCAGCCAAATTGGATAGTGGCATTAGCTACTTCCTGGTTGGCTACACCCCACCTTCACCCAATCAAGATAACGTGATTCACTGCACTGCTCACCATCACCCACTCAAGATCCCGTGATTCACTGCACTGCCCACCTTCACCCACTCAAGATCCCGTGATTCACTGCAATGCCACCTTCACCCACTCAAGATCCCGTGATTCACTGCACTGCTCACCTTCACCAATTCAAAATCCCGTGATTCACTGCACTACCCACCTTCACCCACTCAAGATCCTGTGATTCACTGCAATGCCACCTTCACCCAATCAAGATCCTGTGATTCATGGCACTGCCCACCTTTACCCACTCAAGATAACGTGATTCACTGCACTGCCAACCTTCACCCACTCAAGATCCCGTGATTCACTGCGTTGCCCACCTTCACCCACTCAAGATCCCATGATTCACTGCGCTGCCCACCATCACCCACTCAAGATCCCGTGATTCACTGCACTGCCCGCCTTCACCCACTCAAGATCCCGTGATTCACTGTGCTGCCCACCATCACCCACTCAAGATCCTGTGATTCACTGCACTGCCCACCTTCACCCAATCAAGATCCCGTGATTCACTGCACTGCCCACCATCATCCACTCAAGATCCTGTGATTCACTGCACTGCCCACCTTCACCCAATCAAGATCCCGTGATTCACTGCACTGCCCACCTTCACCCATTCAAGATCCCATGATTTACTGCACTGCTAGTCTTGGGACCCTGTCTATCAATACTTGTTTCTAGAATGTCACTCTAGGTCTTTACATTTTTCTTGAAATTTAGTATGCTGTTAGATGTATCCCATTTCATCATTTATTGATCATTCAGTAAACACATGGTTTTGATACTAAAAGTTTTGCAAAAGTAAGGGCACCTCTCCTGTCTATACTCAGTACAACAAGGTACCACCTGGGGTGCAGCTGTATTGTCTGTGTATGTTTTGTGGTTTTAGCTTTAAATTAGTTTCAAATGGAAAACTGAAAGGCTCAGAATTTATTTTAATGACTTGCGTATATATCTCTAGCCTTCCACAAATACCTAGCCTGGAAGAGAAGACCACAAATTTAAAATTTAAGTTTCTGAGGGATAATAGGTTCCCTCTTTGTCCAGTGTCTCGACGGGGTAAATTGGGCTGGTCAGAGCCTGTGCTCAGGTGGGCATCTGGTTGCTCTCTGGCTGAGCAGTTTTTCTCAGCCCTGCTCCAAGGATGTCAGTTCACCTGCTCCTTTGAGCTAGCCAGGGAACATCTGCCAGTGTTTCGCCTATTATTGTGGAATGGTCACAACATGGGATGGGGCAGGAGAATGCCCCAGAAGAGTCCTTTCAGAGGGCTATGGGAGGACAGACACTAAAAATGGCAGTCTTTTGTTCCTTACAGATAAAGACAACTGTGCAATCTGAAGGCTTCTTTTGTCTGAATCTCTTGATTAACATGCTGATAAGGTTTCTCTTTCCACCCAGCCCAAGCCCCTAGCTGAGAATACTGATCTAGCTACAGTTATTTTCATTTCTTTTTGAGTAAATTCATTCACCTTCCCCCAAAACTCTTCCATGTTTCACCTGTCTTCAGCTTCTTAGCAGCCCACAGAGGAAAATACAAAGTCCATTCAAGAGGCTCCTAATGCTGGCTTCTCCCTAACAGAGGGATAACTGCTGCGCTGGCTTATCCTTCAGGCATCCTGACCTCTCTCCAGGCCACACACCTGCTGCAAGTGACAGAGGGCAGCTCCTGACTAGAGCGAAGGGGTGGCCCTCAGAGAAGGTAAAGAACGTACGGTGTCCCTTGGACATGCTCCAGGCTGTGGGGGAGACCCCAGTCTCCCTGTTGCCCTGGGGAGGATCTGTGGGATCCATCCTCTCCCTTGGCCAGCAATTCCGGGGAGCTGTGGTGCTCTGAGTTTGCCGCCCACATTGTGGGAGAGTAGTCACCTTCTCTGGCATCCCTGTGTCCAGCACGTCCCCCAGCAGACACTTGTCCAGTGGATGGCTGAGAACACTTCAGCAGACTCGGGAGAATCTGAGAGTTGGACTGAAGCCGTAGATGAGACAGGGCCTCTCAAGCCCCTTAGAAGACAACCTTAGACAAGTCAGTAAATCCCCAAGGCCCCGGGCCCTGGCTTCTGCTGGCACTATTATCTCTGCAGTGTCGGGAGGTAAGAGCCACTATGTGCCGCATTCTATAGACGAGGAAACGGAAGCACACAGACATCAGCAGCTCGCCAACAGCTAGGAAACAGACTGTGCGCCAGTTTAAGCCTTCTGTCACACTAATGCCGCTTGCCCCGGCCATACTCCACACCAAGGAGGATCCTCAGCTGAAGAGAGACAAACAGAGCTGTTCTTAAGGATTTTATAGTGACAAAAGGAATAAGCCAAAAAAAAAAAAAAATGAAGTACAACAGGGTCCATGACACTTAGCGTATAATTCAAGGAGCGGGGTCACTGCTCATAGACCCTAAGCAACAAAGGCAGCCAAGACCCCTGGGGCAGCATGAAGCACTCCTGCTCCGGGGGGCGGGGGTCTTGTCTGACTAGGGGCCAAAGGAAAGGGGCCGGAGCCCACAAGGATGTTCCCACTTATTCCTTCCTAAGCAAGGCAGACCTGGAGGACCCTGGGGAGAACCAGAGCTGCGCAGAGGCGGGGTAAGGCGACAGTTGTCACTCCACCACAGAGCTGGCGTCCTTACAGAAAGGCTGCGTGGATGTGGGAGACGACTCTTTGCAAGAGTTCACGTCATGAGCCCACCTGGATGCGCACAGCCCGAGGCAGGAGCACGCACACGCACATGCCCATGTGTCACCTACACAGACATTACACACGCAAGAGGCCTAAGACAGGAGGCCAGAGAGCACGGAGACATGTTAAAAAGCGACCTGAGGAAAGCAGAGACCTGAGCTAAATATTGAAAATAAAAAAACCTGCCAGGCCTAAAAGGCTGGAGGGGATTTGGGGAGAGAACGCAGCTTCATAGGAGTCAGAGTTAAAAGACGGGAGAACGTATTGCAAAAGTCAACGTAACGGCACCCGCCAGTACATCTCACGGCAGAGGCCGAGGCTGGGCTTGCTTGCCGCTTCCACACATCACGTGCATGGGTCTGGAATGCTCCTGGCCCAGCAGGGATGTGCCCATGCCCCCAGAGGGCAAGGAGCAGAAGAGCCATCCTTCCCAGATTCTAAGCCTGCCCCTTAGGCCCGAGCTTCCCAAAGAGGACAATGCAGAGGAATGGCACTGGTCCTTTCATGAGGTGGCCAGGAGGTCCAGGCATCCCATTCAGGAAGGACCCCAAATCTAGACTTCCAACACTGTCTACATATGAAGTTCAGTATGGTCACAAGAGAGAATTTACAGGATTGAAAGGAACACATTATATAGCCAAAAACGTGTCCCCTATTTTTCAAGATCACACTGCCTAGAGTATAGTATGAATGTTATATTTCGTGCTCTTGTGATTATGCTGCCAACCGTACCGTTACACTTCATTATACGCTAAGTGTCACGTTTTATTTTGTTAAATGTAAACACTTAAAAAATACGTTACTCCCCCCACCAAAACCTCTTACACACTAGGGAAGCACTCTATGACTGAGCTATATCCAAGTCTTACATCATATTAGTAACTTTTTAATCATATGAAGACTCCAAAATGTCCTAGATCTCTCTGCCTTTAATGGTGATGGAGACTAGAGGGAGCTCCTGTCAAAAATGTACATCCTCAGCCAGGCATGATGGCACACCCCTTTAATCCCAGCACTCGGGAAGCAGAGGTAGGAGGATCACCATGAGTTTGAGGGCAGCCTGAGACTACATAGTGAATTCCAGGTCAATCTGGTAATGAAGTGAGACCTACCTTGAAAAACCAAAAGGAAAAAAAAAGCAGTTCCTTTCTGGCCCTCATTTCATGGGTCTCAGTAAAGCTTGGGAATATGAAGAAATATATGTGTGTATGTATGTATGTATATATGCATATATCCCTTATCTCAAGTGATTGTTTAGACATTCCTTTCTAAATATTTTCTTTCTTTATATGAGAGAGAGAATGAGGGTGCCAGGGCCTCTAGCCACTGCAAACAAACTCCAGATACATGTGCTACCTTGTGCACCTGGCTTTTACGTGGGTACTGGGGAATTGAACTTGGGTCCTTAGGCTTCGCAGGCAAGTTCCTTAACCACTTAACCATCTCTCCAGCCCCCAAGTGATTTTTGACCCAAGTGGTCTCAGCTACACTGTGGGAAGCACTGCAACAGGCAACACAGAAGCCGACCAGAGTTTCAAGCCAAGGAGTGACTTAGGATCAACACACGTCTCCAAGTTTGCCAGTGAACTTGGCTATTAGTGTCAGAAACAGCAGCTTGATTACAGTGGTTCTTGGAGTGACTAAGAAGTAAGAGGATGAAAAAGCTCCAGTCAACTATTCTTCCCAAATATGTAAGAAGAAAAAAAAAATGAGGGCTAGAGAGATGGTTTAGCAATTAAGTGCTTGCCTATGAAGCCTAAGGACCACAGTTCGAGGCTCGATTCCTCAGTACCCACGTAAGCCAGATGCACAAGGTGGCACATGCATTTAGAGTTCATTTGCAGTGGCTGGAGGTCCTGGTGTGCCCATTCTATCTATCTGCCTCTTTCTCTCTCTCTGTCAGTTACTCTCAAATATAAATAAATAAAAATAAACAAAAAACTTAAATAAGAGAAAATGAGAATGGACACAAAAGAGCCTGCCCAAGAGCTTCGTTTGTAATCAGAGCAACCATAGAGTGTGACATTGTATTTAAACGGTCATCTACATCCACTCTAGCTCTGTCCTAGAATCCCAAAGAATCACACCATCCTCCGAAGGAGACGCCGGCAGCAGACTTCCTGATGGGAGAAGTGAGGGGCTGCCACCTCTCCTCATTCTCACTACCCGTTGGGTCTCTCACCTGGGGACCCCAGCAACTTCCCTCCTGTCAAGCAGCCCTGCACCACAGCTACCCTCTTGGGGCTCTGCTCCTGCCTTCCTCTTGCCCCAGCAGGTACCATGCAGTTGATGTGGGAACTGTGCTGTCTCTTGCTGACTGTCTCGAGCCTGCACACATCTTTGTAGATTAAGTCTCTTTAGTTACTTACTTCAGACTGTCTCCTACTAAATGCTATGAGATTTCCAAACCCAAAATGCTCCTGGAGCTCAAATAAGGAAGGAGTCATATCAGATAAGATTCAAAAAACAAAAAGGATCTGTGTACAAGATGTACTGGATATGGGCTTGAAAGAATGGTTAGAATTTGATAAGCAATGGAAGGCACATCATTAGTACCTCCTACATGGGATTCAAACTTACTACACATCAGCTGTTCTTACACTGCTCTAAACACTAGAGAGAGTGACTAAAGTAAGACTCAGTCTTCACTCATGTCTTTCATAACATCATGAGATTATTACTCTTCTGAGGGTCCTATTCATGGATTACTTTATTTTGTTTAAGATTTTCCTTTTTATTTTTATTTATTTGAGAGAGAGAGACAGAGAGAGAGAGAGAGAGAGAGAGACAGACAGACAGAGACAGGCAGAGAGGGACAGAGAGGGACAGAGAGAGAATGAGTGTGCTAGGGCCTCCAGCCACTGCAAAGGAACTCCAGGCACATGCGTCCCTTGTGCATCTGGCTTACATGAGTCCTGGGGAGCTGAGCCTGGGTCCCTTGGCTTTGCAGGCAAATGCCTTAACTGCTAAGCCATCTCTCCAGCCCAAGGATTCTTTATTTTAAATCTTACAAAATTTGATTGTGGTAGAATTCCACCTGTTAAGCTAACTGTAGGCAAAAGTTGTGTGTGAACTGTTTTGAGTACTTCCCTGTAAAGTCATCCCTGTCAGACCCAATAAACAGAAGCAAGGATTATGTGTGCCAAAAGATGCAGAAACATCATAAGATGCATTTTAAAGTCATGGAGACAAAGAACTCTCAAAGCAATAAGAAAGCACAAAAACCACTTTTGACTCCAAATTTACAACCAGGTTTTAATCCTACTTTAATCACTGTGTGAGCATATAATGGAACATTAGTTTAGTATTTCTCTTCCTCAAAAGGAAGTCCTAAAGATTAAAAAACTGATTTATATCAACAGAAGTTAATTTCTCAACATAAAAACATAAAATACAAGTATTTCCTAATTCATAAAGGAGGCGGAACCCTGCAACAAACATCTACCAGGAGTCAAGCTTTTTACATAAATGATGTGTTTTACAGATTATTATAAAACCGGGGCTTAAAGAAAAACAGTAATCTGCCCATGGGCACACGGCGGCAGGGTATGGCTCCCACGCTGATCCTGCAACACCTCACCGCCGCAATGCTGATACTTCCTCTGAATGCACGGACACGGCCAGGGCACAGGACACAATTTCCAGGGCAAATGCTTTCTACCTCACTTTGGGTTAAACAGAGAGCTGCCAACTCTTCACTACTGAAACTTCCTCAAAATTACTAGTGCACTTTCCTACCCTAACTTGCACTCATATTTTTCCCAGAAGACTATATTAATAAACACAAAAGCATGGTACTCTTTTTTGGTTTTTTGAGGTAGGGTCTCACTCTAACCCAGGCTGACCTGAATTCACTATGTAGTCTCAGGGTGGCCTCACAACTTATGGCGATCCTCCTACCTCTGCTCCCTAAGTGCTAGTATTAAAGGCATGTGCCACCACGCCTGGCGAAATCATGGTACTCTTAAACTAAGCCCAGAACATGTTTTACAGGAGAAGAAACATTTATATTAAATAAATGACATTTCTGGGGCTGGAGAGACGGCTTAGCAGTTAAGCACTTGCCTATGAAGCCTGGGGACCCCGGTTCAAGGTTCGATTCCCCAGTACCCACTTAAGCCAGATGCACAAGGTGGCATATGCATCTGGAGTTCGTTTGCAGTGGCTGGAGGCCCTGATGCACCCATTCTCTCTTTCTCTCTCTGCCTTTTTCTCCATCTGTCTGTCACTCTCGAACAGATAAATAAAAATAAATAAAATGACATTTCTAAAACTGTTAACTGACAGAGCAAGGAATCGTCCGCTACATTCTATCAGCGTTTCCGGGTTCTTACAATAGATACCTATGTTCATTACAAGTATAAAGGTAGTTGGAGACAGAGGAATTACAGCATTTAAGTGGCAAATCCTGGATTGCCTGTGGTGTTGTATTCACTGTCTCCTAGAAGAGACATTTCTGTAAAAGTCTCTACTCTGAGGGTGTCACTCATTTCTTCATCTATAACACAGGATTCATTACAGTTCTGACCTGTAAGAGTACTTTGAAAGCCAAGGGTTTTTTTTGTTTGTTTGTTTGTTTTTGGTTTTTCAAGGTAGGGTCTCACTCTGGCTCAGGCTGACCTGAAATTCACTCTGTAGTCTCAGGGTGGGCTCGAACTCTCAGCGATCCTCCTACCTCTGCCTCCCGAGTGCTGGGATTAAAGGCGTGCGCCACCACGCCCGGCTTAAAAGCCAAAGTTTTAATTTAACTCTTCTCTGAAATTTTATTTCTTTAGGGTCTACATGGGGGTGAGAACCCTAACCCGATTTTATAAGTCTCCACACTTCTTTCTTACACACACACACACCACCACCACCACCACCACCTGCCCCAGCACACAAGTATTTAGGGCTTTGGAAAGTTGTTTTGGCCTTTTTCCAGAAAAAGGCTAGCTTTAAAGCAAAGATATACCTAAAGCATTTGCCACATGTTTAAACTACAAACCAAAGCTGACCTTTTCTGTACATTCATGGGCACGCACATACCTGAAGCTAAATAACTTAGGTTTTGAATTCTCTCTGACTTAGCAAGGTGTTGTGAAAATGTGGTTCGGTGTAGAATACCGGAAAAAAGCTTTGTAAACGGTGAAGTGTTGGGCCATTTGACTTCCACTCCCATCGTCTCTCTCTTCCTCTTCTGACCTTTGCAAAAATGCTTTGAGTATCTCTCTTGCCTTCTACTGCTCCTAAGTGTTTGGCACAACAATCTCTGAAACAATGGCCCCATTCGCAAAACAAGGACAGTTCCACAACTTAGCACTACCCAGCCTTCTACCTAGTACGCTATTCCGGATATCCTAGCATTGGGAAATTCACTCCAGTTTCACAGTAGTAATTACAGCATCATGGGAAATAAGAAGAGAGAAAGAAAAGAAGAGAGGTCAAGGCCAGATGGCAATCTCATCTAGTAACTCAGAGCTAGACAAATCAAATGTATTTGATCTATTGTTCTTTGTTTCATTTTGGTATTTGCTATGGAGCCTTAAAACCCTACCACATCAGCAACTAATAAAGAACACAATTAATCCAATGATATCTGATCTCTCCCAGGCTGCCAGATCTGCCCTCTTTGGCACGACTCTCCCTTAGTGCAATTCCTTCCTCAAAACCTCTCTCCATACATTCCTTTAATTATATCCATCTATGAAACATTACCCTAGAAATCAAGCCGCCTGGAATGCAAGGCCTAGTAGAGGGAGACATCAGAGCAAGGACCAGATACTTCCTAGCTTAAAGGCGCACCACGTAACCTCACGGACATTAGATTTTTGCTGTTTTTACATTTTTTACATCTTTCCTTTTTTTAAATTTATTTGAGAGAGAAGAGAGACAGGAAGAGGCAGATAGAGAGAGCGATGATGGGCACACCAGGGCCTCCAGCCACTGCAAACGAACTCCAGATTTATCCGACCCCTTGTGCATCTGCTTTACGTGGGTCCTAGGGAATTGAACCTGGGTCTTTAGGCTTCGCAGGCAAACGCCTTAATAGCTAAGCCATTTCCCTAGCCCTCTTTTTTTTCATTTTTATTTAAACTTAAGTTCTACTAAAGAATACTATGGGCTACCTCAAGTCCACTGTAGGATTCTCAGTAAAGATTAACCAATCCCATCATCTAAAGCAAGGTCTGCTCCTGTTCCTTCTCAGGCATCAACCTTGCAGTCCAAACCATGCAGCTTTCTCAGCACCTTGGCGACAGGCTCCTTCTTATGCTCCATACATGCCAAGGATGTCTACCCCTCAAAGTCTACAAATGTAGTTAAAAGGCCTAAATTTAGCCAGGTGTGGTGGCTCACACCTTTAATCCCAGCACTTGGGAGGCAGAGGTAGGAGGACTGCTGTGAGCTCGAGGGCACCCTGGGACTCCATAGTGAATTCTAGGTCAGCCTGGGCTAGAGTGAAACCCTACCTCAAAAAAAAAGGCTAAATTTGTATGACTGCCTCAAACAACTGCTTTTTAAAAATATTTTTTATTTATTTGAGAGAAAGAGGCAGATAGGGAGAAAAAAAGAGAGAGAGAGAGAGAGTGAGAGTGAGTGAGTATGGGTGCGCCAGGGCCTCCAACCACTGCAAAAGAACTTCAAGATGTATGTGCCCCCTTGTGCATCTGGCTTACGTGGGTTCTGGAGAATCGAACCAGGATCCTTTGACTTTGCAGGCAAATGCCTTAACCACTAAGCCATCTCTCCAGCCCTGAACAACTGCTTTTATAATTTCCTAAACTGGCACACACCAAATGAACATACTAACATATAATTTTTCACTACCTGACTTTTGTCTTTTTCTTGTTGAGTCACACTATATGACTACAACCAAGTCTTTCTCTCAGTTTGTATCTCATTGTTTACACAAAGCAAAATTTTTGTTTTATTAACTTTGAAATGGCTAAATGACTATCTAATTGTACCACATGAGCTTACAATTATTCCAAGACCATTAATTTTTTTTAGAGGGCCAATTCTTTGGTACTTTACAGAAATAATTTCCTATCACTATGAAAAGCGTGGCTTGTGTAGTACTGCAATATTCTTCAGCCTTGCTGAGAACAGAGAAAACAACTCAACTATAAAATTGGATATACAAATTTGAGTAGCTCCTAAAGAATAAAGGTCGTCCCAAATATCAAAGCAAGACCTTTAGCTAATAAAGTAAAAAAAAAAAAAAAATTAAGCGATCCATCTTCCCTTGATTCTTCTGCTTATTTTAGTTCCAAAAGGAACTTTCTCTGAATTGCTGAGATGTTTAAGTTTATTAATATGAAATCACTTTTAAAAGTTATGATCGCCAGGTGTGGTAACACACACCTTTAATCCCAGCAGAGGCAGAGGTAGGAGGATCACTGTGAGTTTGAGGCCACCCTGAGATAACATAGTGAATTCCAGCCTGGGCTAGCGTGAGACCCTACCTTGAAAAAACAACAAAAAAAAAATTATGATCCTTTATATAAATTCAAAGGTATTAGCATGCAAAAAAATTTAGATTGCATCACAGTAGGGAGGAGGACTATGGCAGGGAATGAGAATTCAGACTATCCCCGCCTCCCTAAAAGAAATGAAACGATATAAGCCTCTATTCTCCCTTGCTTTCCTAATCAGCAAGCAAATATTTCCACAGACACCATCCTGCGTTTGCCAATCAACACACGAGGCATAACCTATTTGAGTCAGAGGTGTAACACACCCATATACTACACTTCAGTTTAGAAGAGTGAGCATCCTCCACAGGACTGAGAAGACAAGCCTTGGGTCCTGATGAACTTATTAATAAACTGAGCATGCTGTGAATCACATGGGTAATTTCACTTGACACACTATTAGCATGACGCACACCCAGCTGTTGTGGAGGCCACGTGGGAGATAGCCGCTTCTCTACTAACCGAAGGTAAGAAAGAAATTCAGAGTTGAACCAGGGCAGGATTGCTTAACTCTCTTTCCACATACTTCAAGTGTGTTTTATTTTAAACAGTGAAAGGGCACAGAAGTGAGTATGCCAGTGTTGGGCTCAGAAGTCACCTCCAGCCTGCAGGTTATGAGCAGCAGAAGTAAGTCTGAGCATGAAGGAATTCCATATGATAAATGAAATCCCTAAAGACATCAATAACAGCCAAAGAAAGCCAAGCTGAGGACAGTGAATCAGGATCCCTTCTCAAGTGCACACACTTGCTGATCAAATACACTAGAAATAATAATGCTTGAGCGAATTTTCCCAAGGCAATTACCTTCCGCCTGGGGCTAGACCCATTATCTAACCATACTCCATCAACAACTTCCATTCAAGACAAAATACTCCCAAACTTTCCTTGCTGAAGAAAAATGGCGCTGCTCCCGCGCCCCCCCCCCCCCGCCACATCCAAATACAGTTTATTTCTCGGTCACCCTGAGGCCCTTTAAACCATCAACTCGACCGGCCTCCTTTAAAGTGCAAGCCTCCCCTAGACGTCCAAACGCTTCCCTGGAGGTGGGGTGAGGGCACAGGGGGGCTGCTTCTGGGCACAGAGCTGCCGCAACTTTCTCGCTAGAGAAACCCTGGCATCATGATGAGCTCACTTTTCACTTTTATTTTATTTTATTTTATTTTATTTTATTTTTGTTCATAACCTCTCCTCCTGCCAAACTGTTGCCTTTCCAGCCACACTTCAACGCAAAGTGTCCTCAAGCGCTGGAGCGTTTGAAGAGCCGTCCACGCTGGGTCCTGGGCACTCGGCGCGCCCTGACCATCCTCATCCTCTCGGGCAGTCGTGGCCAGAGCCTCTCTACCTGGCAGCCTCGGCGCTCCTCCGCGTGCCCCATGCCCGCCGGGGGGCTCGCGGGGCAGGGACAAGCATGCACCCGCGCGCACGTCTGTCCCCAGCGACGCCGCCCGCGCCCACCCCCGCCCGTGGGTGGGTGGGGGTGGGCACGCCGGGCACCGAGGCAGGCAGCCGGCGCGAGCGGTCGAGGGGGACAATGCCAGCCTGTCGCCATCCCCCCCAACCACCTCGCCTGCCGTCCTTCCTGCCAGGCGGCGGCCAGAGTGACACCGGCCCCAGCCCCCATCCGCCTCCCCAGCCGGGTAGCGGGGGGCCGGCAAGGGGGGACGGGCCGGGCGCTATGCCCGAGACCCTGCGCTCCGGGTACCTGGTCGATGGGCAGTTGCACGGCGTTGCTGAGCGGCTGCAGTAGGGTGGAGCCTGTGGTGCTGGTGGTGGCCATGGCCGGGCCTCGGCGTGGCATCGATCGCTCCGCTGCCCGCTCGCCGCTCTCGCCACGATGGGGAGCGACGCCGCCGCCGCCGCCGACGACGACGATGGAGATGCAGCGGCGCGCCCGCCCCTGGGCCGCCCGCGGTCGGCCGGAGAGCGCCGCGCGGGGAGGGGCCGGGGGCGGAGCCTGCCCTCGCCACGCCCGCCAGGCCCCCGCCGCGCCCGCCCGCCCGCCCGCACGCCGGCACGCCGCCGCGCGGCCCCTCCCGCCGCGCCCCCTCCCGCTGCGGACTTCCAGCAGCTTCCAGCGCCCCCTCCCCACCTTGCGCGCTCTCGCGCCAGACATCCATCCGCCGCCCAATCACCGCGCGGCGCCCCGGCGGCCGCAGCCAATAAGAACTCGCCGCACGAGCCACGCCCCCTTCTTCGCGCCCGAGGACCTGCGCGCGCGGCGGAGGGGGAGCCGAGGCGCGGCGTTGGTCCCTGTCGGGGGGGCGTCGGGGGGCGTGTTCGCCTCCGCCTCATGCTCGTTTCCTTTCTCTGCTGGCTGGGGCGACGCCTCCACATCGCCGAGACGGTGGACAACAAAGGGGCTCCGGGTGGCGGCCAGACAAAGAGGGAATGTTAGGGATGCAGCCGAGCCCGCGACACAGGGCGAGGGGGGAAGTTGGGAACAAAGCTTGGGAACGCGAGGGCAGCGGAGCAAAAATAAACTAAAATAATGAAAAATAAAAGTGGCTTAGCTAAAAAGTGCCTTTTGTCTCCGAGACTGTGGTGCAAAAGCCCAAAGTTGAGGAAATGCTGGTGGTGTGACCTGCTCCTCACCTGGGCCTTGCTGGAGGCGAGGTCCGGCAGTGGGCTGGGAGGGAGACTGTCCCGTTGGGCAGGGTTCAAGTTGAATTCTTTGATAGCCCACGTTCAAGGTCCCGCCTCCTAAAGGACCGGCTGCTTTGCCTGCCAGCATCTCTGCACCGCAGGAGCAGCTCTCCTCAGACGCGAGTTCGCCTCCAGGGAGGTTAGTTTGCGTGTGTGTCACACATGCGTATGTTCATCCTCACCCCCAACTTGATGAAGGTGAGACATTGGAGCTGGGAAATGCCAGTACCGACTTCTCAGAAGCTCGGAGATTTGAAATTTGGTCTAGAAAGAATATGGAGAATAAAACATTACTTTAAAAGGCTAGACTGGGGCTGGAGGGGTGGCTTAGCAGTTAAGGAGCTAGCCTGCAAAGCCTAAGGACCCAGGGTCGATTCCCCAGGACCCACGTAAGACGGATGCGTTAGGTGGCACATGCATCTGGAGTTCGTTTGCAGTGACTGGAGGACCTGGCGTGTCCATTCTGTCTCTCTCATAAATAAATAAAATAAAATAATTTAAATTTATTTACTTGACAGCGACAGACAAACACACACAGAGAGAGAGAGAGAATGGGCTCATCAAGGCCTGCAGCCACTGTAGACGAACTCCAGATACATGCACCCACCACCTTGTGCATCTAGCTTATGTAGGTACTGGGGAATCGAGCCTCCGACTGGGGCCCTTAGGTTTCACAGGCAAGTGCTTAACCGCTAAGCCATCTCTCCAGGCCCCCCCCCCAGTTTTTTTTAAACAGAATACTTAGTCTCCACCATAACCGTGTGAGCTGGGTCCTGTAACCACCTGCAACCTAGAAAGGAAATTACAGAAAAATTACATAACTTGACCAAGAGCTAACTATTAGTGAAAGAAATGGAATCCAAGTAATCTAGCACCATGCCTGACCTCAACACAAGACCCCATTTCCCTGTAGCATGCCCACTGCAGAGAGTCTTGTCACCTATGAGACACACCACTTTCTGGAGGACCAGTAGTGTTCAATAGTAAGAGTACAGTGCTTTAGTGAGTCCATCTGTGCACTTGGCTGTCTCCGAAAAGGAGAGAATTGAATTGGTCAGGACACTTCTTTCCTACCTAACATGCTCAGGGTGGTCAACTTAATCTTAGCTTGGCAGCTTTTTTAGCCCATGATGAAGACAGGAGAGAAAGAACAATTTAAAAATGAAATCTCATTTTCCCTGAGGCAATGTTCCAATGAGAGCTGTGACCAAATAGAAAGCAAACTTGTTCAATAAGCTGCTCATTAAAATATCCTAAAAATCTGGACCTGTCTATTAATATAATCTTGGAGGGAGAGACCACTATTTTCCTGTCTTCTCCACTTCGGGGAAGTGTAGAGGAAGTGTACAGGTGGCTGAACATATGAACTGACAGAAAAAATACAATTTTAAAAGCTTAAAAGGTGGGTGTTGGAAATGTATTGCAACCTAAAGTAGGCAGCACAAAGATGTAATTACAGAACAAGAACAAATGATACCAAAAGGAGTTTCCTTTTTTTTTTCTTTTTTTTTTTAATTTTGGAACAACAGGACAGTCTCTTGAGAGGGGTTCTGTTACCAGAGTCCTGAGCCAGAGGCCATCTCAGCTCAGTGAAAGCTGACAAAAGTAACTGAAGGTAGGAAAGGAAGTTGATCAAAACGGTCACTTTGGAGACAGAAAGTAAGCACTTCAGCCCATCTGTGGTGAGCAGTAGGAAAACTTAGGAAAGGGAGAGAAGTATGCCCAATCAAGGAGCCTTGGTCAGACTTGGTCTGGTCTGGTTGACCATTACCTCAGTTCTGATTGTGCAAAAAGGTTCCTAGAGAACTCCTTATTGCTCAAGGGGCTAGTCACGGTCACTGAGATGGTGGCTTCTGCTTCAGGGTGACCTCATCATGGGGTGAACTGTCTTTCTAGACTCTGTGTTCCTGGAATGCAAGGTGACTACACAGGTTCAGAACAACAACTAGAGAATTTTGGGCACCTTCTTGTGGGAGGTTCTGGAGCAAAGCACTGTTAGGAGCTAATAGTAAGATACCCTATCTTGGTGCCTTCAGCCTTGAAGGGAGGTGCGGTAGGTTACCACCAGTTTTCAAATAAGCATTCCTTTGAATGATTAACCTGCTTACTGGTAGAGTTGGGCAGGAAATCTGACCCAAATTAAAGGAGTCGGATACAAAATGAAGGTAGAGATGCTTTTGTCCTGTTTTGGATTCCCTCGGGGGCCCAAGTGATAAGTCAGTGCTTTTTAGCAAAAGCAGTTTCTAGGTACCTGTTAAAACTCCGTGAAATTATTTACTTTGATATCTAGAAAGGGAAAGACTGTTAGCCCCCTGGGAATTTTTAGTTGTGTGAGAGCATAGGCCATAGATAAAATATCCTGGAGTAATTATTAATAGTTTAAATTTTGGAGTCAGACAGGTCTAGGTTTTTAAATTTGATTTAATTTAATTTATTTTCAAGGAGAGAGAGAGAGGGAGGGAGGGAGGGAGGGAGGGAAAGAAAGAAAGAAAGAACAGACAGAGAGAGAATGGGCATGCCAGGGCCTCTAGCCACTGCAAATGAACTCCAGATGCATGTGCCCCCATGTGCATCTGGCTTACATGGGTCCTGGGGAATCAAATCTGGGTCATTTGGCTTCTCAGGTAAGTGCCTTAACCACTAAGCCATCTCTCCAGCCCAGGTCTAGGTTTTATGCCATCACCACCATTTATTGGTAAGATACAGAATGTTTCTAAACCTTACTTTCCTCATAACGTAACTGTGGGTTAGAAAAGCATGCCTGTATGAAAAGGTCAGGACATGGTAAAGCTTGAGATAGAAATACTAAAGGATTTACTAAAGAAATAGAAACAACTGGAAATATAGCAAGAGACAGGAAAAGACATAAGGACTTGGTGAGATGATGAGGCTGAGAAGTATTGTGTTGTCTATCAGTGAGGCTGGAGGGAGACCCAGGAAGACAGGTGGTGGAGCGCCACTCCATGCCCACATGCCTGAGAATAACGAAGCTAAATAAGGTAGTTCAGTCAGGACACAAAAGCCAGCAACATCAATGTCTCAGGAACTGAGGCAGCGCATGTCCCAACTTGAGCAGCCCTCCGTCTGCCACAGAGTTCTTTTCAGCCCAGATGATGGCCACCCATAGTGAAGAGTGCAATTCCTTCCTCACTCTTACCAGGTCAAATGCTAATCTCTTCTAGAAACATCCCCACAAGCCTAACCAAAACTGATGTTTTATTATTTGGGCCTCTTGTCAGTCCAGTCACGTTGGCATATTAAATTAACCATCCAAAAGATTTAATGTATGGTTGGTTTTTCTCTTACAAAAATACTTAAAGGGAAGAGAAAGGAAGGTACTTAATAGGTTGATATTGTATATATGTAAGTACAATGATTGAGATGGGGAGGTAATATGATGGAGAATGGAATTTCAAAGGGGAAAGTGTCGGGGGGGGGAGGGAGGGAATTACCATGGGATATTTTTTTATAATCATGGAAAATGCTAATAAAAATTTTAAAAAAATAAATAAATAAATACTACATCTCAGGGTTGGGAAGATAGCTCAGTTGGCAAAGTGCTTGCCATGCAAGCATTGGAACCCAAGTTTAATCCCCAGAACCCATGTATACAAAATAGCTGGGCATGGTGGCACATGCCTGTAGTCCCTGTGCTGGGGAAATGGAGACAGACGATCCCTGGAGCTTGTTGGCCAGTCAATTCAACCTCCTTGGCAGACTGGCACAGTGAAAGACTGCCTCATCAAAAGTGGGCAGTGCCTGGGGAGTGATACCTGAGGTGGTCCTCTGGGCTCCACATTCACATGCACAACTAGATTTAACTGCTTCACAATGTATACATATAGCATAGCATCAGGTGGTAATAAATATGTACAGTTTGTCAGCTATGCCTTAAATTTGAAAATACTACATCTTTATGGGGGGGGAGGTTGGTTTGGGGAATTTTTTAGGAGGCTAGTTTGAGGCAGGGTCTCACTCTTGCCCAAGATGGCCTGGTACTCACTAATGTATCCCAAACAGGCATCAAACTCATAAGCCATCCTCCTACCTTAGCTTCCAAGTGTGGGGATTAGAGGCATGAACCACCATACTCAGCTACATCTTTATGTTTGTTTTTAATATTTTTTATTTATGTGAGAGAGAAAGAGGCAGAGTGAGAGAGAGAAAAAGAATGGGCATGCCAGAGCCTCTACCTACTGCAAATGAATTCCAGACATATGTGCCATCTTGTACATCTGGCCTGCTTTGGTCCTGGGGAATCAAATCTGGGTTCTTTAGCTTTGCAGGCAAGCACCTTAACTGCTAAGCAATCCCTCCAGCCTGTCTTTATGTTTTTAATAAAGAAACTGAGACCCACATTTTAAGTTAACAACTCGATGAGATTATAAACTGGATAGGCTTCTTGCCCAGTATCTGCTAACTAGCCAGCAACTCTTAAATGGGAATAAAGGAGAAAGAAATTAATTATGTGTAATTACTGTGATGCCTCGGATAACATCTAACAACCCACGAAAGGTTCCCATGTTCTTAATTCTTAAAAACATTAATTTAGTACTTACTTTGTTCAAAAAACTAGTAGGATGCTGTCAAGAATAAATGATGCTTTTGGGCAAAGAAAGAAAGCATGTGGACACAACAGTAAGGTATTAGAAGCACAAAATAATTACAACTATCAAGGTCATTTATTTTTATTTATTCACTTGAGAGTGACAGATAGAGAAAGAGGCAGATAGAGAATGGGCGCACCAGGGCCTCCAGCCACTGCAAACGAACTCCAGACACATGTGCCCCCTTGTATATCTGGCTTATGTGGGTCTTAGGGAATTGAGCCTTGAACCGGGATCCTTAGGCTTCACAGGCAAGCACTTAACCACTAAGCCATCTCTAAAGCCCAAGGTTATTTTTTTTTAATGTTACAAAGAAGCTACGGGTTGTGGGGAAATGGCTCAGTGGGTGAGAGCTCTTTCCACACGAGTGTGAGAGCCTGAGATGGCTTGAGCTCAATGACTAGCCCCCATGTAAAAAGCCACGCACGGCTACAGAGACCTGGAACCCTAGTCCTGTGGGAGATGGAGATAGGAGAATTATTGGGGCTCCACAGGTTAGTCAATCTAACAAACGAAATGATTAATAAAAATAGCAGGTCCAGGATCAGTGAAAGAGACACTGAGTGTGGAAGACTGAAAGAGGAGGACACCCAGCATTCTCCTCTGGCCTCTGTATGTGTACATGGGCGTGCGTCTGCCCACACGCATGTGCAAGCACTACACATATAGCACACAATACACCAAATTTTATTTATTTTAGTTTTAATTTTGTATTTATTTTTGTTTTTTTGAGGTAGGGTCTCACTCTAGCCCAGGCTGACCTGGAATTCACTATGTAGTCTCAGGGTGGCCTTGAACTCACAGCAATCCTCCCACCACTGCCTCCTGGGTGCTGGGATCAAAGGCATGAGCCACCACACCCAGCTCCAAATTTTTTTTTTTTTTAAAAGATACTATTTCTATAGAATAAAGAAATTTGTTTGAAGTCAAAAGACCTGAATTGTTTGATTTTTGTTTTGTTTTTCTAGGTAGGGTCTCACTCTAGCTTAGGCTGACCTGGAATCCACTATGTAGTCTCAGGGTGGTGTTAAACTCACGGTGATCCTCCTATCGCTGCCTCCCAAGTGCTGGATTAAAGGTGTGCACCATCATGCCCAACAAAAGACCTGAACTGTAATTCTGAATTTTACACTGAATGCCTGTGAAGTTTAGAAATCTTGATTTCATCATACCCACATTTCCCCACTGTTACATTAGATAGTGACTTCACAAGAGTGAAGAGTGATTATGGCATGAAGTTAGTAAGAGAGACTGTTGTTAAAGATGATAGTGACTGGTCCAGGTTGACCTGGAATTCACGCTGGAGTCTCGGGGTGGCCTTGAACTCACAGTGATCCTCTTGCCTCTGCCTCCCAAGTGCTGGGCTTAAAGGTGTGTGCCACCATGCCTGGCTAATAAAGGTTTTAATATAGTCACATGTCAAGAGTTAACTACCTTCAACCAAAGTATAAGCACCCTGAACAGTGTTCATGGGTGACAAGATGGCATGTGGCTGAGCCCTTGTCTGACTCTCATTCTCACCTCTGAAAATGGCTATGTTAATTAAAGTTTGCCACAATAAAATGCTCCCTTCTCAATTTATTTTTAACTGGAATAAACCACTCAGAAGAAATGAATAATCTGCCAAACAACTTTTGTTTTTGTAAGAAATGGCATGTGTCATGAAATCAGAGCTCTTGGGCAATCATTTAGCCAATTTTATATCCTTTGATCCTGAAATCACTTAGAGATGAAGAACATTGAACTATACACATTACAATAAGGCCAGCCAGCTGGTTGGCACTCTTTTATGCTCACAAGGTAACCTTTAAGCTAAGACCAAACACTGAAACTGAGAAAATCAATTGCCAAGTCCTGATATATCACAATTAGGAAATCACAAGAAAACAAACAAGAGGTGTCAAACACAATCCATGCCCTGGCCTACCTGTTTTCTGACCCTGCTATTCGTGAGGTCCATGACGATATACAAATAACTTATGTTTCATTGCCTACATGTGAAGAGTATAGAAAACTGGATTTCAGTGACCCCCCTCTTTCACTAAGTTACATGATTCCCAAGAATTTCTGGGGCTTACTCTGTCTCCATGAGCCTAACATTCAACTTTGGTTTGTTTGGCTAAAGTATGCAAACAAAATTTAATATGATTCATCAATTCAGGAAATAATATTGCTATTCAGTTGTTTCACATGTTTGAGAACTGCTACTCTATTATTTTTCTAATCAACCTTTCTCCTTTGACATGTATTATTTTTCAGTGATCTGTGAAGATATCTATTTTAAATCTCTGTATTTGGGGAGAATTGTATTTTTCTTTCAGATTTGGAGGGGTTTCACCTTTATATGCATGAGTCATATCTCTTAAAATAATATCCCCAGTCAGGCTTGGTGGCTCACATCTGTAAAGCCAGCACTTAGGAAACTGAGGCAGGAAGATTGCTATGAATTCCTTGGCTACATAGTGAGTTCCAGACCATATAAATAAACCTCCTTTGAGGGATGTGTAAATGGCTCAATAAAGAGAACTTGCTGTGTAAGCCTAACAACTGGAATTTGGATCCCCAAAACCCACATAAAGCCAAATGGGCAGTAATGTATTTGTCCATAATCTCAATGCTCTTTGACAGTGGGAGGCAGGGTGAAGAGAAGTCTACTCTGGCCTTTACAGTAGCCAAAAAGAGAGAGAGAGAGAGAGAGAGAGAGAGAGAGAGAGAGAGAGAGAGAGGGAGAGAGAGAAACTATCTCAAACAAGGTGGAAGTCAAGAACCAACACCCCAAGGTTGTTCTCTAACTTCCACATGTGTGCACACATACACATGTACACATCATACATGCACATACATACCTAATTTTTAAATACCTTTTGTGCTTTTTACTGGGTAAATATGTAGTCAGTAACCCCTGACCATTAGGTATAGAAGCACAAAGTATAAACTCTCTCATGCTTCCATATGTCTACATAATAGTGTTTACATCCAAGTTATGAAACAACCATAAACCATTACAACCACCCAGGTTTCATCATAACCACCGCCTCACTGTCACCACCTACAGCATTTATTACATCAGCTTGAGACACTTCCCTGGGTAAGAAGGCCTCATTTTTCTCCGTTTTGCCTAATACTTCAAGTTTTTTTTTTGCGTATCTGCAATTTCAAGAAGAGTTCCTTGCTGAGACCTATTGACATATTATGGCTCTTCTAAATCGTCTGTCTTACTCCTGGTGAAGGAGGCCCAGTCACCCCCCTCCTTGTCAGCTGATTTCTCTGAATGTGGCTGAACCTCTCAAACAGCATGTTTTCTATTAAGCATTCTCTGCTTAAAGCCTCATCCCTTCATTGCCTCCAGAGCAGAGTTAGGAACAAGAGCCATCTCCACTCGTAAAGTCTACAGTTACCACATCTAACCTAGTTCTCTTGCCAAAGGGCTTGCTCTCCATGACAGGCGACTCTTCAAGTACATGAGGTCCATGCTAAAGAATGTCCTTATCATCAGATAACACCAGGTTTCGATTGCATCAAATTATCTTTTAATTAATTTTCCATTTGAAAGCAGATATGAGTCCTTCCTATTTGGATTTTTGTATGTAAGGTCTGATCTAGACCTTAAAACATTATATATCACAAGGCAGCTAACCCTAAAAATAAGTAGTGGAAGAGATGCCAAGCACTCCCAGGACACTTCAACCATTATATTGTTATTTTTTTAACCATTTTTTTCTTTATTAGTAATGTACATACTCAGTATGTAAACAGCATATGTTGCTACTATGCTTACCCTCATCCCTGTCCTCCCCCCCCCCCGAAGGGACCCTCCTCACTGGGGATGCCCATTATCCCCATGGGATTGTGGGTCGTACATTATGAGGGAAGCTGTCAGTTATAGGGAAGAGGCAATGTCTCTGTGCATAATGTCCCAACTTATGGCTCTAACAATCTTTCCACTTCCTCTTCTGTGAATTTCCCTGAGCCATGTTGGGTTCATTTTAGGTCTACTTCAATAATGAGGTCTTGTAGCCTCTGTGTCTCTGGATATCTGGTTTGCTAGGAGTTGAGTGTTCTCTGTGTCTGTCTCCTTCACCCTTGTGCTGGTACCAGGTTCACCAAGAAAGCAGAACTCTTGCTCATTTCCCTAATTACTCTGTGGTTTCAGCTGGAGCCCTGGTGAGGTACAATGGGCTGATTCTCTCCTCAGGTTCTGCGTCCATCTGAAAAAGAGAAGCAGATTCTCCAACAAAGAGTGAAGTCATCACTTGAGAAATGGGATAACCATTATTAATTTAGAGATAATTTAATAGATGTAGGCCCTCTTGTAGCCCAAGATTGGCAGGAGCTTGATATTGGAGAGCAGGCTTGTTTTTTGGATATGATTCTGACTGGTTTCCTAGCTCCAGCTATGGGTTCCATTCCACTGAGCAGATCCATTAGCCAATCCAAGAATAGTTGGTTACCTACCATGGCTGTGTGCCACTGTTGCACTTGGGTGAGCATCATGTCATGCTGTTTGTTACTGAGTGGCTTAGACCACAAGTTGCTTGGACAGATGTTGGTCATTTCCCCCGGGAGCTCACGTAGCACCTTCTGGCACTAGACACGCTAACTGTCTGGGGACTGGCTGTCTTCCAGATTCCAGCCATATCTCTCCATGTTCCGTACAGACAGCATATGGTGTCTTTGGCAGTAGGGTCTTACCATTAACCTTTGATGGGTAACCAAGTGCTCTGACAGAAGCTTGTCTTCTTTTGGGAAACCTTGTAGATCTCTGTAATCAACAGCTCATTGTGGATGTTAACCGCATCCTTGTACTAGGAGTTACAGGCCAATGACAAGGGAAAAGAAGGAAGACAAAGGTAATATAAAAGAGAGGAGAGAGAGGGAAGAAAGAGGGAAGCAGAAGAAAATTAATGTTATTCCTCATTATATCCTCTCCAGGACCCTTTGATTCAGGTGTTCCCTTATTTTATTGAGATATGAAGGGGTAGGATTGTTTAGGCCTCACTAGATACAGCAGTTGGGTGCTAGAACCAGACTGCCTGAGTTTGAAGCCTGCTAATGACTTACTTGGTTTTGTACAGACTGATATACCTCCTTGGGCCTCAATGATATCATCTCTCAAATGGAAATCAGAATGATTTACTGTGCTAATTAAACAACCTAATACACAAAGAATTTAATGGTAACACCTTAAGCTCTCCATATATACTAGATATCACCTCCTAACCATTTTTGTTATAGAAACTACAGATCTTGCAGCATACAACACATTATTACTTGTGCTAAATAACAGGTTGAAGTGTAGATTAACAACACATTGCTTTAGTCAGTTTATCTCTCTAAAATGGTAAGGAAAGAATTGTGATGATTATGACTCTGAATACAAAGAGGATAAATTAAGTGGCTTAATAAAATTCTAATCTACTTCACCTTGAAAACACTTAGCAGAATTTTACATTTACAGAAATAAATAGTGACATATAGTTTTAAACTCTTCCTTCTTCTTAAGTGCTGGGAAATATACTGTGGTAGGTGTGTGTGTGTGTGTGTTTAGTAGTCAGTATCTATTCTGATCTGTACAACCTACACACTAGGAAAAGGATTTAAAAAATACAAAAAGCTGGGCATGGTGGTACATGCCTTAGTCCTAGCACTCCAGAGACAGACAGGAGGATTTGCTACAAGTTTGAGGCCAGCCTGATCTACACAGTGAGTTTCAGGGCAACCAGGGCTACATGGTTATATATTTTTAAAATATTTTTTATTAACAACGTCAATGATTATAGACAATATCCCATGGTAATGCCTTCCCTCCCCTCCCCCAGTTTCCCTTTTGAAACTCCAATCTCCATCATATCCCCTCCTCTCTCAATCAGTCTCTCTTTTATTTTGATGTCATGATCTTTTCCTCCTATTATGATGGTCTTGTGTAGGTAGTATCAGACACTGTGAGGTCATGAATATCTGGGCCATTTTGTGTGGGGGGGAGCATGTTGTAAGAAGTCCTACCTTTCCTTTGGCTCTTACATTCTTTCCACCACCTCTTCTGCAATGAACCCTGAGCCTTGGAAGGTGTGATAGAGATATTGCAGTGCTGAGCACTTGTGTCACTTCTTTCTAGCAGCATGATGCCTTCTGAGTCATCCCAAGGTCACTGCCATCTGAAAAGAGAAGATTCTCTACCAAATGCTAGAGTAGCATTAATATAAGGGTATGAACATTAACAGAAGTGCTTACTGGGCAGTTTGATAAGCGTAGTATATACATTTAGCCAGACAGCAGCAGATGTTACACCTCTAGGGCTCATGACTACCCCTGTATTAAGTTTTCAGTATCAGGGATGTATTCCCTCCCATGCAGCTGGCCTCTAGTCCAATTAGAGGGCAGTTGGTTTCCACCATGACAGACAGGCCACTGTTGCACCCGTTGGCTCATTTGGCCTGGCTGGCCAAATATAAGGCTTGCAGTGTCCACTGTTGAGTATCTTCACTGGTGATTTCTCTTTCTCCCATTGAACTGCATGCAGAATGGCCTCTTCCAGCTTTCTGTCAGCTGGTCTACATGGAAGAGGTTATCAGCTCAGTTCCAGCAGGATTTCTCAGGGGCCTTGCAGCCCAAGTATGTGGAGTCTTCAGCAATAGAGTCTTACCATCTATTCCTGGTGGGAAACCAAGAGCCTCGGCAATGTCCTATAATGTTTCAGGGGCATCAGGGACCTCTTTGGCCAACAACTCACTGGAAGGTATTCATGGTTATATCTTGTCTCAACAACAACAAAGACAGTAATTTATATAAAGATTAACAGGTAAGAACTAAGAAAAATCAATGTATACTTTGTGATTTGTAGTATTATTTTTAATACATTTAAAAAGTAGTTTGACAGCTAGGCGTGGTGGTGCACTCCTTTAATACCAGCACTCGGGAAGTAGAGGTAGGAGGATTGCAATGAGTTTGAGGCCACCCTGAGACTCCATAGTGAATTCCTGGCTAGCCTGGGCTAGAGTGAGACCCTACCTCAAAAAAAAAAATAAAAAAACACATAAAAAGTATTTGATTTTGAAAATTGCAGGCACATTAGGTAGCATTTCTGTAATAAAGAATACTGTCTCCAAATACACAGATATTTATCTTTTTTGGTTAGTATCCAGCTAGTAACCAATGAAATGACCCTATGTTATTCTAGGACAGGAGCCAGGAACTTAGCCTTATTTCATAAAGTGACTCTATTCCTCTTCATGTAAAATGTATTTAGCTACTGGTCCCTAGATACTTCTCTAAGAGAGCTTTTAAAATTACTCCCATTGGACTTGCTTGAGTGTCATCAAGAAATAAATTAGAAGACAAATAAAATCAACTCAAGTATGTTTGATACAACCAACAATGTATATGTCTCAGTATAATACTCAGGACTATGTCAGAATCACCCAGGTTCCTGGTTTGGGGGAGGCATAGAGGACCAGAATTTCTAGGTCAGAACCCTAAAATCTACATTTTTGCCAGTGTCCATAGGTCATCCATAAGCACTCACTGATGTTAAAGAACAGTTATGTTAGCTTTACTAGCCCTTATCCTGCTAAACCTCATTATAACTAAAAAACAAAGCAAAACAAAAAAATGGAAATAATTCACAGGTGTTGTTTCCAAAACCAAAGAAAGTACTTTAATTAGATTTTCTTAAGTGTCTTTATGATTTACAAATGACTCCATAACCCTTTCCCTAGGTGAAAAATGTTAATTAAATTCACTAATATTGAGTTAGTAGTAATAACTATGGCAACAGTCTTAGGAATATTTTATTATTTAGATAAAATAAAAATCAGACACCCAGAGTTGATTCTTGTTGACTCCTTTGTATTCCTCCATAGCAATAGTTTCATCCAAATATCAGAAACATGACAACTTTGACACACTGTATTTGAGAAACAGCATGGGCTAGGTATACCATCCAAGTGGTAGAACATTTGAACCATAAAGCGAATTAAGGAAGTAAAAGAAATCCCTGTGGTGCAGCTTTCAGTAGAAGAGTCTCATCCAGCGTAAGACCCTGTTGTAGTCACCTTCTCACTGCCAGAATAAAGTGCCAGACAAAAAGAGCAGCTGATAGGTGGAAAGTTTTTAATTTGGCTTAGTCTCAAGGGGACACTCTGTGATGGCAGGGGAGCCTGACATGAGCAGAGGCTGGACTTCGCTTCTTCCCCATCAGGTAGAAAACAGCATCAGGAGGGGGAGCCAAACTCTGGCAAGGGGAAGCTGGCTATGACACTCCTAAACCCACCCCCAGAGACACACCTCCTCAAGCAAGGCCCCGCCTCCCAAATTCCTGCCAGCTAGGGACCAAGCATTCACAACACGGGGACATTTGATTCTAAACACCACATTCCGCCCTGGACGCCCAAACTGATGATCATACATAATATAAAATGCAATCCACTTAGTCTGACAAGTCCCTATGGTTTTATTGACACTGTTCAAATATCCCCATCGTCCAAGGTCTCTAACTGTGAGGCTGTAAAATCATGACATTAACACTGCAAAAAAAAAAAATGTCATTATAAGGAAAAATTAAACCCATGCAAGACCTAATACAAACACAGAATGCAAGCATCTCACACAAACTACTGCTGGCCAAGTCTGGAAAAAGCTGTTTCTTACCCTCATAAGCCAAGCTACAAGGCCCCTGGTTCTTGCATTTAGGTCTTTCAACTCTGACCAAGATGGTCTACCACACTCTGCTTATAGCACCGCAAAGGTACTCTTAGTCCTTCTCTATTCCTCCCACAAATTAGATCCAAAAGGCTGAAACCTGCACATGTTTCTGGCAGCAATGACTTCACTTCTCTGGTACCAATTTTCCTATTGTACTTACCTTTGTATTGCTGAGAAAAAGCAGCTAATGGGAGGAAAGTTTTTATTTTGGTTTACAATCGCCATAGGAAGCTTCATGATGGCAAGGGAGAGCATGGCATGAGCAGAGGCTAGACATCACCTCTGCCACTACATGGGGGAAAGAGTAGCAGAAAAATGGCAAGGGGGAGTTGGCTCTGATGCCCCCAACCCACCTCTAACAATATACCCCCTCTATCAAGGATCTACTCCCAAATTGCCATCAGCTGGGAACCGAGCATTCAGAACTCATGAGTTTGTGGGGGACATCTAATTCAAGCCACCACAGAGTCCCCTGAGTGCTATGCATGTCTAAAGTCTTTTTTCTTTTCTTTATTTATGGCCATTAGCTCTCTCTCTCTGTATCTATCTATGTACCTCTTTCTCTCTCTCTCTCAAATAAATATGTGTATAAATATTAAAAAGCAACAACAATCTATTTAAAACAATAAGATGTTCATATTTTAAAGGCTTTTTATTTTGAACATTGGCAACCTTACTGTAGATGAGAACACAGTTCCTTTTTCACTCTTGTCAGCCCTTCAACTACTTTGAGTTAAACAAATAACCAGTGTTTTCATTATTAGATTAAATTTCCATTCCTCTACAACTTTTTTTAATTTTTTTATTTTTTTTGTTATTTTTATTTATTTATTTGAGAGCGACAGACATAGAGAGAAAGACAGATGGAGGGAGAGAGAGAGAATGGGCGCGCCAGGGCTTCCAGCCTCTGCAAACGAACTCCAGACGCGTGCGCCCCCTTGTGCATCTGGCTAACTTGGGACCTGGGGAACCGAGCCTTGAACCGGGGTCCTTAGGCTTCACAGGCAAGCGCTTAACCGCTAAGCCATTTCTCCAGCCCCCTCTACAACTTTTTATCTTTCTTGGAGTTAAAAAAAAATAGCTCCTTCTTCTTCATTTATTCCAATTTGTATGTAACAATCACTAACTCAAACTCATCTGCAAATCATCACAGAACCCCAAAGTTTCTGTCCACGTGGTCATAAGCACTGGGCACTCTGTTAGTTCTCTGTGTTCCTAAGTGTCCTGGCCTGTGCTGTCCCCTGCTCCATTCTGCAGCGGCTGTTCTTGGCCTGCAGAGCAAGCTGTCAGCCAAGCGTTTTCCTTTGGGATCACAGATCTTTTTTTTCTTTCTTTCTTCTTTTCTTCCCTTCACAACTCTCCTAACAGGACCACGCCTCTCCACAATATCTGGTCTGTAGGAGTCCCTCATCCAGGGCTGCCTATTGCCTGATGCCCATGCCCGTAGGGACCAGATGGTGTGTGCTGTATCAACGGCAGTGAAAACTGGCTTTAGCTCAAGATGCGAGAGCCAGAACAAACTTTCCCTCTGAAAGCATAAAGCACTAGTGCCTACAGAGCACAGATGCAGATAAGCAGTACACCTGTGGAATTTAAAGTTTCAGTGGGGGGCAACAAGTCAAAGCACACCTTAAAAAGTCCAAAGAAGAGCAATAATAAGCCAGAAAAAAAATTGAGACGCGCTGAACACAGATTCCCCAGAGAGCCGACAGCCCTGCATGCGTGCCGTCACTGTGGCACACCTTTCATCTCTAGGCCGAGCGTGTTGGACGGCCCTCCGTGCCTGCAGAGCGTCTGCTTGCAGGGAGCCTGGCAGGAGAGCTGACTTCCCAGGGTCTGCGCAGGGGACAGCTGTTGGGAGACGGGGGGCGAGGCAGTGGAGGGCCCAGTCCACAGCCTCTGCCAGAGCCGAGGCTGGAAATCGAAGCCGAAATGCCTTGTCACTTAAAATTTTGAAAGCATCACTGCATTTTGTCTGCACGGGTATGCATGCTTGCCTGTGGGGGTGGAGGACAGAGGTTGACAAGTATCTTAGTGTCTTCCTCAACTATTGTCTATCTAATAATCTGAGACAGGGTCTCCCATTGAGCCTGGAGCTCACTCATTCAGCTAAACTAGCTGTCCAACACGCCTTCGAGATGCCTCTAGTTTCCGTCACCTGGCACACGTCACTACAACCAGCCTTTATGTGGCTGCTGGGATCCAAGCTCAGGTCTTTGTGCTTACACAGCAAGCATGCTACCCTCTTAGCCATCTCCCAATCCCATCCACTTTTCTCCCCCTTATAAGTTTCAATGATGCTGTTAAGAAATGCCCCTTTAGGGCTGGAGAGATGGCTTAGCGGTTAAGGCATTTGCCTGCAAAACCAAAGGACCTCAGTTCGATTCCCCAGGACTCACATAAGTCAGATGCACAAGGTGGCACATGCATGTGGAGTTCATTTGCAGTGGCTGGAGGCCCTGGCATGCTCATTCTCTCCCGATGTCTCTTTCTGCTTCTTTCTATCTCTGAAATCAATAGATAAAAATAAAACACTTGGCCAGGTGTGGTGGTGCACGCCTTTAATCCCAGCACTCAGGAGGCAGAGTTGGCACGAGTTCGAGGCCACCCTGAGACTACATAGTGAATTCCAGGTCAGCCTGGACTAGAATGAAACCCTACCTCAAAAAAACAAAAAATAAATAAAATATTTTTAAAAAGAAATGAGCTGGGCATGGTGGCACACACCTTTAACCCCATTACTTGGGAGGCAGAGGTGGGAGGATCACTGGGAGTTCGAGGCCACCCTGACACTCCATAGTGAATTCCAGGTCAACCTGGGCTAAAGTGAGACCCTACCTCAACCTCCCCCCCAAAAAAAGATAAAAAAGAAATGCCACTTTAAGGGCTGAGAAGTTGGCTCCATGCCATGGATAATGTGATTGCTGCACAAGTGTAAGGGCCTTAATCTGGATCCCCAGCAACCATGTAAGCGCTAGTGGGCCTGGCTGCCAGTGCTCAGGAGATGGAAATGGGATCCCTGGGACACACTGGCTAGCTAGGACAGCAAAGTCCATGAGCTCTGTTTCAAGGAAGAAACGCTGTCTCAGGAAATAAATGGAAAGAAATTAAGGAAGAGACCCAAATCTACCATTGGCCTCCTGCAAGCATGTATACACACACACCCCACACACATTTTTTTCTTTTATTTATTTATTTATTTGAGAGTGACAGACAGAGAGAAAGAGAGAAAGAGAATAGACGCGCCAGGGCCTCCAGTCACTGCAAATGAACTCCCCTTGTGCATCTGGCTAACGTGGGTCCTGGGGAATCAAGCCTCGAAGCGGTGTCCTTAGGCTTCATAGGCAAGCACTTAACTGCTAAGCTATCTCTCTAGCCCACACACCACATTTTTAAAAAAGAAAAAATTTTTTTAAAAGCCACTTACTCTGGGCATGGTGGCCTGTGCAGGAGGCAGAAGTAGGAGGAACATGAGTTTCAGGTTAGCCTGAGCAATATACTGTCAAGAAAAGAGAGAGAGAGAGAGGTGAAGAATGAGACCCAGGGAGGAAAGTAAGGGGACTGTACAGAAAGGAAACGTTACTTCGGGCCTTGGCTGCAGCTCAGGTCTTATAGCCCCAGGCTCCATCCTTCACACTGAGGAAGAAAAGCCCCTTCTGCTCTCTGACCTTAGGTATCACTCATTTGCTTGATGTTTTCCCTCCCTGGAAGCTTTTTGGAAATTCTATTACACATGTTCCAAAATTTCAATGATGTATCTTAAGATAGGTCTTTTATATGGGGGTTATTTTGTGGTTCTTTTCAATCTGGAAATACATACTCTTCAGAGAAATTGTCTTGTCAGCTGATAGTTTTCTCCCCTTCATTTTCTCTGTCCTCTTTTTGTAGAACTCTCTTTTTTTTTTTTTTTTCTTTTTGACAAGTGTTTTTTCTTTTAATCAGTATGGAGTGTCTCTTACTGAACCCTAGAATCCCATGGGGAATTGGGGTATAGGGTCTCCCAAAAGTACATGCTTCTAAGATCTCAGATTCTTCAAGGCTGCCATACTGATTAACCCTTCACTGGAGCCATCCGTTCTGTGACCAAAGCAAGAGCCCTAGCAATGAACTTCAGGCACTCTTCCCTGGTCATGCCTCTCCTATAGAAAACATCAACATACCCATAGATCTGTGAGCTCCCAGCGCTATCAGTGACAGAAGACTGACCTGCCATCGTACCCCTGCCTCCCATACACTGAATACACTTCTGCCCTTCTTTGGGAAGTAACAACCGGGGATGACCGCTGCTTTCACGTGTTCCTGGTGTTGGTGACAGCATCTCTTTCAAGAAGTTTTCTGGAGCCAGGCGTGGTGGCGCACGCCTTTAATCCCAGCACTCGGGAGGCAGAGGTAGGAGGATTGCCGTGAGTTCGAGGCCACCCTGAGACTCCATAGTGAATTCCAGGTCAGCCTGGGCTAGAGTGAGACCCTACCTCGAAAAACCAAAAAAAAAATAAAAAGAAGTTTTCTGCTGTGTATACCGGTGGACGCTCCTTCAGTTCAATGCCACAAAAACCAACCTGGGAAGTGACAACATCAACTACCCCCTTTTGGGGCGCCTGCTGTGGAGCTGAGCAGCAGATGTGAACTGGAGTCAGCTTGTCAGTCACTTGACTGGGGATGCAGTGGCGGTTCTGGAGTCTGTCCTGAAAAACCATATCCTGTCGACGTGTACAGCAATGACAGTACTCCCCGTGGAGGTGCCCCAGCTTTCATTGCGTGGGTAATGGTCATCAGCTTCCAGGTCCCACTGCACCAGCAGCTGCTGAGGTGGCTGCCGTCTTCCTCCTCCAGTGCTGACACCAGACATCTGCAGAAGACTGGAGGGATGGCTTAGTGGTTAAGGTGTTTGCCTGCAAAGCCAAAGGACCGAGGTTTGATTCCCCAGGACCTATGTTAGCCAGATGCACAAGGGGGCGCACGCGTCTGGAGTTCGTTTGCAGTGGCTGGAGGCCCTGCATGCCCATTCTCTCTCTCTCCCTCTTTCTCTGCCAAATAAATAAATAAACAAAAATAAAATATCAAAAATGAACAAATATGCAGAATTCTTTTGGGGGCATGTGTGTGTATGCATGTGTGTATGCATGTATGTATGTGCATGAGCCCATGTGTGGGAGGTGTGTATGCACATGTGTGTACACGGATGTGGAGGTGAGAGGTTGATGTCATGTGTCTTTCTTGATTGCTGTTCACCTTATTTTTAAAAAAATTATTTATTTATTTGACAGAGAAGGTAGGGGGAGAGACAATGGGTGCACCAGGGCCTCCAGCCAATGCAAACAAACTCCAGACACATGCGCCCGCTTGTGCATCTGGCTAATGTGGGTTCTGGGGAATCAAACCTGGGTCCTTTGACTTTGGAGGCAAATGCCTTAACCGCTCAGCCATCCCTTCAGCCCCACTATCCACCTTATTTATGAGGCATGTCTCTTGCTTTAATGCCCGGCTCACTGACTTGGCTAGACTAGCTAACCAGGGCGCCCCAACGCTTCCTTATCCCTGCCTCTCTATCACTGGCATTCCACACACACTGCTGTGCCCACCTGGCAGTTACATGGGTGCTGAGAATCCGAACTCTGGTCCTCATGCTTGCCTGCCAAGAGCTTCATCCACTGAGCCGTCTCCACAGCCCCAACTTTAGGAATTCTTTTTTTTTTTAATTTTTTTTTAAATTTATTTATTTGAGAGTGACAGACATAGAGAGAAAGACAAATAGAGGGAGAGAGAGAATGGGTGCGCCAGGGCTTCCAGCCTCTGCAAATGAACTCCAGACGCGTGCGCCCCCTTGTGCATCTGTCTAACGTGGGACCTGGGGAACCGAGCCTCGAAGCGGGGTCCTTAGGCTTCACAGGCAAGCGCTTAACCGCTAAGCCATCTCTCCAGCCCTTGAGGAATTCTTAATTGTACCATGTTAGACTTCCTGCATTGTTCTTCTTATTTAATTTTTTCCTCTTTTCCAGCTCTTCTAAATGACTTTCTCAACATATTACAGCCTTCTCTTGATTTACTGTTTTCTTTCAAATAGTTTTTATTAAACTGTTTGTAAGTATTTATATTTTTCCTCATTTAAAGAGTATTAAGTATTAGATGAAATACAGTTTGCACACTAAAAAGACTATTTGGAGAGAGATGCAATAAAGAGTGAAGAGATGTGAACGTTCAGACACATCTAAATATTTGTGCAGAGCTACGCCCATCACCTAGATCACTGTTTACCACTGTTTACAAAATTCTCACACAAACCTTTTATGAAATATGAATAATAACTTATGAAATGTGAGATCCACCTGCTGCTTCTGATTTTCACACTCTCAGTGCCAACTTCATATCAGTATCTTCACTGACTTTAAATAATATTAAGTGTTTCCACTGGGGAACCCAATTCTTATAGCCTGCTGAGCAGGTTTTGCCAAAGAAGTGAACTTCTATATAATAATAACGAGACTCTGTCACAACTGATATTAAAATACATGTGTAACAAGGAACTCCAGATGGAACTCACTATGAGTAATATGTGTATATATTAAAGTATCCCTTTGATTTTTTTTTTTTTTTTTTTGGTTTTTCAAGATAGGGTCTCACTGTAGCCCAGGCTGACCTGGAATTCACTCTGTATTCTCAGGGTGGCCTTGAACTCATGGCAATCCTCCTACCTCTGCCTCCCAAGTGTTGGGATAAAGGGTGTGTGGCACCATGCCTGGCCCTTTGAATATTTTTTAATGAAATTGAATGCCCATTAAATCAAGCACCTTTATGTCTCATGAATTCATCTATCAGAAGGTTCTACAAATCTACCCATATTAATAGTTAAACACTTGTTAAGAAGTTCAGATTAAGTGGATGTGTTAAGGGCACACCTGTAGTCTCAGCTACTTGAAGACTAAGGTGTGACCTCAGGAGTTCAAAACCTAGCCAACAAAATAAGACCCCCATCTCAAAAACAAAAAGAAATTAGTTTATTAAAAAAATAGGACTGGAGAGATGGCTTAGCATCAAGGCACTTGTCTATAAAGCCTAAGGACCCATGTTCTACTCTCCAGATCCCACGTAAGCCAGATGCACAAAGGTGAGGTAAGCACAAGGTCGCACAGGCCCACTAGGTCAAAACAAAAAATACAAGAAGAGAGCTAATGATATAGCAGTACAGTGCTTGCCTAGGAATTTAAGGTCCTGGGTTCAATTCCAAGTACAAGGAATGGAAGATGGGAGAAGGGAGACAGGGAAAAGGAGGAAGGATGATCCACAGAGGATGACATGGAAGAAGCTTTTACAGATCTCAGCACGCTCCTTAAAATGTTTGAAAACATGGGACTCAGGCTGGAGAGATGGCTTAGTGGTTAAGCGCTTGCCTGTGAAGCCTAAGGACCAGGGTTTGAGGCTCGATTCCCCAGAACCCACATTAGCCAAATGCACAAGGTAGCACATGCATCTGGAGGTCATTTGCAGTGACTGGAGGCCCGGGCATGCCCATTCTCTCTCTCTTTCTCTGTCTGTCGCTCTCAAATAAGTAAACATAAACAAAAATTTTAAAAATATATATTAAGAAAAGAAAACATGGGACCCCAGCATCACAAGTTTTTCATTAATAGGAATATTCATAGTACCTTATCGACTTGTAAGCAAGTGTGTTGGGAAAACAATCCAACCAACTGACTACCATGGGCACATTTCTGAAAAGAGGGTCACTTCCTCAAGAAGAGCCAGGCAGGTCTTCAGGAGGTCTCAAGAAGAAGCTATTATGTCCCTGTAGGAGGTGACAGCTTCATGTGACTGCTCTTTGAAGACCTTCATGAAGACACGATGTGGAGCAGGAAGATGTTAGTGTCCCTGATCCTGTGTAGACCTAGGCTCATGAGTGTGCTTCTGTCTTAGTTTTTAACAGAAAAGTTAGAGTGAAAAGCATTTAAATTAGAAGAAAAAATAGCTTGCGGGGGGTGGGGGATGAGGGCTCAGTGGTTAGGAGCCTGAGGATGTGACGTTGCACTCCATGACCACATGATGAACTCGGGGTGCCTGCACATGCCTGACGCCCAGTGCTGAGTGGGGCAGAGGCACGAGGCTCCCTGGGGCTTCGTGGCCGGCCGGCCTAGATAACCAATGGCGGCTGCCAGTCCAGTGAAAGGCGGAAGGTAGCAGAGCCGCAGAGGAGAGCACCTGACCCTCCTCTGGCCCCGCACATAAGCATACATGGCATGTGCATGGAGGTACACTACATGCACCCGATACTACATAGGAAGTTACAACTTTGCAGGCTGGAGGGATGGCTTAGCAGTTAAGCCGTTTGCCTGCAAAGCCAAAGGGCTCAAGTTCGATTCCCCAGGACCCTCGTAAGCCATATGCACAAGGTGGCGCACAAGTCTAGAGCTCATTTGCAGTGGCTGGATGCTGGAGGCCCTGGCGTGCCTATTCTCTCTCTCTCTTTTCCTCTCTCTCTCAAATAGATAAATATTTTTTAAAAGTTACAACTTTTGTAAAGTAAAGATGTCACAACAAGGTAAGTCTAAGTTACTACTGAAGAAAGAGAAGCATTTTCACGAATTTCCTGTAGACTAAGTGTCCACAGTAGTAATGTCCCATCCACTCACCACTGACCTACCCAGACAGCTTCCAGGCCTGCAGGCTGTGCGCACATTACAGTGCCCTGCATGGGTAACCACCTGCTATCTCTTGTACTGTGTTTCACTGTATGCTTAGGTACACGGACACTTTGCTTGTCGTATTCGGTACGGTAATGTGTACAGTTATGTAGCCGAGGAAGTGTGGGTTGTCTTACACAGCCTGGGCTTATGAGAGACCATCTCATGTAGGTGAGTGTATGGCATCTGTACAAAGGGCCTTTCTCAGGACATGCTCTTGCTGTCAAGTTAGGCAAGTCTGTGTACATAGCAGGGCATGAGAGAGTACAGAGTGCCTGTCTCTCCGGTTATTCAACTGACCAACCTCCAATGAGTCACCTGGTTTAAAAAAAAGTCTCTTTTCCTTATGTGTGAAAGGAAGGCATTGCTAGATTGTTGGCAAGTTCTTTTCTTTCTTTTTTTGTTATTTATTTATTTACATGTGTATATGATTATGTCAGGGCCTCTTGCAACTGCAAGTAGGCACCGGGCCCTTGTACCACTTTTTACATCTGGCTTTCCAGGGGATTGAGCTCAGAGTAGCAGTCTTTGCAAGTCCCTCTAGCCACTGGCCCATCTTCCCAGCCCCTCCACCAAGCAGTACTCTGTCCTAGCAATGCTGGTGGCTCCAGAAACTTAGTTCTTGTTCCTGAATACAGTTTCACTCACTTTCCCGTCTAAGATCTTCAAGGGTAAGAAACTCAGTAAAAATTTTGGTGGCTCCTGTCGACCCATGGAGAAGAGTTTGGAACTGTGGTTGCTACTGGCCCAGCTAGCTGGCTAACCAATCCTGCAGCATTTTACTTACCTCATACATACATACATACATACATACATATATATATATATATATATATATATATATATATATATATATATGTTACCATATAAACATGCTTACAACAAAATTTCAGGTAAGTAACAGGTAATTTAATATGCATGCAGGCAAGAAAATGTAAATCATGACTTTGAGTGAAAAGTAAAAACCAAATATGTGGAAAGAACCACAGGTAAAACAGCAAGATTTTGCCCACTAAAGGAATGTCTGTATTTTCAAAGTGAGCATGTGTGTGCGCATGCAAGTGCACACACTCACATACACAAACACATGCCTATGTTCATGAAGATTTATCTGTATTAACCACATGAACCTTGTCCTACTTCTTCTGACTGAGATTGTCCTTCTATGCCAGGAAAAATGTGTCCCAGGAGCCAGGCATGGTGACAGACAACTTTAATCCCAGCACTAGGGGAACAGAGGTAGAAGGATTGCCGTGAGTTTGAGGCCACCCTGAGACTCCATACTGAATTCCAGGTAATCTGGGCTAGAGTGAAACCTTACCTTAAAAAAAAAATTCAGGGCTGGAGAGATGGCTTAGGGGTTAAGCGCTTGCCTGTGAAGCCTAAGGACCCCGATTCGAGGCTCGGTTCCCCAGGTCCCACGTTAGCCAGATGCACAAGGGGGCGCATGCGTCTGGAGTTCGTTTGCAGAGGCTGGAAGCCCTGGCGCACCCATTCTCTCTCTCTCCTTCTATCTGTCTTTCTCTCTGTGTCTGTCGTTCTCAAATTAAAAAAAAAAGCTATTACATGAAAAAAATTAAAAAATAAAAAAAAATATTCAAAAGAAAACCTTTTCAGGGCTAGGTGATGGATAGATAGTTCAGTCAGGAACGTGCTAGCCCCTCGGGCATGAGGACCTGAGTTCAATTCCCCAGAACCCATGTGAAAATTCCAAGTGCAATGGCACATGTCTGGACTCATAATGCTGGGAAGGCAAAGACAAGGATTCCTGGGCCTTAATGACAAGCCAGTTAGCCTTGGATCAATGGGAGATCTTGTCTCAAAGGAGAAAGAAAGTTCCCAAAAGATGACACCCACAGTTGTCCTCTGACCACACAAGCACACCTGCACACACACAAAAGCTGCTTGAAAAATCCCTACATTCTTTTTTAACACCTATGAGGCTGATTATATTTCATACTAACTAATTATAAGCAAAATTTAAAAAATTGGAAAAAAGAGCAATGAGGATTGGGCAAAATGTTATTCACTTGTGAACTATGTTGAACAATACCTGTTTGGGAGAGTATTTTACTTTGTCATATTAACTTTTTAAAATGTTTACAATGAACAGAAATAAAATGAAGAAACGCAGCATTCAAGTTTGTCTCCTACTCAAGCCAGTAGAGTAGGCCTCCAGCAAACACGGGCGTTCCTGTCTGATGTTTGCTTAGGAGGAAAGAATCCTTAATGCAATCAGCACTCCTAATTAAAGCTTTGGCGTGAGGGGTTTTAGTTGGTCGTGTGGAGAGATTGAGAAGCACTAACAGGGCTTAAACAGCGGCGCCACGCGTTCTCAGCTTAATGTCGGGCTCCACTCTATTTCCTGACGTGGGCATCCCGGTAGAAATGATGCTTGACCACATTTGCTCTTCAGTGAGTGGTCACCCACAGTTACGAGGAAGTGTGGGATGCACCTGCCAGCTCGGTGTCAGAGCAATTTGAGGAGAAGGCTTGAGGGTCAGGTCTGACAGGTTGAACACAACGTTTTAGAATGATAACTAGAGATGTCCTGTTTTTTAAAGGTGGTGAATGAAGGAAAATGAATATGTGTGCTTGAATTTATGTCCATAGTCTATCCCCTTCCAAAAGGGATCTCAATGCAGAGTATTCTAAACCATTAGGATAACGAAAGCAAAATGACCAGGTATTTGTGAGGGAAGATGGGGAGAAACTGTAAACTAGAAATCCTGGACTGAGAAATCTTGCTGTAAACACATAACCACTCGGGAATTTCTTAGGCATAGAGATAAAGAAGGAATCAAACTGGTTACATATTCTTCATTGTCTTATGAAACACCACATTCCAGTTCATGGTGGAACGGGCTTTCTCTGGCTCTGGTATCTGAGAATGACTTGTCAAGTGGGCCGGCAGAGTGACCAGCCTGCTGGACAATGTGCTCCCAGAAGTATTACAAAGAAAGCACTGAAGTTCTACTCCTGGCTGTTCCTTGTGTGGCCTTTTGATAAAAACTGAGGCACACTAGGAATCTTGCCATGGGGCCAAAAGCCAATTCCACATCTTCTAGAGATTTGACTTAGTGTGGGGAGAACTGGGGGCCCTTGAGGAACAAGGCCAGTGGCAAAAGTCAGTGGTCTCGAGTGGACTTGTGGCATGAACAGTGTGCTGACAGTGTGCAACGCGGGTCTCTAGTGAGTAGCTGAGGGGCGAGCAACCATCCCCGCAGACTGAAGGCCATCCCGGTGCGCTAGTGGTTTTGAGCATGCAGAGGGCATGCTGCATCCTTCCTGTGTGAGGGCCAGTCCATCACTCTGGAGAAGGTATTTCAGTCACATGGATTGCTTGTTTCAAATTGGAATTTTTCCATTGGAATATTTAAAAGTGGATTTTGAATCATAACTGATCTAAATTTCATATCTCTTGAAGTTATTCCAATTTCTCTATCATTATTTAAAGGGTAGTTTTCGGGCTGGACAGATGGCTTAGCAGTTAAGGTGTTTACCTGTGAAACCTAAGGACCCAGGTTTGATTCCCCAGTACCCATGTAAGCCACAAGCAAAAGGAGGTGCATGTGTCTGGAGTTTGTTTGCAGTGGTTAGAGGCTCTGGTGTGCCAATTCTCTCTCCCTCTCTCTCAAATAAATATATAAATAAAATATTTAAAAATAAATGAAAGGTAGCTTTCCAAACTTTCCCTAGTTGATTTTCCAAAGCCTCTCAACTAGGTCATCAGCACTTTCATGGTATGTTTTCTCCAAAGTTCACCAAAAGTTAGCTCCTTTCTTATTATTAAAAATGACAGCGCCAGGCGTGGTGGTGCATGCCTTTAATCCCAGCACTTGGGAGGCAGAGGTAGGACGATCACCATGAGTTCAAGGCCACCCTGAGACTCCATAATGAATCCTAGGTCAGCCTAGGCTAAAGTGAGACCCTACCTCGAAAAAAAAAAAATACACAGACAGTATATATAAAAAATAACTAGGAAGAGATGATTGGCTATCAACAATTCTTTGAGCCTGTGGGAGTTACTGTGGCTTTGTCTTACGTGAATTCTGTCATCTTTGTCTCTCTCTTGAACACAGGCACATGGAATCTCTGAGATTGAGGTTACGAAAGCATATTCCTGGTTTGTGACCTCAAAGTAAATTGCAGACACAGTGTGCAGAGAACCAAGATAATGCTGCTGCCTAAAACTGCCCACCTCCTCAGCCCGTTAGGATGCTGACCAGATTATAGGGAGCACAGACCATGTATCTGAGTAGAAAGTAAATAGATCAAGAAATAGTCAGCTGGAGGCTGGGGAGATGGCTTAGTGGTTAGGCGCTTGCCTGAAAAGCCTAAGGATCCAGGTTTGATTCTCCAGGTCCCACGTAAGCCAGATGTACAAGGTAGTGCATGTGTCTGGAGTTTGTTTGCAGTGGCTAGAAGCCCTGGTACATCCATTCTCTCCCTCTCTCTGTCTCAAATAAAAAAAAAATTTTTAAAGAAGGCGAAAAAAATGCACCTTTAAGAAATAGCTGGTTTAGGGCTGGAGAAATGGCTTAGTTCTTAAGGCATTTGCCTGCAAAGCCAAAGGACCCAGGTTTGATTCCCCAAGACCCATGTAAGCCAGATGCACAAGGTGGCCCACGCATCTGGAGTTCATTTGCAGTGGCTGGAGGCCCTGGCATGCTCATTCTCTCTCTCTCTTTCTCTCTCTATCTCTCTTCTAGTTCTCTTTCTCTCTCTGATTGCAAATAAAAAAAAATTTAAAAAGAAATAGCTGGTTTAGCATACCCTCAGTAACTTTCATGTCCTTTTCCTGTCTTCACCACAGGGCACTAGGGGGGCAAAAGAGCTCACCAGGACAGGAAGTATTGGCCGGAGGAGATACCACGACACAGTACTACCCAGGCAGGCAAGCAGCTTCCAAACCAAGGGAATGTTCTCAGCTGTCAAGACAGCCAGTCTCAGGTGCGGAGACTAGCCTTGTCTTGCTGCTGCTCAGAGGTGCCTCCTATGCCATCCCCAAATAAAGCCGACTGCATGTGGATCCTGTGTGGTCGGCTTTTTTTTTTGTCTAGCAGGGAATTTTCCCAACAACCATACTTTCCCATATGATAGCCATTATACCACATGTATATTTATATTTTTCAATTTTTATCTTTTTAGAGAGACAGAGAGAGAGAGAGAAAGAGAATTGGTGTACCAGGGCCTCAGCCACTGCCATGGAACTGCAGATGCTTGCACCACCTAGTGGGCATGTGCGACCTTGCATTTACCTCACCTTTATGTGTCTGGTTTACATGGGCTCTGGAGAGAGATCAAACCTGGGTCCTTAGGCTTTGCAGGCAAGTGCCTTAACTGCTGAGCCATCTCTCCAGCCTGAATATTTATATTTAAATGAATGGAAATCAAACTTCATTGCAGTTGGTTGGCACAATGAGAAAGAAGAGGTGCCTGAAAAAAATTGCTAGAAAAGGCAGAATAATTGGGTCTTTATTGTGTCTGTCTTCTAAATGTATGGCTTGGTTGGAAGCAATGGGATGAGCCTGAGGAGAAGGAGCTGGGACAAGTCCCAGTGCCTGTTTTGCACCTTCAGCTCACTGGACCACCTCAAACTCAGCACTTCAGGGACCACACTCACCGGCTGCCCCTTCAGATAGTGACGGCAAGTCTAGCTGTAGCGCAGTGTTAGAGCGTATGTCTGGGATGTGGGCGGCCCTGGTTCCACCCCCAGAACCAAAACCCGAAACAAAACAGTGACAGGAAAGTTTCCATTCTCCATCTTTCACTCCTCAAGGAAAATGTTGTTTTTTCGAGGTAGGTTATTGCTCTAGCCCAAGGAAAAATTTAAAAAAATATTTTTTTTTTAGGGAGGGAGGGCATTACCATGGGATATTTTTTATAATCATGGAAGTTGTTAATAAAAATTTTTTTTTAATTTTTTATAATTTTGATTTATTTTTAAGGGGGAGGGTGAAAGAAGCAGGGAGAGAGGGAGACTAAAGGGTGCACCAGGGCCTCCAGCTGCTGCACATGAACTCCAGACCTTGTACCACCTTGTGCATCTGGCTTACATGGGTCCTAGGGATTCGAACCTGGATCCTTTGGCTTTGCAAGCAAGAGCCTTAACTGCTAAGCCATCTGTCCAGCCCAGGGAAAAGTTTTATATTAAACTTTTTAATAGCATCTTGTAATTCTCCAACCAATCTACCATTTTGTTTATCAATTGTTTTATCATTAATATCCTATGAATTTGTTTTTTCGTTCTCCTTCACTAGCCCAGGTCAAAACACTAACAGGATGGTAGGAACTTACCATGTCTCAGGACTAGCTATTAGAAACCACTTATTCTTAGTTCTTCCCTAGAAGAACAATGTATTATTAAAAACTCTCTCTTTAGAGGCTGGGGATGTAGCTCAATTGTTACAGCACTTGCCTAGCATGGCGGTGCACATCTGTAATCCTCGTACTGTGGAGGGGGAAGCAGGAGGATCAGAAGTTCAAGGTCGCCCTCAGCTACAAAGTGAGTTCAGGGCCAGCCTGATATATGAGAGACTGTTTCACAACAAACAGCAGAAAATATTTCTTTACCATTAAGATCATGTCAGACAACTCTGCTACGTAGATCTGGAGGCTGTTTTGTGGAGACCTTGTTGTACTAAATGCTCCAGCCGCATCTGCTGCAGCCTGGCTCAGGAAGGTCATATTTTGTACAGATATTAATCTAAGAGTTGGATTAATCTAAGAGTTGGTGCTTGATAATCACTTTCTTTCCTGAAAGTATTCTAGGCTTTTCCAGCTTCCAATGTTCAGTTTGGTGACAATTTGAATGTTAGAAGAGATTTAGAATACCAACCACTGTTTGTACAACCTACAAGATCTGAATGCTTTACAAAATATTCTTCCAGCTTCCACAGGAACAGAGCCCTGTTCCTCTATATCCATGTCATGCTGCTCTCCCCATTTGCAAATATCGCTCCACTAGGCAATACAGCTGGAAAACCTAATACCTCAAAAGGTGTCTGTGCTCCTACAAATGCAGATTGGATACATCTGAGGATTTTTCCATCCTTCATGGGATGAGTGTGAGTCTCCTGGAAGGTGTGTCTCACAATCTGACGTGATAGCAATTTTTGGTCTATAAGCCTTAGGATGAAATGGATACTTGGTAGTTAATAAGTGAAATCTTTCTTGCCAATTTGGACTTGCATGGAGAAAAGAGTTGGGAAAATTCCAAGATGTAGTTCAGAACTTGACCCTCAAATCTGATCTGAGTTACCAAAGCCCATGGTTAAAAGGGAAACATTCCACTTTTATAAGGGTTAAGGCAGAGTCTCAGAGCATCTTCTAGTGAGCATAGTGATTTTCTCTCATCTACAGATATAATATTTCTAATGTTGACCTTTAAAAGATCATAACAAAACTGAGGGTGGACCCATCTAGATTAAATGTCAGAGGAACTTTTTGTTCTTATTTACTTGCTGGTAACAATTTGTTTTTCTATGTGTCAGAAATATTACTATAAATTCCTGTAAATTAATCTTTATTTTTTGCTTATAAAAGATTGGAAATAAAATTCACAATGCAGCTAGTCAAGAAATAGACATTATTTTAGAGAGAGTTTAATAGGTATAGACCCTCATAGAGGGGGAGGACAGCGAGGAGGCTAATGATGGTATGAACATGACTGTATACACACTATGTACATAACTACTGAAAATAAATGTAAAGCCAGATGCATGAAGTGGGGCATGCATCTGGCATTTGTTTGCAGTGGCTGGATGCCCTAGCCCATTCTCTCTGTATCTCTTCTTTCTACTTGCAAATAAATCAGTAAAAAATATTTTTAAAAAGAAATAGACATTATAAAATATGTAGAAATACAGAAGAACATGAACACACACACACATACACACACACACCAGGTCATCTGACATGTTCTTAAGGGTGTGATTAAAACAGTCAGACCATCTTTGGTCTGGGTTCCATGCTTTTCCTGGATACCATTTTCTTGGGGTCAGCTACCTTATGGAAGAGATTCCACCCTTTTTCAAATCCAAATTTTGTGGCATCTGCTATGAAATCTCTGAAGATGCCACAGCTGCTGGCTGCATAGTGTGGAGAGCGTTGGGAGCTGGGGTGATGGCTCAGCGGATACAGCACTTGCTGTGCAAGCAGAAGGACCAGATTTCATATCTCCAGCATCCACGTAAATGCCAGGTAAGCATGGCAGCCCGCCCGCAATTCCAGTGATCAGGCTAGGAAATGCCCTGGGCAAGCTGACTGACTAAGACCAGCTGAATTGCCAAGCTATGGGATCAAGGGAGAGAAGCTGATTCAGCGAAGTAACGAGGGAGTGTTCAAAGACACCAAACATCACCCTTTGGCTTCTACCCACGTACACACACATTCACATACACTTGCATACATACCACACACACACACCACACAACATACACATGCATACAAAAAGTGTTGCGTGGCTCAAGTTACTTTAATAATGCCCCTGTACAAATTTAGTTTTTAAGTTGTGCAATTTTTACAAGGATAATCCTGACTTGAGCTCTCATCTCATGAAGTTGATGGGATCTCTAGTGGTGCTTGGATCTTAGGAAGAGACATCACAGAGCTGTTCTGGTGGAGACAATGTCGCAGAAGTCACTTACTTGCTTGGGTCTAAAATTTGAAAACCTTTTAATCTGTGCCGAGACTGTTAATGAACAAGGAAAACAGACGGCTTACCAAGGACGTGGAATTATCTTGATGAAACATGGAAATATTAAATATGATTAATATGTGAGGCTGACCAATAGTTTAATTGAATAGTTGTGCTCCTTGGTCTGAGGTTGCCACTACTTAGAGACGCATTACACTACTTCTTGGAACATTATGAATACCTAAGGTATTAAGCCAAGTGAAATAACTTACAAGCTTGTGCAGAAAGCTGGCATTTGAATAGTGCCTGTATGCCAGAAAGCAATAAAGCGGATAGAGCTATAAGTCAAAATGCAATTTGCTGAATTACATGGCCTGTTCTCTTGGTCAGTCTGTGTGTGTGCCAAGTGTTATTGATTGCTTGGTACAATTATTTTGAACTCTAGCTCTTAAGGATTTCCTGTCTATAAGACTGCCTGACTTTCTAAGAACGTCTTCATTCTGTTTCAGATGTCATCAAGTTTTACAAAAAGACTCAGAAAAAAAAAGCATGTCACATTTTGAAACATGGGACCCCTGTCCAAGATCGTTAAAAGCTCTGCTGCATTGGCTGTTTACTCATCACTGTGACCAAATTCCTGGCAGAAGGGAAGGGAGGGTTTATTTTGTCTTACAGTTCCAGACAATACAGTCCATCGTGGTGGGGAAGCGTGGCTTCAGGAGCAGGAGGTGGCTGATCACACTGTATCCACAGTCAGAAAGCAGAGAATGAATGCGAAGGGAGACTAGCTGTGAACACCTCACGGCCCGCCCCCAGTGACCCACTTCCTCCAGCAAGGTTCTACCTCTGAAGGCTCCACAGCCTCCCAAAATGCCGCCAGTAGCTGTTCAGACACGAGGGACTGTGAGGGACATTTTACATTCAAATCACAGCACGTGGGCTCTGTCCACCCGTAGTAAGGTGAGTCAGAAAGACTCATGAGGTGTACTAGACAGCTTTCCAAGGGTGGAACCCTGTATTTGCACATTACGCTGGTGCAGTGACTTGTTCTCAAGCTAATGTAGGAGAAAGAAACTCTCCCCAAGGGCTGTAGGGCTCCTGCCAATATAAATACACAAAGATAGGTAAATGGGACAAAGACATAACAAATGTCCTTAAAGTTTTATTTAGTTTGTATTATTTGAGACAGGGTCTCAGTCTAACTCAGGCGGGCCTCAAGCTCACTGCAATCCTCCTACCTCTGCCTCCCAAGTGCTGGGATTAAAGGCATATGCCACCATGCCCAGCTTGTCCTTAAGGTTTTTTATTTTATTACTTTTTTAATAGTTTTAATATTTACTTTATTTATTTATTAGAGGCAGACAGAGAGAGAGAATGGGCATGGCAGGGCCTCTAGCCACTGCAAATGAACTCCAGATGCATGTGCTACCTTGTGCATCTGGCTTACGCAGGACCTGGAGAATTGAACCTGGATCCTTAGGCTTTGCAAGCAAGCACCCTAACCACTAAGCAACTTCTCCAAGTCAAGTACTTTATTTTTGTTTTGAGAGAAAGAGGGGGGGGGGGGCAGAATTGGTGCACCAGGGCTTAAGCCACTGAAATCGAACCGCAGACACTTGTGCCACCTAGTGGGCATGTGTGACCTTGAGCTTGCCTCACCTTTGTGCATCTGGCTAATGTGGGATCTGGAGAGTTGAACCTGGGTCCTTAGGCTTGGCAGGCAAACACCTTAACCGCTAAGCCATCTCTCCAGCCCTAAAGTTTTAAAATAAATGCTTCATAACAGAGGTTTTAAGTGGCAAGAGAAGCTTCAGAACCAAAGACCCAGGTACCCAAGGAGAATAGCCTACGTGCATGCTGAGTTACAGTGAAGAGTGGACAGTCAGGATCGGCTCAGGCCCTAACAACTGATCTCCTACGGGAGGCAGGTGGGAGAACCCAGCAAGGCCTGTCTGTGTCAAGTCTTCTTGGTCTCCGTGCAGCAGCCCTTCCTCCTGGGCACATGGCAGGACCTCTATGAAATGGGTGTTTTATGATCTGCTGTCAGACAAAGAGAAAGTCAGACAATTCCTTTCCTGCCAGCTCCTATCTAGAAAGGGAGAGGGAGGTTAGAGTTGTATGCGAGGCTTAATGGCTTATGTGAAGGAAAAAGGATTCTAGTTTCCATGACCTGTTTTGGAAAAGAGGCTATCCAATGTCTGTGACTCACCTCTGGGTAGAATGAAGGCTGAGAGGCAGGAAGGGAAGAGGAGGTTATAGAGACCTTCTGAGGTTGCTCATACCATCAGTGTCAGTGCCTTTATTTCAATGTGCGTAGCATGCCAAAATCACATACTTTGGGGTATTTCTGAGCCACAGTATTAACACAGCCTTAAAAATAAATGCTAGGAGGTTTTTTGTTTGGATCTTAAATATGTCACCAAGCACACAAGTAATAGTTTTTTTAAAAAAGAAATAAATTGTACCACATCAAAATTAAAAACTTTTGGATTTCAGAGAATATCATCAAGGAATAAAAAGGAAAATCACAGAAAGAGATAAAGTGTTTTAAAATATTATGTGTGGAGCCCAGGAGATGACTCAGGAGGTATTGTCATTTGCTATGTAAGCATGAGGACCTGAGTTCAATCCCTATCTCAAAAAGCCAAAGGAAGGGTAGGACTCCTTACAACATGCTCCGCCCAGACACAAAATGGACTGGACATCCATGACCTCACAGTGCCTGACACTACCTACATAAGACCATTATAAGAGGAGGAAAAGATCATGACATCAAAATAAAAGAGAGACTGATTGAGAGGGGGAGGGGATATGATGGAGAGTGGAGTTTCAAAGGGGAAAGTGTGGGGGAGGAAGGGTACTACCATGGGATATTTTTTATAATCATGGAAGTTGTTAATAAAAAAAATTGAAAAGAAAAAAATAAAATAAACGTTCTCACTTGGCTAAAGGCTGCCTAACCTTTCATCCTATTCTGTTCTCCAGCATGTTTGGAGGGTGTGTGCCCTGTGAATCCCCATCACCAGTACCAGGCACCCAGAAAGTGCTTGACACGTGTTCAGGAGTGATGGCTTAGGCTCACCACGTAAGCACAATACCTGAGGTCATGGACAAGCAGGACACTAACAGCTGCATGGAGCAAGGAAGAAAACACAGGATATGAAAAATGAATTCAGAGCTGGAGTGATGGCTCAGTGGCTAAAGGTGCTTGCTTGCAAAACCTGGTGGCTCAGGTTCAATTCCTCAGTACCCACATGAAGCCAGATGCATAAAATGGTGCATGCATCTGCAATTTGTTTGCAGTGGCTAGAGGCCCTGGCTCCCCCATTTTTCTCTGTCTCTATTCTCTCTATCCCTCTCTGCTTGCAAATAAATGAATAAATAAAATTTTTTTTTAAAAAAAGAAGAAGACATTAGGTGTGGTGACACATGCCTTTAATCCCAGCACTCGGGAGGCAGAGGTAGGAGGATCACTGTGAGTTCGAGGCCACCCTGAGAATGCATAGTGAATTCCAGGACAGCTTGGGCTAGAGTGAGACTCTACCTTGAAAACAACCACAACAAAAAAATAAATAAGTAAAAAGAAGAAGGGGGAGGAGCAGGAGAAGGAGAGAAGGAGGAGGAGGAGAAAGAGGAGGAGGAGGAGACGAGGTTTTCATAAGAAGAATTATCTCCTCTTTGCCCCGCTCTGTAACTGGCACGCCCAATGCCTTCCGCGCATTTCATTCTTACGAGGCAGGACCTAACCAGGCAACAGTACTACTTATACAGACCAGGGCACCAATGGTGAATGACATGATAGGCAGTCCTAACAGTGATGGTGAATTTTCTTTAATTGCATGTCTTAATCTTATTTTTATTTTTAGAATTAGTTCAGAGGGCGAACTCCACACAACCTGCTAATATTAGAACCAGCAGCTGTAAAAGCATGAACTGTTTAAAAAGCAGTGGAGATAGGTCAGACAAAACCAACATTATTTCATTTGTTCAAAGAAGAAATAAAATTAAAAGGAACATTGAGATCTGAGAGGGAAGCATTTGAGAAATGTGGATAAGGAAATTTTCTCATATTAAAAAAAATCTTAAATTTGTGAAACTTTATAGGAAGAAAAATAAACTAGAACATTAAACTATAATTATTATTCTAACTTAATTTATATTATTCCAATTTTATTTCTAATTCTTTTAAGTATATCTACAAATTCTACATTGTTATACATGAAGTGTGCCTAAGATATGTTCTATAAATTTTTGTTTTATTTTCATTTATTTTATATAAGCATTTCCATGTCTTGACAGCAGGACATTTGTCATTTTAACAATCTCATAGCATCTTTATTTTTTTTATAAAGACATAAACTTTTAAATTAGTTTTTAATTTTTTTCAATTTTTAAAAAATATTTTATTTATTTGAGAGAGAGAGAATGGGCACACCAGGGCTTCCAGCCACTGTAAACAAACTCCAGATGTGTGTGCTCCCTTGTGCAGCTGGTTTTCGTGGGTTCTGGGGAATCAAACCTTGGTCCTTTGGCTTTGTAGACAAATGCCCTAACAGTTAAGGCATCTCTCCAGCCCAATTTTTTTCAATATTATTTATTTATTTGCAAGCAGAGAGAGATAAACACAAAGAGAGAAAGAGAGCGGGTTTGCCAGGGCCTCTAGCCAATGCAAATGAACTCCAGATGTGTGTACCACATTGTGCATCTGGCTTTATGTGGGTACTAGGGAACTGAACTCAGGTCGTTGGGTTTTGCAGGCAAGCACCTTAGCCACTGAGCCACCATCCTAGCCCTAAAAATAGCTTTTGTGTTATCCCTGGCTAGCCTTAAACTAACTATATATAGACCAGGCTGGACTCAAATTTCTGATTGATCCTTCTGCCTCTACCTCCTGAATGCTACAATTATGGGCATGTACCACAAAGCTTGGCTCAAAGTTAGCATCTTAAAGGTGTTATGATTATTATTGTTTTATATTTTAGTTTTTACTACCAGAAAATTGTTGTTAGTAATTATTATCCCGTTTTAGAAATCTACCTTTTACTCCTCTAGTGGCTCAAAAATTTTCTTTCTCCTGAATATTCTACACCTTTACTTTTAGTATTTTTAAACATTTTACTTATCTATCTATCTATCTATCTATTTATTTATTTATTTGAGAGACAAAGAGGCAGAGAGAGAGAGAGAGTATGTGTGTGAGAATGGGCGCACCAGGGCCTCCAGCTACTGCAAATGAGCTCCAGATGCGTGGGTCACTTTGCCATCTGGCTTTACGGGGTACTGAGGAATCTAATTCGGTCATGACGCTTTGCAGGTAAGCACCTTCACTGCTGAGCTATCTCTCCAACCTGGTGAAATCTCTCTCTCTTTTTCTTTTGGCAATGAGTTTATTTTGCGTGTTTAGTCTTAAATTTTGAGTTCTTCGTTTGCTAACTTGCCTTTCAAAACAGAAAGCACACGGACCTTAGAATTCCCTGGGCCATCTGAGGCAGGTGGGTGACTGGCAGACGGCGAGACTTGTCCCGGCACAGACGCGACCCTGCCTGTGGGTACCCAAGAGGCTAGCTGCGTCAACGTGAAGATGAAGCGGCGGGAGGTGGTGGCGGGGAAGGGTGCCAGCCGGTGAGGGCATGCCGGAGCTCGGAGTGATCAGCACACAGCGCCAGCCAGTGAGCAAGCCCATAGTCTTCCTCTGCGGGCTCTTGGCGAAGGGTTACGGAGGGGTTCTTGCTCTCCAGGGCATGTCTTGCACTAACGCTCATGCAGACGATGATCACAGGGTCGAAGAACCGAGTCCAAAGGGCCCAACCTGCGGGGTGCGGTTCACCCATTTTCAGAACCTAAAGCAGCCCACGCTTATCCCCCCGGGAATTAACCCGTCCTCACCCCCGCGGGACCACTGTGGGAAACGTTCACGGCGCTTCGTGGCTAAAGATGCGCTACCTCGAGCATGAAGCGACTTCTCATCCCCCGACTCCTAAGCCCGCAGCAAGACGAGACCCTCGTGCAGCACGTCTAGGAAAACGTGGCTGTGAAAGCAGCTCTGTTCAAATGCCTGGGGTTTCGCAGGTCTCCTGAACCGGGGACTGTGGAACCGCTTTCTCCTTGGGGTGTCTCGGTGGACTCTCAGAAAAGGAAGAAACTGTTCAAGAGCAGCCAAAAACCAGTACCACCAGAGATGAGACCCCAAATTAGAGCTGTCTTCTACAACTATTTAGTAATTTTGTGATTGGGATTCATTTCTGTTTTCATTTGGGAAGCACCTGGGCTTGGTCTTGTACATTTAAATTTAGTCTTCTAAACAACAACAACAACAAAAAGATTTGGAAAAGAACTTCCTTTTTCACTTTGTAAGCCCAGAAACTGATGTTTGTTTGTTTTTTTAATTTTATTTTACATAACTGAGGCATTTTGCTTCTGTATGTACATTATAATGACATGATGTTGAAGCAGAACAGAAACTATGAGACTTTGATTTAACATATGCCAGTTCTTCCCTCATTGTTAAAAGCCGGCTAACATCCAATCACTAGATAAAGAAGAAATCAGACAGTTTCAGACCTTCCGATAAGAAAGGGTCCAGGAGAAAATTACGAAATACTATGAACATGGTCTGAGTGGATAATAAGGCATTGTAAACCCTATTTTTTGGAAGCATTTATGGTAAGGTCTCTTAAAAATTAAGGTAGGGATAAAGAGATGCCTTAGCAGGTAAGGCGCATGCCTGTGAAGCATAAGGATCCAGGTTGGATTCTCCAGGTCCCACATGAGCCAGACACACATGGTGGTACATGCATCTGGATTCATTTGCAGTGGCTAGAGGCCCTGGTATGCCCATTCTCTCTCTCTCTCTCCCTCCCTCTCTTTCTAATAAATAAACAAAACTAAATTTTAAAAAATTAAGGTGAACACTTCTAGAGAGCAGCATAGTGTTTTCTGAAACGTGTATGATTTTTTTGTGAGGCGACAATGACATTGGGCAGGCATTTCCTGTGCCTTTACGGCACCATTCCAAAGACAAAGAAGAATGAGAGACAGGAGTCAGACTGTGAACGACGTTGCCAGGAATGCAGAATGAAGTGGCATGTGTGGCCCAGAGCTGTAGGATCTCCTTTAATACTGCTGCTCTTACTAAAATTAATGTTTGCTTGGTCTTTGCATGTTCATAATGGCTGGCTAACTAAGTCATTGCCCAGATCAGTTTCTCCTTGCCCCATCAACAGTCCTTTCTCTTGCATCTGCTATTGTGCTGCCATATAAAAGGCAAATAATGATGATACTCTGTATTCTATATGTAGCTTCGTGTATTGTTGGGGATGTTTTTGGCTGTGCTGTGTGGACAAATAAAGAATTTTGTGTTGAGGCTAAAAGAATTAAATAAATGAATAAATAATTAAATAAACTGATCATCCATGCTTGCTTTTTGTTTGTTTGTATTTTTTGAAATAGGGTCTCACTGTAGCTCTGGCTAACCAGGAATTCACTATGGAGCCTCAGGCTGGCCTTGATCTCACGACCATCCTCCGACCTCTGCCTCCCGAGTGCTGAGATTATAGGTGTGTGCCACCATGCCCGGCTGTGCTTACTGTTAATAATTTCTGACTTAAATATTAATGTTTAGGGCCAAGAAGATGGCTCAATGGATAAAGTATTTGCTACCCAAGCATAAGGATCCACAGTTGGATCCCCAACACCTATATAAAAGCCGATATAGTGGGGTGCCCCTGGCATCCCAGCACTGGGGAGATTCAGCCAGAGAATCCCTAGGACTTGCTGTCTAGTGAGTCCAGCCAGAGCAGCCATCTCTTGGTTCAGTGAGACCTTATGTCAAAATATAGTGGGACGAGTGACTGAAGAGGACCTCTGATATCGACTGCTAGTCTCCATATGCATGGGCACACATGGGCACAGCTACCTGCATGCACACCCGTACCTGCACACATCCACAACACACACATAACCCCAAACATCCTATACACACACAAAACTCATGGCTTTTCTTAGGTATCTCTTTGAGGATGCCAAGACTTCTGAATGTTTATCAAAATTAACTTCAAGTGAAATGAAATTTTGAGAGACATTTTTATTATTGGCTTTCTTTGATAACTTTCTTGAAATTTCCTCGTTTGTGGACTTTTTATTATCATTGACAACCTATTTTGTATGAATACATCATGTGTTGGTACTCTGTTTTCCCTTGTCCCTGTCCCCATTCCATCGGGGATGCTCCTCAATGGGGTTGCAGGTATTCCGTATGGGGTTGTGGGAACAGCGTTCAGTTATTTTGTGGGGAGGTAATGCCTCTGGGTATGATGTCTCAATCTGTAGCTCTTACAATCTTTCTGCCCTCTCTTCCGCAAAATTCCCTGAGCCGTGGTGGGTGAGTTTTAAGTCTGCCTCAGTGTTGAGCTCTTAGGAGCCCCTGAATCTCTGCTTTGGTAGGTGTTGAGTGTCCTTAGGGTCTGTCTCCTTCACCCTGGTGCTGACTCTCAGGTTGAGCATGGAAGCACACTCTTGCTCGTCTCCCCAACTCCTCTGTGGTTTCACCTGTGGCTTGGCTGAAGGGCGAGGGGTAGTTGATCTCCTCAGGTCTTGATAACTTCTGATAAAGAAAAACAGATTCTCCAGCAGAGAACAACCATGTCCAGAATTTCCCAAACTATATCAGATAGCTTTAGTCATGAAAAGAGAAACCATAGAAAGAACTTAGCATGAGCTTTGCTTAAATGGGTTCAATTATCACTTAAGGATGAAAACTTTAACAAAGGTCCAGTGAGATATAGAAAGTGCAGCTGTAGGAAGAACTGCAGAAGAATAGGGAGATTGAGAGAGCTGGACACTAGAAGAAGAAAACAGTAATGCCCTCGGCTCCTGAGTAAGGGCCACCATCATCTGGGGCTGGCATCGTAAGAGCTTGGGAGGGCCCAGCAGGGCCACGACTGGCATTTTGAGAACAAGTGTCAACCACCTGTTGTTTCTACCTCTGGATGAGCACAGCGAAGCAGAGATAGCAGCTGCTGCTGGCTTTGGACTCTGCCTTGCATATAGCCTCATGCTGCATCTCTACTCCAACTGGAGATGGTTTGGAAGATCAGAGGATCTGACTCCTCACCTTACCATATTCACAAGCAGCTACAGAGCATCTGCTAGAATTTTCATTCTTTTAAAATCAGGACATTAGGGGCTGGGGAGATGGCTTAGCAGTTAAGCGCTTGCCTGTGAAGTCCAAGGACCCCGGTTCAAGGCTCAATTCCCCAGGACCCACAAAAGCCAGGTGCACAAGGTGGTGCACGCATCCGGAGTTCATTGGCAGTGGCTGGAGGCCCTGGAGTGCCCATTCTCTCTCTCCCCACCCCCGTCTGTCACTCTCAAATAAAAGTAAATGAAAAACATAAAAAAAAAAAATCAGGACATTAACTTTAAGACACAGCAACTATATATATAATCCTGAAAGGTACCACATTTAATTTCTCTATCTAGCCCTCAATCTCTCAGGAAGATGGGCTGGAGAGATGGCTTGGTGGTTAAAGCTCTTGCCTGCAAAGCCTAAGGACCCAGGTTCAATTCCCCAGTACCCATGTAAAACCAGTAAAATAAAGATTATTACAACACTAATGACATTAGATGTAGACAAAAATTGCCACCATAATGTGGAAGTCATTGCCACCAAAGTACTCTGGCAACTAATCTGGAAGCAGAGAGTCTGATAGGCGGGATGGAGTATTGGAAAGGGAACTTGTGTTTTAGACAGGTGCTGTGACCAGGTGGTGTTTCACAGTATCCCTGTGGTTTGGACATGACCCCAAAATGCACGTGTTGAAAGCGACCTCCAAACTCATACGTTAATGGTGTTTGCAGGTGGCGTCTTTGGAAAGCATGAGGATTGGTTGAGGTCATGAGTGGGGCCCGTGGGGATTGGTGGCGGAACGAGAAGCGGAAGGCAGACGCGGGCGGCGCGCCCTTCTTCTCCCCTTGGTGCTCCTCCTGCCAACGCCCGTGCCATCAGGAGAGCCCTCGTCAGATGCCAGCACCTTGGCAATGTGACTCCTCAGCCTCCAGAATGGCAAGAAATAAACTTGTAGCATGAATTACTCAGTCTTTTTTTATTATTTATATTTATTTGTTTGTTTGACAGAGAAAGAGGAGGAGAGAGAGAGAGAGGAAGAATGGGAGTGCCAGGGCCTCCTGCCACTGCAGGTGAACTCCAGCCACATGTGCCCCTTTGGGCATCTGGCTTCCATGGGCCCTGGAGAGTCAAACCTGAGTCCTTCGGCTTTTCAGGCAAATGCCTTAACTGCTAAGCCATCCCTCCAGCCCAATCACTCTGTCTTTAGAATTCTGGTACAGCAATATGAGGTGCACTGAGACGGGCGTCCTCTGGCACCAGCATCGCGTGCTCTGTGAGATGCACAGAGACTCCCAGGCGCCGTTATGAATTAACCCCTTGCTCCGTCCTCCTCCATCCCCACCGTGCTGTTATCTCTGAGCAACTACGGAGGCGCATCAACAAATAAGGAAACATCAGCTGCTCATCATGGCAGCCTGGAGGATCAATGCAAAGCCCACTTTATGATCATATTGCTTTAAAACAAACAAACAAGCCTACATATGCTTAGCAACTCGATGTTTTTTTCTGCTCCAGAGCATCTTTCTGAGCCACTGTTGCCATGGCCAGCTCTGCTGGGGTTGTGACCAGCTGCATGCCCCCTTCCCTGAGGCAGGCCCATCTCACCTCCAGTTGCCTATTACTTGCTGGTAAGGGGACAGCTGTGAGACCCTCGGCACGCATGGCCTTCGCACTCCACTGGACCATGGGCATGGGAGACAGTGAATAAAAGCTCTTTCTTTTAAGCCCTGAGATGTGTGTCCTAAAGGCTGCCAGGGGTCCTGATGTGCCATGATCCCATGGGACTGACAGTTTGTCACCTCTAGCAGTGACTGTTGGGAAAGTATAATTTAAAACAAAAATCTCTGAAGCCAGATGTCTTCTCTGCAAAAGCAATGAAGAAAAAAGGATTTATTATTGAACAAAACACCAAAAGATTTTACTTAATATTCATACCCATATATTAATGCTACTCTCACTTTTGGTTAGAGAAGCTTCTCTTTTCAGATGGCGGTGACCACTGGGATGACCCAAAAGTCACCATGGTGCTGAGAAGATGTGACAGGGGAATGTTCAGCACTGAGACATCTCTGTCACACCTTCCAAGGCTCAGGGTCCATGGCGGAAGAGGTGGCAGAAAGAATGTAAGAGCCAAAGAAAGGGTAGGACTCCTTACAATGCAATTGTCCAGATAGAAATTGGCCTGAATATCCATGACCTCACAGTGCCTGACACTACCTACACAAGACCATCATAATAGGAGGAAAAGATGATGACATCAAAATAAAAGACAGACTAATGGAGAGAGGGAGGGGATTTGATGAGTGTAGATCTGTGAAGGGGAAAGTGGAGGAGGGGAGGGAATTATTATGGCTTCTTTTTTGTTAAGTATGGAAGGTGTGAATAAAAAGGAAAAAAAAACAACACCAAAAGATGGTGCATATGACAATCGTTCCACTAAGAGCTTGTAAGAAAAGAAACAATGCTGGCTCCTTTATCTGGCCAAGCAGCTGCATTCATTACATACACATTTTCAAGATAACAATAATTAGTCCTCCAGGAAAAGGACTTGATAGCACTTCTAGCCACATAAATTTCTTTCCTAACCTTGCCTATTAACTAGGTTTACCATCTGTGGTAGCTAACTGGTTTTGTCCAGTGGAAAAATAAACATCTCACAGCTGTATGATAGGAGGTAGTTTTGCAAATTGGAGCAAGGAAATGACCGAAATTTGGCTTTTATTTTCCCACTGGAACTGGGAGGTGGTGGGTGTGTTCCTTTGATGTTTGTATTTCAAAATGATGACTCTCAGGATGTTTGTGAGTTCAAGAGGCCACTCCCATGTTCTTGAGAAAGACGTTTCTTGGTCAGAAAGGTAGAAGGGAAAGCCAATGGTGGGCTGGGCAGACAGGGACCGAGGTTTGATGCTCAGTAGCCACGTACAATGCCGGCCATGCTGTCACACACCTATAGGCCCAGGGCTGGGAAGGTGGAGACGAGCGTATTCCTGCAGCTTGCTGGCCAGCCAAGTCTAGCCTAACTGATGAACTCCAGACCAGTGAGACACCCTGTCTCCCCGCCACCCAAAAAACAGCTATTAAGAGACCCACCTACTCACATGTTGTAGATACCTTCTCATCGCTGGCAGACACTCGACCAAAAGCAGCTGGGAGAGGACGGTATGCTGGCTTATGGTCTCACGGCGACAGGGGAAAGCAAGGCATGAGCAGGGGCTGGACCTCCCTCTGCCATGGCAGATGGAAAACAGCAGCAGGAGGGCTGGGGAGACGGCTTAGCGGTGAAGCATTGCCTGTGAAGCCTAAAGAACCCAGCTTGAGGCTCGACTCCCCAGGACCCATGTTAGCCAGATGCACAAGGGGGCGTACGCATCTGGAGTTCATTTGCAGTGGCCAGAGGCCCTTGCGTGCCCATTCTCTCTCTCTCTATCTGCCTCTTTCTCTCTCTGTCACTTTCAAATAAATAAATAAAAATAAACAAAAAAAATTTTAAAAGAATTAAAGATCAGCAGAAGAGTGAGCCAAACCCGGCCGAGTGGGAGCTGGCTAGGAAACTCCTAAGCCCGCCCCAACACACCACCTTCGGCAAGGCTCTACCTCCAAAATTGCTTTCAGTTATGGGGGGACGTCCGATTCAAACCACCACGCCCCACAAATGCTAACAATCTTAACCAGATGCCTGCCAGGACAGGATGTGGGAGAGCAGCGGTGGAGGAGAGCCTCTGGCCCTGGGGAAGATAGTACAAGCATCAAAGCAAACCGCAGGCTCCCACAAGGTCCCTAAAGTTGGTGACAAAGGCACCAAGGCTTCAAAGGAGCCAGCAAAGCTGACATTGGACAGTGGTAGGTGACACTGGCGGCAGGAGACGACCAAGAGGATGCCCGAGGAAAAGGCCCAGTTTCTCGAAGTCTCCAGAGAAGCAGTGGAAATGTCAGGCCACACTGAGAAGTCAGTGATGCTTGAAAATGCCCAGCGAATCGCACCCAAGGTTCTCCCCTGAGCTCCACATGCATGAGTACGTGTGCATATGTACGTAGTAGGCGAGCATCTGGAATTCTGTGCCAGGCGATTCCTAAGGCCTCGTTTGCTTGCCTTGGTTACGAGTGCCACTCTGCTCCTCTGGAAGCGTCGTGCCTGCTTGAAGTGGCACGATGCCGGCTCCACCTTTGAAGAAGCAGTCACCTCCCCCAGTTTTCAGTGCCTGGCACCTTCACCACTCAGCCTGGACAGGGATTCTAAACACTCTGGCGGGGGGCGGGGGTCTTTAATATATTTTTGCTTATTTATTTATTTGAGAGGGAGAAAGAAGCAGAGGGGGAGAGAGAGAGAGGTAAAGAGTGAGAGAGAGAAAGAGAGAGAATGGCTGTGCCAGGGCCTCCAGTCACTGCAATTGAACTCCAGATGCGTGCACCCCCTTGTGCATCTGGCTTAGGTGGGTCCTGGAGAGTCAAACCAGGATCCTCTGGCTTTTCAGGCCAATGTCTTAATGGCTAACCCATCTCTCCAGCCCCCTCTTAGGCGTTTTCTATGGACGTGTGTGCTCTACACTGCTTGCTGGCAGTGTGCTTATTGTAGATGAGGAGGGAGGTGTGTCTTTCATGTCACAAGCCATACATCTGGCCAGGTGCCTAGAGCTCCTGGTTTGTTTTCCCTAGGGCTGATTGTTCATTGCCTCCTCAAAACTCCAGAGTCGAGCTGGTCCTCTGCAGGGTACATTCAGGAAATCAGCCTCCTCAAATAGCACATAGCATGTCTGCAGTCTCAAAAAATTTTGGGATCTTGGTCCACAAGCAGCTGGTGGGCAGTCTTGCTGGTGGAAAAGTGACCATGTCCAGTCTCTTCCCTACGCCCAGCCTCTCGATGACTCAGCTGCGCTGGTCCCCTCCCTGTTCTGAGCGAGGAGAGAAAGAAGTAGGTCTCTTGGGAACGCCCTGGATTGCAGGGTGTGGGGTGATAGGTACCCACTCTCTTGACTTTCCCATTCTCCAGTGTTCACTAGCGAAGACAGCAGGGACTGGGAGGGCAGCTGAGCACTCACAGGTGCTTGCTTGCACAGACGGTAGGAAATGATCCAAGTACACAGTAAAAGGCCAATGGTCAAGGAAAATATGAGCGAGTCATGATTCAAAGCACCATGCGCTAACTGCAAATGTTTTTCGTGGCTGGGAGTGTGGCTCAGTTGGTAGAGGGCTTGCCTGGCATGCACAAGGCCCTGGGTTTGGTCCAATGGCCCCAATAAAACAGGGTGTGGTGGTGCACACCTGTAGTCCCAAAACATAGGAAGTGGAGCAGACATTAAGGTCATTCTCAGCTACATAGTCAGAAGTCAGCATACATGAGATCCTGTCTCAAAAATCCATAAAGATATTTTTCAAGAATTTCTAATAATTTAGGGATGCTTTTTACTTTTTACACTGTACTGTAAATAGGAAGAAAGTATGCATTTCTGTGTATACCAATGATACAACTTCAAAAATACAGTTCTGAGTATGTATAGAATAAAGCCTAGAAAAACACAAAACAAACGTTGGCCATGGGTTCTACTGAGTTGATTTCACTTTTCTGTTTTTTATATTTTTTATTTTCATACATGTATTTGAGAAAGAGAAAGAAGGAGGGAGAGTGGGTGGGAGAGAGAGAGAGAGAATGAGAATGGGCACGCCAGGGCCTCCAGCCACTGTAAACAAACTCCAGATGCACACGCCACCTTGTGCATCTGGCTTATGTGGGTCCTGGGGAATCGAACATGGGTCCTTTGGCTTTATAGGCAAGTGCCTTAACCAATAAGCTGCTTCTCTAGCTCTTTAGTTTTTTTCTTAGCCATTATTTGCTTTCAAGTTTTCTATATAATGTGTTCATTTAAAAAAAAAAAAACTAGGGCTGGAGAGATGGCGTAGCGGTTAAACGCTTGCCTGTGAAGCCTATGGACCCCAGTTCGAGGCTCGGTTCCCCAGGTCCCACGTTAGCCAGATGCACAAGGGGGCGCACGTGTCTGGAGTTCGTTTGCAGAGGCTGGAAGCCCTGGCGTGCCCATTCTCTCTCTTTCCCTCTACCTGTCTGTCTCTCTGTGTCTGTCGCTCTCAAAGAAATAAATAAAATTTAAAAAAAAATCAAAAAAAAACTACAAAGTGTTCTTTCCTCTATTCCAAAAAGATTTTCATACACTGGTCCAAAAAACAAAGTCATCTCTCATAAAAATAAAATCTGCTTAAAGGTTCTCATTGGCCTAAAAATAAAATTGATTATAACAGATTTTTAAAAATAAGAGGCAGATGTAACACCCTTTATCAGCATATATGATTAATTTGAATTTCTCAAGGACATAAAGTTCAAGTCCAGCTCTCATTTGTTAGAAAGGAGATGCCATTACAGTCTAGATTGTTGTAATGAATTGATCCTAAAACACCAGCGGTTCGTTTCTTTCTCAAGTCGTGGCCCAGTGGTAAGAGCGCAGATCTGCAGAGGCAGCTCTGCCCCGTGAGGTCCTTTTCCACCTCTTGGGCCACGGCCCCATCCTAATCACACAATTGAAGCTGACTGGCCTCCGTCACGTCCCTCTTCTGGCCCACAGGATGAAGGAATATAGGGATTCCAGCCATTGTGGCTGTATCTCCAAAGGGACAATGCAGAAGCCATTCTGATCGTCCCTGGTCACTACCTGGGCCTCAGGCTTGGTCATGTGGCCCCTTGCTGAGTGGCTGCTGTGTGTCCTTTGAACATGCTCAGAGGTTTTATCCTTAGACGTAAGACCATTACGTACGTTTACAGGGTCCAAGCTTGGACTGTGGCAGCGCTAGCAAGCTAGGCTCAACCACCAATCCTCAACAGGCCAACTAGAGAGAAGCAGTAGTGCAAAGATTTATTCAATGTGGCCACATTGGAAAGAGGGGCACGAAAGAGGTCCAGTCACCCCTCTTCCTCTCCCCAAGTCCACCTTTAGGGCACCGACATGAGGTTCAGGACTAGATAGAGGGCTAGAAGTATGCATAACTAGGCAATCCTGACCAAGGTATGGTCCTACCCATCACTGACCCATCAGGGTCTCAGCTTTAGTCTCTCCTGCTAGGTCGTCTGACAAGATGTCAGGACTGTAGGATATCTCTTCCTGAGACAAGCTCCTTCTCTGGCTGGCAGCAGAGACCCTTTTCTATCCTCTCTTGAGAAAAGTCTGATTCCTTTGAGCTCATTGTTTCAATAGCATGATAGACAAAGTGGGGGGTCACAAGTGCCTCTCTTTACAATGGCTTTGCTCCTGACAGAACGGTTATGACATGGTGCCAAGGAGCAATGTCAAGGCTGTTGAAACCTTTAAGGTCCATCTTTGCAGCAGAGAGCCCTGGGGCGAGAGATGTTAGGGTCAGCTCTTCAAGACAGGTGTGTAAACACCTCTACCCAAGTCCCCCATTCGTGTGTCCCGGCTTCTCACCTGTTCTCATGGGTCCCCAAGAATCTGCTGGCCACACACACAAAGCCACTCCCTTCTTAAGTCACAGCCTATGTCGCTCTCTTTTTTTGGTAATGCAGCTGATTTCCACAAGGGCTACAATAGACCTTCTAGACCCAAAGTCTAGGATGGATCATTACCAGAATGTTCTACTCCATCCTGGAATATGCTTTCATAGAGGGAATGCCAACAAGAAGCTCTGAGAGAAAGAAGAGCTCAGGCATCCAGCAACCTAAGAGGGGAATTTCTTTTTACCTCGATGTGCCCTGCTTGGGTCAATGGCAAGAAAGAAACATGTTGGAAAATGTCAATAGGTCTAACTTATACAAAATTATAAATAAATATGTATGTTGCAAATGTGTCGCAAGCTGATTTATGTTCTCCCACTAAAAAAAAGAAGAAGAAGAAGAAAAAAAAAACATCTGCTAGAATCCCCAACCTCAGTACCTCAGAATGTGACCTTATTTGGAAACGTTGTTAGCAAAGTTCATTGTGTTCACATGAGGTCACTGGGCTCGGCCTCAGCCAATATACCTGGTGTTTTTATAAGAAGAGATTAGGGCTTGGCTCAGTGGGTGAAGAACTTGCCTGGCAAGCCTGAAGAACTGAGTATAAGTCCCCAGCGCCCATGTAAAAGGTGGGTGTTGTAGTCCCTTCTTGCTGAGCAGCAGCACTGACCCAAAGCAGCTAATAGGAGGAAAGTCTTCATTTTGGCTCACAGTCTCGAGGGGAAGCTTCATGATGGCAAGAGAAAGCTCGGCATGAGTGAGGCTGGACATCACCTCCTTGCCAACAGCAGGGGTAAAACAGCAGCAGGGGAGTGAGCTGAAGTCTAGCAAGAGGAGCTAGCTATAACACCCCTAAGCCCACCCCCAACAACACCCCTCCTCCAGCAAGGCTCTGCCTCCCAAACTGTAGCCAGCTGGGGACCCAGCGTTCAGAACATAGGAGTTTATGGGGAGCATCTGGTTCAAACCACCACAGCAGCCACGTGGTACATGCCTGGGATGCCTATAATCCCAACACAAGGAGGTGGAGACAGGAGGATCCTTGGGGCTTGCTGACCGGCTTGTCTAGCTAAGTCAGTGAGTCCCAGGTTTTGTGGGAGAATCTGACTCATAAAAATAAGGTAGAGGGGCTGGAGAGATGGCTTAGTGGTTAAGCACTTGCCTGTGAAGCCTAAGGACCCCAGTTCGAGGCTCGGTTCCCCAGGTCCCACGTTAGCCAGATGCACAAGGGGGCGCACACGTCTGGAGTTCGTTTGCAGTGGCTGGAGGCCCTGGTGCGCCCATTCTCTCTCTCTCCCTCTATCTGTCTTTCTCTCTATGTCTGTCGCTCTCAAATAAATAAATTAAAAATGAACAAAAAAAAATTTAAAAAATAAGGTAGAGTGGCTGGGGAAATAGCTTAGCAGTTAAGGCATTTGCCTGCGAAGCCCAAGGACCCAGGTTCAATTCCCCAAGACCCACATAAGCCAGATGCACAGGGGGCGTGTGTATCTGTTCACTTGCAGTGGCTGGAGGTCCTGGCATGCTCATTCTCTCTCTCTCAAATAAATAAAGAAATAAAATATATTTTAAAAAAATAAGGTACAGAAGTGATACAGGTATGTTGACCTCTGGCTTCATGTCCATGCACATGCCTTCACACACATGTGCACCCACTAGTATGTGAGCATGCACTCACACCACACTATGCCACAAGCACCTACACACAAAAAATAGATTAGAACGCGTAAGCTCAGAAGAAAGACGCTGTGCAGACCCGTGGAGAACAGGGCCATTTGCAAGCCAAGGAGAAAGCTCAGAAACATTGCCACTATCTGGTCAGGGACGTCCCGCTTCCAGAACTGTGAGAAAACACACTTCTCAGACTACAGTGCTTCATTCCAGCAGCCTCGGCCAATATAGTGCAATTCCTGAACATGATACAGGTTGTGAAGCAGGTAGTTTGCAAATGTTTGCTGAGTAATCATCATCAGTTAATGACACAGGGATTAGCTCAAGAAATACGGTCTGAGAGTGTGGGCTTCTAAATTTTAATTCTCTGTTGGGCTCTTGCCATGGTACCCAGCTTACCACCTTGCCATATAACCACTTGTAATCTCAGATTCCTTATTAATATAATGAAATGTGTTGATCAGATTGTCTTAAAGCCCTGCTTCAGATTCCATAATTGATAAATCTGTTGGCAACTCCAACCACAGAACCTGTCCAGGTTCTGTGAGGGTGTTTTGTGCAATTGGAATTTGAACACAATAACCACCCCCCACAAAAGAGGTCAGATAAATTGGGAAATTCTGCACTGAGGTGATGACTCAGATGGCAAGTCATTTGCCACACAAGCGTGAGGCATGGAGTTCAGATCCCTGGCACCCAATCACCCATGTAAATGCTGGATGGCATGGTGGCTTACCTGTAATGCCAGTGCACAGGAGGGGCAGAATCCCCAGGCCCAGCCAGCTAGCTAGACTAGCTGAATCAGCCTGCTCTGTACTCAAATGAAAGACCCACATTAGTCAATAAAGAGGAAGGTAAGCAAGAGAGACACCCAATGTCAGTGTCTGGCCTCCACACTCAGATGTGAACACACACTCACAAACTTCAATGCATAACACACACACACACACACACACACACACACACACACGAAGATAGTGAGGGAAACTTTGTGTCTACAGTCCACTTTTGGAAAGACCTGAGGCATTTTGGGGGAAGACCTAAGGGTCCTCAGCCATCTGAAGAAAGTAAGAAGTCTTATAGACAAGCAAGCTGTTGCTTAAGCAGACATTTCCTGAGCGTATGGGAGCCCAGACCTGCTCGACCCTTCCGTGCCTTCATCGTTCACCAAGGTCCCAAGGCACTAGCATTCCGTGGGTCTTTCTTGAACAGTGCTCCTCTTTGCTGCCAGTCTCCACTGTTATCTTAACCTGTTTTCTTTGCAATGATGTAATACCCCAATCCAATTTACTGCTCATAGCAAATTATAAAGGAAGAGGCTTGTTTGCATTGACAGTTGTGGTTAAATGACAAGGGGTCATATGTGACAAAAGTCTTCTTGCTGGAAAAGTCTTGCAGCAACATGAAGCATTTTATAGTAAGAGACAGAGAAAGCATGTCTCCTGGGCTCTCTCTTCCTCTTCTTATAAACACACTAGTATCTATTCATACAGACTCCACCCTGAAGATCTTCTGGAAACCTAGTCACCTCTCAAAAGTCCCACTTCTGAACACCACAGTCAGATCAAGTCTCTCTTTCTTTATAACTCACAATGGGGATTAAACTACAGCATGAGGGCCTGGAGAGATGGCTTAGCAGGTAAGGTGCTTGCTAGCAAAGCCAAAGGACCCAGGTTCGATTCCCCAGTACACACGTAAAGCCAGATGAACTAGATGGCACATGTGTTTCGAGCTCATATGCAATGGCTAGAGGCTCTGGTGCACCCATTGTCTATCTGCCTCTCTCTTTCTCTCTTTCACTCTCTTGTAAGTAAATAAATAAACTCCAGCATGGGCTTTAGGAGGACAAACCATATTTAAACCATCAAAGGTGATAGAGAATAAAAGCTAGAGCCAGGCGTGGTAGCATATGCCTTTAATCCCAGCACTCGGGAGGCAGAGGAAGGAGGATCGTCATGAGTTTGAGGCCACCCTGAGACCACACTGTGAATTCCATGTCAGCCTAGGCTAGAGTGAGACCCTACCTTGAAAAAACAAAAGGAAGAAGCTATTCTGACACTTCTTGGAGTAGCAGGGAAGACTTTTTCACCCAGACTTCTGACACAGGGTCAAGGTTGTTGTAATAGGGGAGAGGAAGGGCTCAGTTCTGACAAGAACAAGGATCAGCAGAGGCTGAGAGCAAGGAGCAGCATGAGGAGGAGGAAAGTGACAGTGAGGTGACTCTTGCTGAGCTGATGCTTTTCCTGGGGGCGTGCCTTCCAGGGAAACTAAAGACACAGCTTAGCCAGGCCGAAGACAGACCTGAGGACAAAGCCTAGTCAAAAAGGGCTCAGAAGGGGCTGGAGAGATTGCTTAGCGGTTAAGGTGCTTGCCTGCAAAACCTACAGAGCCATGTTTGGTTCTCCAGGTCCCACATAAGCCAGATGCGGAAAGGTGATAAAAGCATGCAAGGCCACACATGCGCACAAGGGGGCACATGCATCTGGACTTCAACTGCAGTGGCTGGAGGCCTGGTGCACCCGTTCTCTCTCTCCCTCTCTGTCACCCTCTTACACAAAAAGGCCAGTCTTTTGGGCTGGCCTCAAAACAAGAATATAAAGGGCTCAGAGGGGCTAGAGAGATGGTTCAGCGGTTAAAGGTGCTTGTTTGAAAGCCTGATGGCCTGGTTCAATTCCTCAGTAACCACATGAAACCAGATGCATAAGGTGGTGTGTGTGTCTGGAGTTTGTTTGCAGGGGCAAGAGGCCCTGGTGCACCCATTCTCATTCTCTCTCTCTACTTTCAAATAAATATGTAGATAGATAGGTGATAGATAGATAGATAGATAGATAATAGATAGATAGATAGATAGATAGATAGATAGATAGATAGATAGATAATGGATAGATAGATAGATAGATAGATAGATAGATAGATAGATAGATGATGGACAGACGGACGGACGGATGGACAGACAGGTAGATAGACAGACAGACAGATAGATTGATAGATAAAAAGAGCTGCCCCAGGACATACCTGTCTCTAAGAACCGGTCATAAAAGCAGCAGAGCTGAAACCTTTCGCTTTGAAGCTCTTCCATGTCCTCTGGCAGTAATCTCACAACAGTCCCATTTGCCAAGAGATAAACGGACGGGATTCCAACAGGACTTCAGCCAAGTTCATTTCAGGTGGATTGCCTACATACTGTGCAGTGAAAATGGGAAAACAAGTCTGCTATTGGGGCTTCTATGGGCCCAGCGGTTGCGCTGCTCGAGGAGCCCGGCCTTGGACTTGGCCCCACCCTGGACAGCTATCCCCGTTCAGAGCGTTCTCTGGCAGTTCCCTACAACCCAGAGGAGATGGATGAAGGGGAGGCCAGGGCCAGCTGTGGCCAGCAGAAAGCATGAGAGTTATTTCTGTTTCACTGGAAGATGGCTTGTGTGAGGTGAGAATGCTATGTTCACAGAAAATGTGACAAAAACAGTAGTGGTGTCCCCCCCCAAAAAAAACTGTTTCTCAGAAAGCTATTTATGACAAAGGTCTAAAACCTCATTAGAATGGGATAGGGTTATAAAACACTTCCTTTACACCTCTGCATATCCCTATGATGAAAACTAACCTGGTATAAGAAAATGTGGTTGCCATGCCTACCTGGATCAGAATCCATGAAGAATCTGTGAACCTCATCTGTCAGTCACCCCCTGGAATGCTGACTCGGTTGATGTAGGGAAGGGGGACTGTGAGCTTTTTAAAAATAAAACGTGTATATTTTGCCCAGGAGACTTTAAACTACAAACAGGACTGATGCCACTAACATATTTTAACGTCTACCTTTTGTGGATTAGGAACACAAGACCCAGAGAAGGGGAGCAGCTTGTGAAAGGCTGCATAGCTAATTAGTGGCAAAGCATAAACCAAAACTGTTATTGTGTAACCATGCACATGTTAACAGGTTTGACTTTACCTGGTTGCCAAGCAGCCCTACCTAGAGTTTTAGCAAGTAAAGAACAAACATAAAATCTTTGGTCAGGATTCATCTGAACTTATACATGTAGACAAGTGGAATAGAATAGACTAGAAGGTCCTACAATAAACCCACACAGTCATAGCCACCTGATTTTTGACAAAGTTGTCAACAATATACATTGGAGAAGGGACAGCCTCTTCAACAAATGTTGCTAGGAAAAATTTTGACATGTAGGAGAATAAAAAACGGATCTATATATATCTTACCATGCACCAAAGTTAATTCAACATAGATCAAAGTTCTTAACATAAGGCCTGAAATTGAAAATGCTTGTGGGAGAGATGGACAAAATACTTCAAGATATAGGCACAGGCAAGGATTTTCTGAACAGGATTCAAGTAGCACAAGCAATAATTCTGAGAATTAACTAATGAGATTATGCGAAATTAAGTAGGCTTCTGCACAGCAAAAGAAATGATCAGTAGGGCTGGAGGGATTGCTTAGCGGTTAAGGCATTTGCTTGCAAAGCCAAAGGACCTTGGTTCAATTCCCCAGGACCCACATAGCCAGCTGCACAAGGGGCACATGCGTCTGGAGTTCATTTATAGTGGCTGGAGGCCCTGGCACGCCCATTCTTGGCCCACCACGGCACCTTGTGTGTGTGTCTGCCTTTTTCCCTCTCTCGCTCTCTCAAATAAATGAATTAATAAAATTGAAAAAAAAATGTTTATTTAAAGAAATAATCACTAGAGAGAAGAGACAAGACTACAGAATAGTAAAACCTCTGCCAACTACACATCAGACAGGGAAGTAAAACCCAGGCTATATAAAGAACTACAGAGGGCTAGAGAGATGGCTTAGCAGTTAAGACGTTTTGCCTGCGAAGCCAAAGGACCCATGTTTGACTCTCCTGATCCCATGTAAGCCAGACTAGCAAAGGTGAGGCAAGCACAAGGTTGCACATGCCCACTAAGCGGAGCAAGAGTCTGGAGTTCAATTGCAGTGGCTGAGGCTCTGGTGCACCAATCCTGTCTCTCTGTCTCTCTCTCTCTCTCTCTAAAAAATATTTTTTTAAAAAAAACTACAAAATTTAAACACTAAAAAGCTAATCATCCAATAAATATGCAGGCTAATGACAGTATTCAAATGAAGAAATACAAATGGCCAACAAATAGCTGAAAAACTATTCAACATCTTTAGTCATTAGGGAAATACAAATGAAAACTGCTGTGAGATTCCATCTCACCCCAATGAGAATGGTTATCACCTAGAAAACAAATGACAGGAAATGCCAGAAAGAACATGGGGAGAAAAGGAACTCTTATTACTAGAGGGAATGTAAATTTGTGCAATCACCATGGAAATCAATATAGAAGTTCTTCAGGAAAACAAAACCACATCTGAAAACAGAGCTACCAAACTACTCGGCTTTCTGACGTTTGGGTATACACCCAATGACTAAGTCGACATACCTCACAGATACACTAGCCAGGAGGTAGAACCTTCGCAGATATCCATCCCCAGACAAATGCATAAGGAGAATGTGGTACATCTACACAATGGGATTTTGTACAGGTTTAAAGAAAAATTAAATCATGGCATTTGCAGGAAAATGAATGTAACTGGAAATCATTATGTTAAGCAAAATAAGTCAGGGCCAGAAAAGACAATTACTACATCTTTTCTGTCAAGTACAGAATTTAAATTTAAATATACATATGTGTGTTTGTAGGACATGGAACTATAAAGGAGATCATGAGAAGGGAGAAAGGGATCATAAAGAAGGTGAGAGGGCTGGAGAGATGGCTTAGTGGCTAAGGCACTTGCCAACAAAGCCAAAGGACCCAGGTTTGATTCCCCAGGACCAAAGTAAGCCAGATACACAGGGGAACATGAATCTGGAGTTTTTTTGCAGTGTTTGAAGACACTGACACACCCATCCATCCTCTCTCTGTCTCTCTCTCAAATAAGGAAAATAAAATAAAATTTAAAAAAATAAAATAGGCCAGGCACGGTGGTGCACGCCTTCAATCCCAGAACTTGGGAGGCAGAGGCATGAGGGTCACTGTGATTTTGAGACCACCCTGAGACTACATGGTAAATTCCAGGTCTGCCTAAGCTACAGTGAGACTCTACTTTGAAAAACTGAAATAAAATAAAATAAAATAATAAACAAGGTGAGAAATAGGGTACTACAATACATGTAATAGAAAAACAAAAATAGAGACTGACTGTGGGCGGGGGGAAAAGGAACCAGCTGGAGGGGGACATAGCAATGAGTGAGGGGAAGAAATGAGGAAAGAATAAAATAATACATACACAAAGATGCCTTAATAAATCCTATTACCTTGTACACTAACCTAAAACTTATCAATATATATGATGAATATTATGCTAACAAAATTGAGGAAAAGTTATATTTCAATACTTTTTGTTTAAAAGATTCATCACTACAAATATATTATATATATACATATATGTATCTTTCCCATTTTATATATGTGTGTGTGTGTATTTTATGATAGTATTATCTAAAACTAACTGATACTGTAAAGAACCACTGAAAAACAAAACAAAGACCAAATTTTCATAGAAAACAGTAAAAAGGGTAAGCTGAAACATTTTCTCAAATAATGAAAATATGTGCTCGGACTGGTGGTATGCACCTATGACCCCCACACTGGGGCAGTAGAGACAGGAGAGTCCCCGGGACTTGCTGGCCAGCCATTCTATCTGAATTGGTGAGCTCTAGGTTCGGGGAGAGACTTTATCTCAGAAAAAAAAAAAAAGGTGGAAATAATTGAGGAAGATACCTGATGTTGACTTCTGACATGTGCATATGCATCCGCACTCATATGTGCACCCACACATGTACGAACACACATGCCCCACCTACCACATGCACACACATGCAATAACAAGACAGAATAGACCCTGGATTTATCGTTGCTGCGGCGAGCCACCCCTAGCAAAGAACTACATACTGATTGCTTTTGTTGATATCATGTCCCCGCTAGTCATGTCTTTTGCATCCATTTGTCTTTCAAAGACTGATGTGGTGGCGCACACCTTTAATCCCTGCACTAGGAGGCAGAGGTAGGAGGATCGCCGTGAGTTCCAGGCCAGCCTGAGACTACGTAGTGAATTTCAGGTCAGCCTGGGCTAGAGTGAGACCCTACCACGAAAAGAGGGGGGGGGATGCTTGAAAGAAAGGCATCTAGCTGGTTGTGGTGGCACACAGCAGTAGGTGCTTGCTGAAGAGGTTAGAACAGGCGGCCTCCTGAAGAGGAGAGAAGGACAATCAGTGACAACATCCCAGAGCCTGATGTGTTTTTCCCTAGGGCCTCCCAGTCCCGTCCTGTCAGATCCTCCTGCAGGCAGCATGTCTGAGCCCCTTGGGAGACCTCAGCCCTCCTCCATGAGCCTCAGCATCTCCAACCCCTCTGGAGCAATTCATGAGCATCCACCTCATTGTACCGTAAATTTGCATATCTTTCATGTCTCTGCGTATCATTACAGCTTATGAGACATTGATGAAGAAGTGGCTAGAGTCACCAAAGATAACAGGAGTGACATTTGAGTGGGGACTGATTTTCAGAAGTGGTTTGTTCTTTAATGAATATTTCCTGATATGACAAAAATCACCATCCTAGGAGAGTCTGTAACACACTGTGGGGCCTTGCATAATGACTGTTCAGACAATGAGGATATCCTGAGCTAGACAATATGTAGCGCTAGGAAACGGATATGGAAATGAACACCTGCCATCTTTATAGACAGATAAATGGGCTCAGCATGCCACCCATTGCTGCAGCTCCTCTTTTCCTGGAGCACTCTACCTCCTTGGGGTGACGACATCATCCCTGAAAGCAGTGATAGGTACAGAACTGTACAGGGCCAATCATCGTGTCCCACCCTTTGAGGTGAGCGATGGGATCATTTTTGTACCACAGGCTTTTGCTGATGGAAGAAGTCAGACTTCAAACACCACTGATAAGGAAAACCAGAAGATTTCAAACCTCAAGCACCACTGGTGGAGGCCAAATGGCGCACCAAAATAATACATGTTTTCTAAAAGGCATCTTGTAAAGAACAATACATTATGCTCATTAGGGCTAAATGATGTATTTCAAGAGACATCTCAATCAAGGATGTCATGGACAGTAATCATCCCATTTCTATTTTATTTAGATATTTATTTATTATTTATTTGACAGAGAGAAAGAGAGCAAGAATGAGAGAGAATAGGTGCTCCAGGGCCTCCTGCCACTGCAAACGAACTCCAGATGAATGTACCACCTTGTGCATCTGGCTAAAGTGGGTCCTGGGGAATCAAACCTGGCTCCTCTGGCTTTGCAGGCAAACGCCTTAACCACTAAGCCATCCCTCCAGCCCCAAACCCTATTTCTAAATGGGCAGTTTCTCAGCTACTCTAAAGTACAGCCGTGTCCCTACAGCTGGAGTTCATCTCTCATTGCCTGGCGTCACAGCTTAACAGTGAGCTTAGTTGTACACAGTCCCACCTGTCTGGGGTTGTGGGTCTCTGTGGCTTTGGTATTATGGATGTTGTCTTAGACAGATTTGTCTACTACATAGACACAACCATTGTTGCTATCTTTTAATATATATATATATATTAAATATATATATATATATATATATATTATTTATTTATTTGAGAGAGAGAGAGAGAGACAGAATGGGTGCTCAGAGTCTCCAGACACTGCAAACGAACTCCAGAAGCATGTGCCTCCTTGGGCATCTGGCTAACGTGGGTCCTGGGGAATCGAACCTACGTCCTTTGGCTTTGCAGGCAAATGCCTTAAACTGCTAAGCCATCTCTCCAGCCCCATTGTTGCTATCTTAATAGCTCTTTTTGACTTGAGCTTTCATCCAAAAAAAGTTGAGCGGTGGCCTTCCCAAAGAAAAGGAGAGTCTGAAAATACTAACTGCAAAACTCTAGAAATCATAATTCATAAGTTTTGGCCTATGTATGTGGTGTGTACACATATTTGAAGATTAGTGGGAGCATGTGCTCATATACTAGTATGCGTGTGAGTGTGTCTGTATGTACGTGTGCATGTGTGCGTACGTGTGTGCATGCGCGCGTACGTGTGTGCATGCGCCTGTGTGCGTGTGTGCATGCGTGCATGTGTGCACGTGTGTGTGTGTGTGCACGTGTGTGTGTGCATGTGTGGAAACCAGAGGCTGACACTGGATGTCCTTAGTGCTCTCCACCGGATTCTTTGACATGGGGCCTTTTACAGAACCTGGAGCTTGCCGATTTGAATGGACTGGCTCATAGACCCCGGGGGGCCTTCTGTCTCCACATCCACTGTGCTGGGATTACAGGTGAGTGTTACCACACCTGACTCTTGTGTGGGTGCTGGGGATCTGAGCTCAAGTCCTCAGCTTTTTATCCACCGAGCCAATTCATAAGTTGTAAATGACTTGGATGATAGTATGTTGTAGTTACTCTATATTATTAGCAGTAGCTATTGCCAATCTTTTGTTAATCTCTACTGTGCTAGTTAATGAATTGAAATTATCCAGGTACTTATGTTCAGGGAGAAACAAAGTACACATGAGGAGGCTTCAGGCCTCCCTCAGGGTCTCAGAAGAGCTCTAGCCCTACAGACGAGGGGGGCTCTGTTGCGCTCTGCCTCGGGACTTGGTATTTGTTGAGGTCATCGTGTGCAGATTCATCAGCAGAACCACAACCGTTGTAGCTCTTTTGGCGGCTCTTTTTGTCCTGCATGTTCATCCAAAACGGTGAGTGGTGGCCTTCCCAAGGAAAAGGAGATGGAAAAATATCTTTGGGACCAAAACTACAGACTCGAATATTCTCTCTTTATACATTGAAGGGTTGTATTAGCCAGGGTTCTCTAAAGGAACAGAATCAAGAGGATGAGTGGTAGTAAAAGGGAATTTATTGGATTAGTTTACAGCAGCCCAACAATAGCAGTCTGCAGGCCTGAGAGTCAAGGAACCCGGTAGCTGCTCAGTCACAAGGCTGGAGGCCTCAGCAGTCCCAATCCAGCACTGAAGGCCTGGAGGCTTCCTGGGGGGACACTGGTTTTCCATCCACACTGATCTTCCATCCGCACTGGTCTTCCGTCCACACTGGTGTTCCGTCCACACTGGTCTTCCGTCCACACTGGTCTTCCGTCCACACTGGTCTTCCATCCACACTGGTGTTCCGTCCACACTGGTCTTCCGTCCACACTGGTCTTCCGTCCACACTGATCTTCCGTCCACACTGGTCTTCCGTCCACACTGGTCTTCCAAATCCACACTGGTCTTCCGTCCACACTGGTCTTCCGTCCACACTGATCTTCCGTCCACACTGATCTTCCGTCCACACTGGTCTTCCGTCCACACTGGTCTTCCGTCCACACTGATCTTCCGTCCACACTGGTCTTCCGTCCACACTGGTCTTCCAAATCCACACTGGTCTTCCGTCCACACTGGTCTTCCGTCCACACTGGTCTTCCATCCACACTGGTCTTCCAAATCCACACTGGTCTTCCGTCCACACTGGTCTTCCGTCCACACTGGTCTTCCATCCACACCGGTCTTCAGTCCACCCTGGTCTTCCATCCATACTGGTCTTCTGTCCACACTGGCCTTCAGTCCACACTGGTCTTCAGTCCACAGCAGAAGGCAGCAAGCAGCATGGGCAGCCAGATGGGAAGAGGGGATACTTTTCTTCCCAGAGCTTCCTTAGATGAGGCCCTCCCTTTCCGAGAGGGGCCACCCACTCTGGGAGAAGGGCTTACCCTGAGGGAAGGATTCCTCCTTCAGTTAATCCTTCCTGGAAGCAACCTCCGACACCCACTTATGAAGAATGTCTGTGGATTCCTAAACTGATCAAGTTGACACAAAACTTAGCATCACAAGAGGCAAATGAAAACATTTCCACCCTGTCCTTATCCTTCAATATTTTTAAATTACTTATTTATTTGAGAGAGAAAAAGAGGCAGAGAGAGAAAGAGAGAATTGGGCACACCAGGGCCTCTAGCCACTGCAAACAAACTCCAGATGCATGCAGTCCCCTTGTGCATCTTATGTGGCTTATGTGGGTCCTAAAGAATTGAACAGGGATCCTTTGACTTTTCAGGCAAACGCCTCAACCGTAAGCCATCTCGCCAGCCCTATCTTTCAGTTTTGAATGACTGGAATCCTTTTGTACACAATTGCTTGGATGGCTGACCAGGAAGTAATTCATAAGAAAGTGGTTTCTATCCGCGCAGCGCTAGGCTGAGGCAGGCCTGAAGCCTGGGTTTGTCTGGCCGTGTGGTGTGATGGGCAGATGTCGTCACTTGAAGGGGCCCTGCTGCGTGAGCCAAGGCAGCTGTGAGTTATCACTCTCCTGCACAGAGCCTTCCTACAAACAGAAGCAGGGCGGCGCCTCTCCCTGACACTCTGAATTCGTCTTTATCTTCCATTCTCCATGGCCTCCATGACATTGCTCGTGTAAGTCCTCTTTCCAGACATAGCCCCCTCCCCCCAGAACTCATAAAAAGGGACACCTCACTATTCCCTGGCCTTCTGAAGCCTGCCCCTCCCCTCTGTCTTCAGTACCTTCATGTTACCTGTGACGTGATGCTAATTACTCTCCCAGTAAAATCCCCATTCTTTTTAAAAAATATTTGCTTTATTTTTGAGAGAGAGAGATTGAGAATGAGTGTGCCAGGGCCTTTCAGCCGCTGCGTACAAACTCCAGACGCGTGTTCCACCTTGTGCACGTGTGTGACATTGGGCACCTGCGTCACCCGTACATTTGGCTACGTGGGACCTGGAGATTCGAACATGTGTTCCTAAGCTTTGCAGGTAAGCGCTTTAACCACTAAGCCATCTCTCCAGCCCGTCAAGTGCTAGTTCATCTCAGTGCCTCTCACCAAACCAAGGGAAGCGTTTGCCTCTGGCCTGCAGCTCCCGGGAAGCTTCCTCGCGCAGGGAGAGCTTGACAAGGGCAGGGTCCCCACCTGGGCAGGCGCAGAGAGCGGGCTGAGGGCACCTGGCAGCCGGGCTGCCCCACCCAAGGCTGCCCCTGCCACACCGTCCCGGCCGCGCTCCACCCCCAACACACCCAGGGGCGCCGCCGGCTCTTTGGTGGACGGGCGGATGTAACCCCAAACGGCGCTCGCTGTGCGTGGGAACCGTGGGAACCGCGGGAACCGTGGGAACGCAGCGCTGCCACGAGCGCCGCCCTCTGAGGATGCGCGAGTCTCCCTCCGCCCCGAGCGCGCTGGGCCAGGTGTGCCCACCGCCGAGCCCGGGAAAGCGCAGGCGGCCCGGGGCGCAGTCCCCAGACTGCGCACGGGTGCCCCGGGTGGTGCACGCTGGGCTGCGCGGGCACCCACGCAGGGCTTCGTGCCTGCGATGGTTTGAACGTGGGGCTCGTGTGTTTTAAACACCTGGTCCCCGGGCGGGTGTGCTGTGTGGGAGGTCGTGGAGCCTCTCAGAGATGCGGTCACTGTGCGGGGCCTGGGGGGGGGGGGGAGAGCTTGTGGGTGACAGCCTGGGCTGGGGTGGCTGTCAGCCTGCTGTCTGCACGATGTGACCTGCTCCACCCTGGTGCAGCAAGGCCTCAGCTTCAGCCGACACGCCACCCTGCCGTGAAGACTATGAGCACAAGGAAATCTTTCTTCTCCCACGCTGCTGCTTCGTTTTTTAATTTAAGTTAATTTAAAATTTTTTTTTATTTATTTGAGAGCAACAGACAGACAGAGAAAGAAAAGAGAGGGAGAGAGAGAGAACGGGCGCACCAGGGCCTCCAGCCACTGCAAATGAACTCCAAATGCGTGCACCCCCTTGTACATCTGGCTAACGTGGGTCCTCGGGAATCGAGCCTCGAACCGAGGTCCTTAGGCTTCACAAGCCAGCGCTTAACCGCTGATCCATCTCTCCAGCCCTTATTTTATTGTATTTTGAGGTAGGATCTCACTCTAGCTCAGGCTGACCTGAAATTCACTCTGTAGTCTCAGGGTGGCTTTGAACTCATGGCGCACCTCCTACCTGCCTCCCGAGTGCTGGGATTAAAGGCGTGTACCACCACGCCCGGCTCTCAGCTGCTCCTTGTCGGGCATTTAATCACGGAGGAAAAAGGGAGTAAAAACCAGGGCTCTTCCGACTTTTTTTAAACCTCTGTTTACAAAATTTTAACCCTTTGTTATTAACCTCTTCTAGCTATTGTGTACCCAAACCCAATCACAGCACTAGCCCTGTGAGAGAACAACAGGTGTACTTCAGCTACGAACCACAGTTAGAAAAGGGTTAATGATTTCACATTGCTGATTTTGAGTCATGGATCCCTGCAGAATTCCCTTCTCTGGTTCTTTATACAGCTTTCTGAAGTTCAAGGTTCTGGTAGACACACATGAATGAGTGTCCTGTGCATTCCCTTGCCAAAATGCAGATTGTAAGTGAACAGACAGCTGGCTTCACCAGCCCCAACTCTATTGACCTCAGTGGAACTCAATGGGATGTGCAGAATAAGATCATTCATATTGCCAGCAAATTTAGAAGATGACTAGAAGTATCTGGAAATAAATTTACAGTTCAAGTGCTAGTTCATCTCAGTGCCTCTCACCAACTAGCAGTATGACTTTCCAAAGTTATCTCCCAACATGGAGCTTTTCCAAGATTGTGAGTCCAATTTTCCAGTTTGACATGCTGAATATCATCATGCGTAATACCAAAAACTGTTTCACAGATAGTTTGGGGTCGTATGTGAGTGTAATTTCCTATGGGTTGAACAAAATTGCTCTCATAGCTTTGATAGGCCTATATTTTATCCATGAGGGGGAAAAAAAGACATAAATTCTTCCTCCCAAACTGGGTTGTATGGAACTTGTGCCTTTGGCAAAGTGACCCTAGTTGTCTGGAATCATAAAAATAGCACCACTTCACTACCACCTCGCTGCAGAAATTTACTCTGCAGAACAGCTCCCCATGCGTGGAACCCTCAGAGCCCTGGGAGTAATTCAAAGCCAGTCCCTCCCCTTGAAGCATATCAGATTTGACATTCCACCACCCATCCATGCCGAAGGCTCTTAACGCTGAAGCTGCATCCATAAACTATAAAACATTAAAAGCCTAAGTAAATGGCTCTCTTGAAGGGATGTATGCCCTATTAGACTAAGAATGTATATAACATCCCAATAACTCAGCTATTAATCAGAATATTAGAAAAAATAAGATGAAATATCCGGTCTGTCCAAAGACTCTCACTCTGAGAGAGATTTACTTCTTCATTCCAGTTGATCCCTGGGGGGTCTGGGAAGCACCTAAAGGTAGGTGGTGTGTAGACATTACTGGATCGCTAGTAGATGTTGCTGGGGCTTTAAGTTTCCTTTACTGTGAACTCATAACTCAGCAAGCAAACACAGTCACATGAGCCCTGGGCTCACTTAAAGCAATTCCTACTAAAAGGGCCCTGGCAAGCCTCAAATAACATCATAACAAAAAATAAAAAGTGCTATGGGGGCTGGAGAGATGGCTTAGCAGTTAAGGCACTTGCCTGAGAAGCCTAAGGACCAATGTTCAACTCTCCAGATCCCACGTAAACCAGATGCACAAAGGTGAGGCAGGCACAAGGTCTCACATGCCCACTAGGTGGCGCAAGCATCTGGGGTTCGATTGGATTGCTGAGGCCCTGGAGCACCAGTTCTCTCTGTGTGCCCCTCTCTCTCAAAAAAAAAAAAAAGCTATGCGAATTCTAGTGGCTCCTACAAAGAACTTTTGGGAATTAAAAGGAAATAATTTTCAAGTTTAGATGGGAATGCTCACTGTGTCTGGCTCATGGCAGGGAAGGTCAGTGGATGAAGAGCTTCTTTCAATGCAGAGCAAGGCTACGGAGATGGTTCAGTGGTTAAAGGCACTTGCTTGTAAAGCCTACCAAGCTGAGTTCAATCCCCCAGTATCCACGTAAAACCAGATACATAAATCCGGAGCAAAATACAATAGTTGAAGCTACATTAGAAAAAAAAAAAAAGAGTTATAGTGGAATCAGGAGGCTTATCAGGGAAGCCTGGTTCAATTCCCCAGGACCCATGTAAGCCAGATGCACAAGGTGGCACATGCATCTGGAGTTTGTTTGCACTGGCTAGAGGCCCTGGCATGCCCAGTCTCTCTCTACCTCTCTCTATATCATAAATAAATAAATATATTTTAAAAAAAGAATCAAGTAAGAAACATGCCTTTTGGGCAGGTCTGGGTGGGCATTTCCAGGAAGGCTAAAATGAGGGGGAAAGACATTCTTCGGAATGGGCAGCCCTTCTGTCAGCGACCTACGTAGAAGTTCCCAGAAAAAGCAGGGTCAGGCTGAAGGGATGGCTTAGCAGCTAAGGCATTTGCCAGCAAAGCCAAAGGACCCAGGTTCGATTCCCCAGGACCCACATCAGACAGATGCACAAGGGGGCGCACAAGTCTGCAGTGACTGGAGGCCCTCGTGCGCCCATTCTCTCTCTCTTTCTCTGTCAAATAAATAAATAAAAATAAAATATTTTTTAAAAAAGAAGACAGAGAAAAAGCAGCGTCTTTTCCCCGGCCGCCCATGCTCCTTGCTAGTGAACGCACATGCTCTGTCGTTGCTGCCCTCCCCCGACATCCACATCCACCATCGTCAGCCCTTCCCGCATGAACCAAAGATCCTCCAGCTCTCGGTGCCAGATTGGGACTGCTACGGCGTCCAGCCTCTCAGGCGTCGCTGCTACCAGGTTCTCAGACTCTCCAGGCTACAGACAGCCACTGATGGACTGGCCAGCCAATATTGTGTTAAGTCCATTTAATAAATCTCTTTAAGGGAGGCTGGGGGAAAATAAACACAAAACTACACCCCAAACGAGCTGGTACCATAGAAACTTTTCTCCTTTGAAGGTAGACTAAAAGATTTAACTCTTGGGGTGGAGAGATGGCTTAGTGAAGCCCAAGGACCCAGGTTCGATTCCCCAGTACCCACATAAGATGCACAAGGTGGCACATATGTCTGGGGTTCGTTTGCAGAGGATAGAGGCCCTGGTGGGCCCATTCTCTCTCTCTAATCCACCTCTCTTTCCCTCTGTGCATAAATAAAATAATAATACAAAAAGATTTTAACCCTCAACAGGAATTATTGGGGGAGCGTCTGTAAAGAAGGGACCTGAAGAGGGTGGGATGAAACCTAACCTTACAGCATTTGGCTCTGGTCTGTAACTCCTAGAACCAGAACTCGGTTGCTGCTCACACTGAGCTGTTGAGTAGAGAAACCTACAAGGTCCCGAAACAAGACAGGCTTCTGTCAAAGCACTTGATTACCCACCTGAGGTAAAAGGTAAGACCCTATTGCTGAAGACGCCATACGCAGCCCACACAGAACACTAAAGACCCGGCTGGAATCCGGAAGGGAGCCAGACCCCAGAAGGTTAGGCCATCCAGTGCTGGAAGGCGCTACATGAGCTGCTGGGGAAACGTGGCAACAGCAGTTTTCGCACACGGGGCTCTGAGCTCCCCACAGCAGTGTGCGCACGCGGGGCTCTGAGCTCCCCACAAGCAGTGTGCGCACGCGGGGCTCTGAGCTCCCCACAAGCAGTGTGCGCACGCGGGGCTCTGAGCTCCCCACAAGCAGTGTGCGCACGCGGGGCTCTGAGCTCCCCACAAGCAGTGTGCGCACGCGGGGCTCTGAGCTCCCCACAAGCAGTGTGCGCACACGGGGCTCTGAGCTCCCCACAAGCAACAGCCTGACAAGATGCGCATAGTGCACCAGCGGCCCGCGGCCTGGGTGGGTAACCAGTGGCTTTCTGATTGGCTAAGAGATCGGCTCCATGGAAAGGAACCCGTATGTGCAACTGGAGACAAAGGTTTGCTCTCCTATGACAAGCTCCCTTTGGTCTTTGGCCAAAAGAAGGGTTACATCCATCAAAATCTCCCTAAATGAACAACACTTATCCCATTCACCCTATGCTGACTTCACTCCCCGTTGGAGACTCTGTTTTTCTTTCCATAAGGTAACGAGGCCCAAGGACATAAGCCCCCCTCACATCTCAGTCAAGGCCAGGGTGAAGCCACAGAGGACTTGCTGAGATGAGCAGGAGCGCTGCTTCCACGGTGAGGCCGACAGTCAGCACTGGAGACAGCTGTGGCAATGCTCAACATGCACCACGCAGAGATGCCGAGGCTCCCGAGAGTCATCACCGAGGTAGACGTAACCTCACCCCCCAGGCTCAGGGAATTTTGAGGAAGAGGGGCTGGAAAGATCGGAAGAGCCACAGGCTGTGATGTCATACCCAGAGACCATCCTCCAGTTACACATAACACAACACATAACCCACAACCCCATGGGACATACCTGCAACCCCTCTGAGGAGGGTCTTTGAATGGGGCCGGGGAGGAGGAAAAAGATGGAACCAACATGTGATGTGTCCATACAAAGTATTTTTGTAGAGAACCCTGAGTAATACAGAGCCCTGTAAGAATATGTTTGAGCTCAAGATGGGTCCAGGTAGGATTAATAAATTTAAATGCTCATGGGATTCCTTGTGTTCAGTGAAACACCTAACTGGATGCATGAAAACTGAATACAGTGGTCCCTCAGTGTCCACGGGAATTGGTCCCAGAACCTCCATGGATACTAAACTCAGTGGGTCCTCACATCCTTTATAAAATGCCATGGTACTGGCATGTAACCTATGCCAGCCTCCATAGAATCTAAACCATCTCCAGATGTAGTTTTTGCAATCATTCAGTACATGTGTCCTTTTACAATCTGTATCTACATTTATTTATGTATTTATTTGAGACAGAGAGAGAGAGAATGGGCACACCAGGGCCTCTGGCCACTGTGAACGAACTCCAGACGCATGCGCCACCTTGTGTATCTGGCTTATATTGGTCCTGGGGAATCGAACCTGGATCCTTAAGCTTTGCAGGCAAACGCCTTAACCATTATGCCATCTCTCCAGCCCATGTACCTAAATTTTTTTAATAACATAAAAGATTTTGATGCTTATACATACACTGCAAAGTGATCATTTTTGAGGGCTCGGGTAGAGAGCAGAACACTGAGATATGTAAGAAAGGGCAGCATGCCTTGAGGTCACAGCAGCCCATGACTCCGCAGGGCAAGGGTTGGAGTCGAGATGGGTCTTTCCTGACTTCATCCTTTCTCCCGTGTGTGGCTGCCGATCACAAATTGAACCTGCCCCCAGTAATTTGGTGACAGAGTGCTTGTGTAGCATGCATATGACCCTGGACCGAATGCTCAGCACAAAAGACGGCCACGTGCTGCTGAACTGCGCCATCTGGCACCTCAAGTCCTGGCAGACGTGCCAGCGGGGTGCAGGCTGTTGCTTTGACAGAGAACCGGGCCTCCCTGAAGTGGACGCCTGACCAGAGGCGCATCCTTTCCAGTGGCCTAAGTTGTAAGAAGACTTGTGCGAATTCGGGAACTACGGTGGGAGACTGGAAACGCGGCTGCTTTGGGATTGGGTATTCTGCTAGAAGAAACATCGGCTCTCCTCGGAAGTGAAGGAAGCTCAAGCAGAAGGGTCTGACTGGCACTCCCACAGTGACCCTGGCTCCACCACGGGTGGGGCTCTCTCAGAAGCTCTCCCTCACAGAGAAGGGTGGGCACGTAGGTGTGGTTGCCATTTCCCACCTCTGTCATTGTTATTCCTGTCCTCTGAGCTCTACTGGCTGAAACCACGCAAGTGACAGAGACATGTGATTTCCGGGGCCTTACAGCCGCCTCGTGCTGGTTTGGACTGGAAAACGTCAATGCCCTGAGTGCCCACGTGCATGCTCTCTGAGTCACTGAGCCGCACGTGCACGCTCTCTGCAGAGTCACTGAGCCCCACGTGCACGCTCTCTGCTGAGTCACTGAGCCGCACGTGCACGCTGTCTGCTGAGTCACTGAGCCGCACGTGCACGCTCTCTGCAGTCACTGAGCCCTACGTACACGCTCTCTGCTGAGTCACTGAGCCCCACGTGCACGCTCTCTGCTGAGTCACTGAACCCCACGTGCACGCTGTCTGCTGAGTCACTGAGCCTCATGTGCATGCTCTCTGCTGAGTCACTGAGCCCCACATGCATGCTATCTGCTGAGTCACTGAGCCTCACGTGCACGCTCTCTGCTGAGTCACTGAGCCCCACGTGCACGCTCTCTGCTGAGTCACTGAGCCTCACGTGCACGCTCTCTGCTGAGTCAGAGTCCCACGTGAATGCTCTCTGCCGAGTCACTGAACCCCACGTGCACGGTCTCTGCTAAGTCACTGAACCCTACATGCATGCTGTCTGTTGAGTCACTGAGTCCCCAAGTGCATGCTCTCTGCAAAGTCACTGAGCCCCACGTGCACGCTATCTGCCGAGTCACTGAGCCCCACGTGCACGCTCTCTGCGAAGTCCCTGAGCCCGGCAGGGTGGGTGCGGAGCAGGGGCAGCATGGCCCACCCTGCCCCCAGCCTACTTAACATTCTGGGGAGGCAGCAACAGCAGGCCGAATCCTTAGCTGAACTTGCCCGGCCCACTGGAGACTGGAGGGCAATTTGGCAGGACATCCGGGAAGTAAAAACACAAACACCCGTTCCAAACAAGCCACATTGCCACGGAATCCGGCATATGTAATGATGGCCCGTGCTGGCCCGGCCTGTGGAGGAGCGGGGGCCAGGAGAGAGGAGGAGGCCGCGCTGGGCTCCCTGGAAGAGGAGGAAAGACCCCCAACCCCCCCACCCCGGAAGCCGCCAGCACTGCGCAGGTAGCTCTGCGTCCCGGCAGTGCGGCAGGTGCTCAGGTCCCTGCGGAGTCCGCGGAAGTGGGCCGGGGTGGGGCCCGGGGGGAGCCCGGGGCAGATGTGGGGCTGGGTCCACACACGCTGCTGTCCTCCCTCGTTTCTGGGAACTCAGACTTATGGGAATAGCTTAAATCGGATTACACTCGCCCCTGGACGGGATCAAGAGGACCCCTGGCCATCGCCCCACCCCATGGAGGCTCGTGGTCCAGGGCGGTGCCGGCGGACTTCCTCTAGCAGCGAAGGCAGACACCCGCCCAGCTCCAGCTCGCCTCCAGCCTTGAGCCTCCCCGCAGCTGTGCCTCTAGGGAGCCGGCTGCCCAAGAGTTCTGCCTGGGCAGGGCCCGTGGGAAGTGACCAGGCAGGTGGACCAGTCAGCTCCCAGCTCCCGGGTCAACAAGGAGTGCTATCGCTCTCGGATGGTGTGTCAGGGCCTTGACTGGCACAGGATCCGGTGACTCAGCCTGAGGGCTGAGCGTGCTGAGGTGTCCCCACCTGCTCGACCAGGTCCAGAGCGTCCAGGGTAGATGAATGGCAAGGACAGGTACCCAGATGTGGCTACCTGCCGAATCCTCAAAGGTGCTGGCCTTCCCAGAGGGCAAGCTGACTGACGAGGGGTCCTTCTGGCCAAAGGCAGGGAGGGGACAACCGAAAAGACCCCAGGTCCGAGGATACAGGCAGGCCCCCACGCAGGCAGGCACACGTGAGGCGGGCTGGGCCCTGGCAGCTGGCGCTACATTACATTGCCCAGGCACATGCTAAGTGGGTGGGCTTCGGCCAGGGTAGGTGCATGTCAGGGGGGCCAGAGACTGAGTGACAAGTGGCCGAATGCCACCCACATCCTCTCCATCTAGGGCAAGTGCCACGGTGAGTTCCATCAGCTTTTCCTCCCAAAGCTGAGAGAAATCCTGAAATTCTAGCTACAAAGCCTGCTTGAAATGAAGGCACAGAAAACGGCCATTTAGGGGCCAGCAGGAGGTCAGCCCAGCAGATGTGGTGAGTACTGGGGTGGTCAGGAGACAGGGAAACCCAGAAGTCCCCAGGACACCTGTGGAGACTTCTGCAGCCACTCATCCTCCTCCTGACATAAGATTTCTGTCTGCCACGAAATGCCTGGATATCCATGACCTCACAGTGCCTGACATGACCTACACAAGACCGTCTTTAGAGGAGGAAAAGATGATGACATCAAAATAAAAGAGACTGATGAGAGGGGGAGGGGATATGATGGAGAATGGAGTTTCAAAGGGGAAAGTGGGGGGAGGGAGGGACCATGGGATATTGTTTACAATCATGGAAGTTGTCAATAAAAAAAATTAAAATTAGAAAAACAAAGATTTCTGTCTCCCTGGAAGTCCAGGGACTGTTTCGGGACCATGCTGACCAGCCATCATGACTTGTGGATGCAGAAATCTCAGGAATGCCAGGCACGATGCTTGTGCTGTGCTGCTTTTTCCCAGAAGCTGGAGAGGGAGAGGGAGAGAGGGAGGAAGGGAGAGAGAGAGAGAACGAATCCATCCTGAGACTTGTCAATAGGTGTTAGAAGGACCAGTCTTTGCATGTGGGTTCCAAACAGCCCTGTACAGCCATGCTACATATGAGGTCACTTATCTCAAATACTCTCTGAGTCTCTCTTCCCCCATTTGTCATTGTTGCTGCTGTTGGGTTGATTGGTTTAGGTTTTTTTGACACAGGGTCTCATATTGCTTAGGATAGTCTTGAACCTCTGATCCTCTTGCCTCTCCCTCCCAACTGCTGGGGTTAAAGGCCTGGGCAATCACACCTAGCTCCATCTCTCACATTGAAAGAAGATTGTATCCCTTTAGGCATAGTTAAAGAATCAAGGAGGGCTGGAGAGATGGCTTCATGGTTAAGGCGCTTGCCTGAGAAGCCTAAGGGCTCATGTTCAACTCTCCAGGTCCCATGCACAGTGATGCAAAGGTTCAAGGTCACACATATGCACAAGGGGGAATATGCATCTGGAGTTCGATTGCAGTGGCTGGAGGCCCTGGCATGCCAATTTCCCCCCTCCCCACTCTCTCTCGCATTAAAAAAGGCAGTCTGTTGGGCTCGCCACAAAAAAATTAAAAAGAAAACAAATCAAGGAAAAGGTTAGATATGTATGAAAAGAAGCCACCTTAGATGACTTTTTACAAGGAAATAATTTATGCAGATTCATTTATTTATGATCCATTCATTCCACTCACCCATCCCTCTATCCATCTATCCCTCCATCTGTCCACCCATTCACTCACCCACCCAGCCATTCACTCACCTATTCATCCAACCACCCATCTATCTATCCATCCATCACTCCATTCACCCACCCACTCACCTCTCTATCCATCCATCAATCCATCTGATATTCCTTATTCTTTTTTTGTGTTGTTGTTGTTATTGTTTTGGGGTAGGGTCTCACTCTAGCCCAGGCTAACCTGGAATTCACTACACAGTCTCAGGCTGGCCTCGAACTCTCAGTGATCCTCCTACTTCAGCCTCCCAAGTACTGGGATTAAGGGTGTGTGCCACGATACCTGGCAAATGTTCCTTATTCTTCATGCTAAGAAATCAGCAGTGGAAAAGAAATCTACATAGCCTTTATTCTATGGAAGGAAAGGCAGAAATGAATAATAGACACATAAGTACACAGATTGGGCTTGATGACATGAAGGGTCAGAACAGTCAGCTTTGAGGGAAGGATTAATGGGCACTTTGAAGGACTGAGTCCCAGACACTAGAGTGACAGAGGACTGTGCAGTGATTTGAATATGAAATCTATGTCCCTTCAGGCTTGTGTGTTGAAAGTTTGGTCCTCAGTTGGAAGGTGGTGAAACTTTAAGAGGTAGGACTTGACTGGAAGAAGTGGATCACTGGGTGAATGTCCTCATGTCCCCCGCCACTCCCTGTCTCTCTCTGCTTTTCTGACTGCCGGGAAGTGAGTAGCTTTGTTCCATCCCGCCCTTCCTCATGATGATTTGGCATTTGTGGCTGGCCTGAGCCATGGTGCTGACCAACCTTGATGGCAACGTCTGAAACCATGAACCAAAGCAAATCCTGCCTCCCTTGATTTGTTTCTGCCAGATATTTTATCACAGCGATGAAAAAGGTAGCTAACACAGGCCGACACTCCCAGGCCAGCCAGGAGGTGGGTCCAGGAGGCAAAGGCATGGCAGAAGTATCTAGAGCGTGTAAATCCAATTATAGAAGACAAGACACCAGGCGCCCCAGTCAGCACGAGACTAGGCTGAGAACCTGGCCAGGTGGGGTGGCCCTTTCAACCCAGCACTGGGAAGGCAGAGATAGGAGGATGGCAGTGAGTTCACTCTGAGACTACAGAGTGAATTCCGGCTCAGTCTGGGCTAGAGGGAAACCCTACCATGAAAAACCAAGTTAATAATAAGTAATGATAAGAGGAGGAGAAGAAAGAGGAGGAGGAGAAAGAGGAGGAGGAGGAAGAGCTTGGAAACCTGCCCAGATAGGGATGAGGCTAATTGTAGCTGGAGGGCTTGCAGACCAGAGACCGGCATCCGGACAGGTACCGAGTAACTAGGGCTTACACTAGTTGAGGTGACTCACACCGGTAATCCACGCACTCAGAAGACGGGTGGGAGAATTAACATGAGCTCAGGAAGTTGAAGCAGGAAGATTGCTCTACACTTGAGGCCAACCTAGACTAGAAAGTTGCAGCCCAACCAGGGCAGAAGCAGAAGACCACACCTCAACAAAGTAAAGGTAGGAGACTTAAAAGCAGGACAAGGAGGCCTTTGAGGAAATGAGATAGGATCATCATAAACCAAGATTTTGGAGGAGGGAGTCAGGATCAGAGAATTCTACCTGGAGATGGGCCCAGGCACATATACCAGCCACCTCCCAGGGGTGTGCATCAGCCACCAGCACACTATGGGCAGCCACCAGTTCCCTACTTTTGTCCTTGAACTCTGGCTCTAAGCACAACCCAAGGCTCTGTGCCCGACTCTGGTCCCCCGCTTGGCACCCACACTATTCAAGATGAGCACCCACACAATCACTTCATGGACTAGGCTCTAGCCACTGAACCACACTGACCTGGGCCTCCTGTCTTAGCAGAGACCAGAGTCTGAGATACAAGCAATCTGGATGGAGACACAATGACCCCAGACCAGGCAGCAAAAGTGGGTTGAAGTAAGGCTGGAGGAGAAAGCCAGAAGCTTGAAGATATCTGGAAGCAAGACGTCATTGGCCATGTGAATGAAACACTTGAAGGCCCAATATATCCGTGTAGATAGAACAGCTTCTCAAGGCATCTTGTACCAGAGGACCTTCTGAAGGGTCAACAGGCACATACCTCTAATTAAATACCCATAATTACAGAAAACCAATTTTCTGTGGTTCTTGACATTCAAGCACATTATACCCTTCAGCAGTTCTAACACAAAATTCTTCCCTTGTTTTCTACAGTGGCCCCAGAGTGTCCATTTTAAAGGCTAATACACAAAACCAGTCATGGAGGCACAAACCTATAATCCTAGCACTTGGGAAGTAAAAGCATAAGGATTAAAAGTTCAGGGTCATCCTCAGTTACATAAGGAGTTCAAGGCCAGTCTGAACTAATGAGCTAATGAAAACCTGTCTCAAAAGAGGGGAGGGGAAGGGAATTACCATGGGATATTGTTTACAATTATGGAAGTTGTCAATAAAAAAATAAGCCAAGTGTGGTGGTGCACGCCTTTAATCCCAGCACTCGGGAGGCAGAGGTGGGAGGATCACTGTAAATTCAAGGCCACCTGGACCACAGTGAGATTCTACCTCAACAAAAAAAAAAAAGTAAATAATAAATAATAAATAAATAGGGCTGGAGAGATGGTTTAGCGGTTAAGCGCTTGCCTGTGAAGCCTAAGGACACTGGTTCGAGGCTCGATTCCCCAGGACCCACCTAAGCCAGATGCACAAGGGGGCGCACATGTCTGGAATTCATCTGCAGTGGCTGGAGGCCCTGGCGCATCCATTCTCTGACTCTCTCTCTGCCTCTTTCTCTGTCTGTCGCTCTCAAATAACTAAATAAAAATAAACCAAAAAAATTTAAAAAATAATAAATAAATAAAAGAGGGCTGGAGGAATGGCTTAGCAGTTAAGGCATTTGACTGCAAAGCCAAAAGACCCAGGTTCCACTCCCCAGGTCCCACATAAGCCAGATGCACAAGGGGATGCATGTGTCTGTAGTTCATTTGCGGTGGCTGGAGGCCCTAATGTGCCCATTGTCTATCTGCCTCTTTCTCTCTCCTTCTTTCTCCCCCGCTCCTCAAATAAATAAATGAAAAAAGGAAAAATAATTAAAAAGAAAAGTACTAGCCAGACAGGGTGGCTGACAGCTTTAATCCCAGCTCTCGGAGGGTGGGGTGGGGAGGATAAGGTAGAAGGCATCTCCATGAGTTCGAGGCCAGCCTGGGCTGCAGAGTAAATTCCAAGTCAGCCTAGGCAAGAGTGAGACCCTAGTTCCAAAAACAAACAAACAAAAAGACCCAGATTCAGTAAGGCAGGGCTTTTCCTGTGGGCGCACACACCAGCGAGGAACCACACTCGGGCACGCGCACTTGCTGGTCCTTCCAGCAGCCTGCTGAGCTCTGGATGTCAGAGTCTGGCTTGAGCCCTCAGCCATGAGGGGATGTCCCTTGTGTAGCTGAGGTCATGAGGGCCCTGGCTCCTTGTTTGTGCTTGTTTTCCAGGCTGGTCCGGCGCTCCGGCTACCTCCTGTGATTCTCAAGCATGCCATCACTTCCCCCAATGCTGACATCAGCAAAACCCTGTAAAGATGGGTTTTTTAGTGGCTGGAAGCTGTCCAGGCACTGTGGAGGGACCAGCCAGTAGGCGTCCTTTGGCACCAGACCTCCAGCTGGAAGACAATTCAGCAATGCTTCCTGGGAGACGCTGGGTATCAGAAAAGAAAGGCGGTCTCTGTGGAGGAAGCAAATGTCCCAAGATGCCTCCATTAACTAAGAAAAGCTAGGGGAGTGGCACAGAGTCCCAGATCTTAGGACCATTGTGGTGGACGGAAACAAGTCCCACAAAGGACACAAATAATGTCACCACCAAGATTTAGATGACGAGCATATATAATGGTGTTGAAAGAAAAAAGAAAACATGAAAGAGGCCATTGTATTGGATGAGGCTCTGAACAGACCCTAGGCCAACTAAAGATCAAAATGGAGTCATTTACACGAAATTGCCAAGCCACTCTGCTAAAACTAAATTCTACCCATCTGAGATACAAAGCAAGTCTCATCAAATTTATGAAAATTGAAACAACTCCTTGCATTTTATCCAACCACAATGTGAGACCCACTGGAGGAAAGTGTGTTTCAATAATGTTGCTGGGAGAACTGACTGTCCACAGGTAGAATGAATCTACAGCCTCATCTCTCACCATATGTAAAAATCAACTCCATATGGATGAAAAATCTCAATATAAGAGCTGAACCCCTGAAACGACTAGAGAAAATAGTAAGACCAGGACTGGAGAGATGGCTTAGTGGTTAAGGCACTTGCCTGAGAAGCCTAAGGACCCAGGTTCAATTCCCCAGTACCCAAGTAAGTCAGATGCCTGCACATGGTGGCTCATGCTTCTGGAGTTCATTTGCAGTGGCTGGAGGCCCTGGCACACCATTCTCTCTCTCTCATAAATAAAATAAAATATAAAAGAATAAGAGCACTTTAAGATATAGGCATAGAGAAGGACTTGGCATAGGGCCCCAGTCATCCAGGAAATAAGGCAAACAATCAACCAATGGGACCTCATGAAACTACAAGGTTATTGTACAGCTAACATTAACACTCACACCTGAGGTCAAGAGGTAACCTACAGAATGGGAGGAAATCTTTACCAGCTATACATCTGACAGAGAATTAATGTCTAGAATATATAATGAATGAAACAACCCAATCAAAAACTCAGCTATTGGGCTGGAGAGAAGGCTTAGTGGTTAAGGAGCTCAACTGTGAAGCCTGAGGACCCAGGTTTGATTCCCCAAGACCCAAAAAGCCAGATGCACAATATTGGTGAATATGTCTGGGGTTCATTTGCATTGGCTAGAAGTCCTGGCATGCCTATTCTCTCCCTCTCTCTCTCTCTCTTTCTCCCTCTTTCTCTTTTTCTCTCTCAAACAAATAATTTTTTTAAAAAAACTTAGTTATGTATTTTTTTAACATCTACTGCTGTCTGGCTAAATGTGTATACTATGCTCACCAAACTGCCCAGTAAGCACTTCTCTTAATGTTCATACCTATATATTAATGCTATTCTCATGTTTGGTTAAAGAACCTTCTCTTCAGATGGCAGTGACCTTGGGATAACTCAGAAGGCATCATGGTGCTGGAAAGAAGTGACAGAGGAGTGCTCAGCACTGAAATATCTCTATCACACCTTCCATGGCTCAGGCTCCACTGCGGAAGAGGTGGCAGAAAGAATGTAAGAGCCAAAGGAAGGGTACGACTCCTTACAATGTGCTCCTCCAGACACAAAGTGGCCTGGATATCCATGTCCTCACAGTGCCTGACACTACCTGCATAAGACCATCATAATAGGAGGAAAAGATGATGCCATCAAAATAAAAGAGACTGATTGAGAGGGGAAGGGATATGATGGAGAGTGGAGTTTCAAAGGGGAAAGTGGGGGGAGGGAGGGAATTACCACGGGATATTGTTACAATCATGGATGTTGTCAATTAAAGGGAAAAGAAACTCAGCTATGAAACGAGAGAGTTTTCAAAGGAAGGGCTACAAGTCGACCACAAATATTTTAAAATGTTCATCTAGGTGGTAAGACAATACCGCTGAAGATGTCACAAGCATCAGCAGCAAGGCACCGGGAAATCGAGCTAGAAGGCAGATGGCAGCCTCCTCCTTCCTGGATAGTGTCATAGCACTGGAAAGTGCCAGGGCTCCTTTTTGACATGCCATCAACAAGCTTACCCGCGTAGGGATCCACCCACTGCACTACACAGCCAACAGTCAAGCGAGAGGTGCTGGCGGGTGCAATAGAGGTGTATTATGGGGGTAACCAACTTCTCTCAGCCTGGATCTAAGACCCATTCCAGAGAATTCATCCCCAATACGGATAAACTATTCCAAGCCCTGTGGCTTGGAAAGTCATGGGCCCTGGGTGACTGGGAGTGATGGGAGCCACTCCTGTTGATTGACTAAAAAGACATGCTATGCCCATCAAATTGCCCTCTCATATTTTCATACATTACGTTTATGCACACAGATTAGTGCTGCTGTCACTTTGGGTCAGAGAAGCTTCCTTTTGCAGACCACAGTGATCACTGGTGGGGGGCGGTTGGAGGGAGCACTCAAAATTCATCCAAGTGCTAAAGGCCAGTGGCTGTTGAGCTCTCAGTGCCAAGTGAGGCGTCTCTATCACCCCCTCCAAGAGCGTTACAGAAGAGGGGGGTGGAAAGAATGGAAGAGCCAGAGGGTGGGGAGGAGCACTTTGGGACACTATCCTCCAGACACGAAGTGACATGCATTCATGACCTCATAGTTGCCGTCACTGCCTTCACAAAACCTGTACAATACTGAGCCCATCAATATTTGAACGTGGATCATGGAGCAAAGGCGGGGGAGGGGGGAGAGATCCAAATAGTAAGGGAAATGAAAATAGTCGGTGAAATGGAGATGGGGAAGGGGGAACCAAGTAAATTAACAGAGAGGGATTATGAGGAGATTACAATATGTCCACGTGTGAAAGTTCTCAATGAAAACTGCATACCCTGGGTCTTTGGGGTTAAATATGTGGGCGTATTTATACAGCGCACTTAAGCGATGGGTGTTTATGTAGCAAGAAGAGGAACAGGCTGCAGCAGGAAGAAGGATGACCAGTGTGAAGCAGCACCGCGGGGCAGCGGTTGGGGGGCCAGGCAGGTCTGAGCATGTTCCTGCTGGTGCCACTTGGCAGCCAGGGACATGGGAGTGACACAGGGCTGGCCAAAGCTGCTGGCTGGATGGGGCACTCATCCAGGACAGCTCCTGCGGATGGAGCTGGCACTATCACCAAGGAGAGGTGAGAGGCAGAGTCGTCACATGGTGCTGGGGACCTAGAGGCAGGAGGCCTCGGATCAGAGCCCAGGAGAACCTGTACTGGGCCCGCAGGCGCCTCTGCTCTTCAGGCCTGAGTTGTGTGGAAGGGTGAAGATCTGCTTCCTGTGGGTCTCTGGAAGGGACTGAGCCCTAGGCAATCTGGAAGCCTCGGGTCCACACTGTGTCCACACTGTGTTGGAAAGCAAATGGGGAACCTCTGCAGCCCCCCCACCCCACCCCAGGGACTGAAGAGATTTGCTTGACAATTTTAGGAATATGGCTGTTTTTTTTTCTTTCTATCTGTTTTTCTCTCTATGAAATTGGACCTGAAATCCTTTCGGCTTATTGTTAAGAATCATCAGGTCTGGAAAATTAGAGGCTGAGTCTGTGATTTCAATGAATTTAAACTCACTGAAGTGAGGTAGAAAAACAATGGGGAACGGGCCAGCTAATTTAGATACCAGAGTGAGAAGACAAGTTCTGTTATTAGAACGCGGTGCCTGTCCCTTCACTGGGCCTTGCTGATAGCTCGGAACCCTTGGCCCCCTTCTCTCTTGGAACTGAGAGACCAGGACAAGGCGTGCTCTGGTGTGACCACTGCATCCTCAGGTTCCGATATGATGGCCCTCTGGGTCACTCAACAAATGCTTGTTGAAGGAATGACAGGTCACTAAATACAAGCATGTGGATGTCACAAAACACCATCCACCCCCATAGGTAGTCATTTAAAGCTGCCAGATACAGCAGTTTCCTAAAATATTTTAATCTTAGCATTGTAATTTCATATTTGTCTTTCACTTTATTTTACTGTTTAATTTTTATTTATTTATTTGAGAGAGAAACAGGCAGATAGAGAATGAGCATACCAGGGCCTCCAGCCACTGCAAACAAACTCCAGCTTACCCTCTGGCTTACATGGGCCCTGGGGAATCAAACCTGGGTCCTTTGGCTTTGCAGGCAAATTCCTTAACCACTAAGCCATCTCTCGAGCCCAGGTTACTGTTTTATGGTGTCTTAAACCATTATGAAATTTCTATGGGAATGTAGAACAACAATTGAAAAGCAGTTCTGATAAGCAGTAGAGAAATAATAAGAATTAACCTCAGTGGTACTTACCAGTTTACAAAGCACTTTTGTTGCAATTCAGCATCTTTGACTTGAAGAAACTGGAGCCAAGAGACATAGAAAAAGATCATCATCATTTTTTAATTTATTGACAACTTCCATAAATATAGACATTATAGCATGATCATAATCCCCTCCCACTCCCTTCCATTTCCTCCTCCCTTCTAAATCTAAATCCCTTCTTCTTTCCAACTAGTCTCTCTTCTATTCTGAGGCCATCGGGTTTTTTTTCCTCCTATTACACAGATCTTGTGTAGGTAGTATCAGCCACTGTGAGGCCATGAATATCGAGGCCACTTTGTGTCTGAACGACAGTGTTGGAAGCAATCCTCCCTTCCTTTGGCTCTTACATTCTTTTCTTCCCCTCTTCTGCTATGGTCCCTGAGTCTTGGAGGGTGGGATAGAGACATCTCATTCAGTGCTGAGCACTCCACTGTCACTTCGTCTCAGCACTATGGTGCGTTTTTAGTCTCCCTAGTGGTCACCACCATCTGAAAAGAGAAGCTTCTTTAACCAAAACTGAGAGTAGCATTAATATACAGACACAATCATAATCATAGGTGCTTAGAGGGTGGTTTGGTGGGTATAGTATATGCATTTAGCCAGACAACAGTAGTCATTACTTTCATAGGGCTTAAAAATTTATTATCTTTAAGGGCTGGAGAGATGGCTTAGCGGTTAAGCGCTTGCCCGTGAAGCCTAAGGACCCCGGTTCGAGGCTTAGTTCCCCAGGTCCCACGTTAGCCAGATGCACAAGGGGGCGCATGCGTCTGGAGTTCATTTGCAGAGGCTGGAAGCCCTGGCACGCCCATTCTCTCTCTCTCTCTCTCTCCCTCCGTCTTTCTCTCTGTGTCTGTCGCTTTCAAATAAATAATTTTAAAAAATTATCTTTAAAAAAGTTATTATCTTAAAGAGATACAAAAATGGCCATGAGAAATTTACTTATGAATTTTGGAGGGAGTCCAGACAAGGTCTCACTCTGCAGCTTAGGCTCATTTGAACTTACAAAGTTCACCAGGTCAACCTTAAACAAATGGTAATCCTCCTGCCTCAGCCTCACAAATGCTGGGATTACAGGTGTGAACCACCACCCACACCTTAAGACATTTATCAGGAAGCAAAATGACATGGGTTGTGTGATTCACCAAGTCTCACCATTTCTGGGTGATTGATGGAGGACGTAAGTTCCCCACCAGTGACCACAGAGAAACAAAAAGTGAAAGACAGGAGGAAGGGCAAGGCAGGGGACACCTCTGCATCTGTCGTGGTGGCTCTTCACAAAGGGGTTGCTGGGACTGAAACCTCCCAGGTGTGGGAGATTGACATCAGGGAAGCAAGCAGAGGGGCTGTGCTCCAAGAGGAAAGTCTCGGCTGGGTGATTGGGTCCCCTCTGGATGGGTGGCTCTGTGGAGTGTGGAGGGGAGCATGCTTGACAACTAAGGCCGCTGTCGTATTGCCTGGTCCCTCCCTTGGTGCACTTGTGAAAAGGTTTCTCTCTCTTTGGAGAGTAGGAAGAGCTAGTTAGTGTGTGTGATCCCTCAGTTACCCGAGTCAACTACTCCCTTTGCTGTATCTTTGCATGCATCTCCACCTGGAAGATGTCGAGGGAGACAGCTCGGTACCACTGTCAGGATCAAGCCGGCGCATCTGGCTTGTGCGGTTTGGCCTCAGCACCCAGAAGCTGCCAGGATCCCAAAGCCCTGCAGGGAGATGATATCTTGCTTGGGGAGATTGTGACACTTAAACCTGTCCCATGGGTGGCAGCTGCCAACAAGGTATAATTTAGCAAGCTCCGGAAAGGCTTCCCACCTCCAAAACCAGCTCTCCCACTGCTTCTCACAGGAGTCAAGAAGTCCAGTGAAAATTCACTTCTTTGGGGCTTAGATGCTTTTCTGAGCAGCTTAAGATAATGAAGTGGAAAGAGAAGCAGACCAGCAGTGGGAAACTTGAGTTCTGGGCTTCCCGCCTTAGCTGGCTGCTGGCTCTGCTGTTGATAACACAGGATGAATTCTCTTCTCTCCCTCCCTTCCTCACTCCCTCCCTTTCCTTCTCTCTATGCTTCTCCCTCTCTCATCTAAAACAGCAATCTAATGCCTCACAGGGCAGAAAGTGAGGATCAGAGGAGATAATGGATGTGAAAGTCAGTTGTTTCAGAAATATAAAAGGCATTATTATTTCTGAAATGCCAGTCGGCCCGGGCTGGATAATCCCAGGCAGGATTAACTGACAGCTCACAGGCCCAGGCAAGTAATGGGATGGGGAGAAACCTCCAGGGCAGGAAAAGGGAGGAACCTTCGACTGCTGGCACCTCTGCTAAGGGGGGTTGCACATTCCGGAGTACCTGTGAGCTCTTATGGACAAGATGCTGAGCCTAGATGCCCAGATATATATGGGAAGGAGACAAGTCTGGTGGAGGTTTAACTCTGTTAAAGATCTAATGAGAGCCAGGCATGGTGGTGCATGCCTTTAATCCCAGCACTAGGGAGGCAGAGGTAGAAGGATCGCTGTGAGTTTGCAGCCATCCTAAGACTACAGAGTGAATCCAGGTCAGCCTGGACTACAGTGAGACCCTACCTTGAAAAAAAACAAAAAAAAGATCCAATGAGACAAATAACCAAACGTGTCTGTGTCTCCGCAGCTGCACGGCTCAGGTAAACAGAGGCAGAGAGGCCCATTATTGGCAAGTGTGGCCCACATCCATCAGACTGAGTAATTGCTTTCTTTGTCAGAGATTCCTGGATGATGTCTTCCCCTTTGTTTGCCTGGCAGAGCCCTACGCTTGCAGCTGGGAGCCTGCTTGCCAGACGTGATTGGGTCCTTAGAGATGGAAGACACGCAGTAAGCTATTTTCCGTAAAAACATTGGCACAGGTTATTATTACAGAGGGGAAATGGGCATGCGTGCTTCATCTGGGAGGCAGTGTGAGGTCATGGGAGAGAGGTGAAGGAGAGACTTCTCCCTGAAGGACTGACTCCATGAGACACTTCTTGTCAGAAACCTACTGGGATTCTGGTCTGCTATGAGGCATTTTTCATGAAAAAAAAATTATGTGTGTGTGTATATATATATATATATATATATATGTATGTATGTATGTATGTGTATATGTATGTGTATATGTATATGTATATGTATATGTATATGTATATGTATATGTATATGTATATGTGTGTGTGTGTGTGTGTGTATCAACCTTCATGGTGGCTCTAGGAGACAGAATCCAAGCAGGGAAAAAACTGGGGTTTAGAAGCCCAGCCTTGGTGATACAGGGACATACTCAGCTGTTCGCAGTGTGAGCAAGGTGGGGCCTTGCTTGTCAGGGCCTCAGCCCTCTCACAGATGGAATGGAGACGCTGGAGGTCTCCAGCTGTGCCGTGAGACATAACTGTGTGACAACTACGAAGCAGCTGAGCAGGGGCACCAGAGCGCTTGGCCTCGGGAGACAGGCAGGCCTGTGTCCACTGGTTATCGGCAAGACAGCAGTGCAGAGATGGAGAAGATGGCTTAGCGGTTAAGGCATTTGCCTGCAAAGCCAAAGGACCCTGGTTTGATTCTCCAGGACCCACTTAAGCCAGATGCACAAGGGACGCATGCATCTGGAGTACATTTGCTGGAGGTCCTGGAGCCCCCGTTCTCTCTCTCAAAATAAATAAATTAGTGAATTAAAAATATATCTTTAGGGCTGGAGAGATGGCTTAGCGGTTAAGCGCTTGCCTGTGGAGCCTAAGGACCTTGGTTCGAGGCTCGATTCCCCTGTACCCACATTAGCCAGATGCACAAGGGGGTGCATGCATCTAGAGTTTGCAGTGGCTGGAGGCCCTGGAGCACCCATTCTCTCTCTCTCTCTCTCTCTCTCTCTCTCTCTCTCTCTCTCTCTCTCTCTCCCTCCCTCCCTCCCTCCCTCCCTCCCTCTCTGTTGCTCTCAAATAAATAATTTTTTTTTTTTTTTGGTGTTTTGATAGGGTTTCACTCTAGCCTGGGCTGACCTGGAATTCACTCTGTAGTCTTAGGCTGTCCTTGAACTCACAACAATCCTTCTACCTCTGCCTCCTGGTGCTGGGATTAAAGGCATGCACCACCACTCCCAGCTCAATAATAAAATATTTCTTAATATTTCTTCTAATGCGCATACTGATCTCAGAAGCATCTATCTGGGACCCAAAATCCTGGCATAAATATACGGTTCCCTGACCAGGAAACTGGGGCAATTTCTGAAACCATGGCCCCTCGTGCGATGCTTCTGTTGCCTCTCTCGTTCTTACTTCCCATCCTGACCTGTGCTCCCTCCTTCAGACATCTGCCTTTTCCCTGCCGCACACTCTACCAGCTTCCTAGCCAGTCCTATCCCACCTACCCCCCATGCCTCCCCTCCATGTTGCACTGCCTCGAAGCAGCACCAAGCGGTCCCTCTCCCTCTCCCTCCAAAACATGCTTCCCTGAGCAGCGGCAGCCAAATTTTCAGCTTCTCACCTTCCACTTTGCCCCTTCAGTCTAAAAGATCACCTGAGCCAATAGTAAGCCTCCTTTCTAACATTGTGGTCCCAAGAGCCTCTGTATTTTGAGCCTCTACCTGTGGCTTATGTGTCTGGAGTTCATTTACAGTGGCAGGAGGCCCTGGCATGCCCATACTCTCTCATTCTCCCTCTCTGTCTCTCTCTGCATGTGTGTATGTCTACTTTTTTCTTTGTCTCTCTCTCTCTCTCTCTCTCAAATAAATAATTTTTTTTAAGAAGTGGGGGCTAGTGAGATGGCTTAGCAGTTAAGGTGCTTGCCTGTGAAGCCTAAGGACCCATGCACCCCTCTCCAGATCTCACATAAGCCTGACGCACAAAGGTGAGTCAAGCACAATGCCGCACATGCCCACTAGGTGGGGCAAGTGTCTGAAGTTCAATTGCAGTGGCTGAGGGCCTGGTGCACCAATTCTCTCATTCTCTCTGTCTAAAATAAAAATAAAAATAAAAGCCAGGCCTGGTGGCGCCTGCCTTTAATCCCAGCACTCAGGAGGCAGATGTAGGAGGATCTCCATGAGTTCAAGGCCACCCTGAGACTACATAGTGAATTCCAGGTTAGCCTCAGCTACACTGAGACCCCACCTCAAATAAATAAATAAATAAATATAAAAAAGAAGAGGGGCTGGAGAGATGGCTTAGAAGTTAAGCACTTGCCTGTGAAGCCTAAGGACCCCGGTTCGAGGCTCCAGTCCCTAGGACCCATGTTAGCCAAATGCACAAGGGGGTGCATGCATCTGGAGTTCATTTTCAGTGGCTGGAGGCCCTGGCGCACCCATTCTCTCTGTCTCTCTCTCTCTGTCTCTCTCTCTCTCTGCCTCTCTCTGTGTGTCGCTCTCAAATAAATAAATAAAACAGAAATTTAAAAAAGAAAGAGGGGTCTGGAGAGCTGGCTTAGTGGTCAAGCACTTGCCTGTGAAGCCTAAGGACCCCGGTTGGAGGCTCGATTCACCAGGACCCATGTTAGCCAGATGCACAAGGTGGCACACGCGTCTGGTGTTCGTTTGCGGCGACTGGAGGCCCTCTGCTCCCATTCTCTCTCATTCTCTCTCATTCTCTCTCATTCTCTCTCATTCTCTCTCATTCTCTCTCATTCTCTCTCATTCTCTCTCATTCTCTCTCATTCTCTCTCATTCTCTCTCATTCTCTCTCATTCTCTCTCATTCTCTCTCATTCTCTCTCATTCTCTCTCTGCCTTTCTGTCTGACTCTCTCAAATAAAGAAAAAAAAAAAGAGAGGACTGGAGATACAGCTCAGTCGCAGAGCACAGCAGTGTAAACAGGTGTACACCTTGTGCTCCTTCCTCCAGGTAACCCAGGGACAGCAAGTGTGGGGGAGGAGGTCCGTCATGCTGGCCACCGCTGTCTTTCTTCTGGGAGAGACTCCCCAGGCAGACTTCATAAGCTAGGGTCCTTCACCACGTCCAAGTCCCCACACAGTCCCTGGCACATGGTACACGCAGTCATCCACTGTGCCTGTGGTACCTGAGTTCACCAGCTGGATCTGAAAGACCCTCAGACCAGCGGTGAGAGCTTCTTGTACTATGCATGGGCTCAGTCAAAAGTTCCCTGCCACCTCTGGAGATGGCACGCACACAGTGCCCAGAGCAGACATCCACGAATTAGTGGTTTTGTCCTTTCTGGACCAAAAGCCAAGATCCAGGCACCAGAGAAAGCACCCATTCCTAACTGGTGGCATAGCTCAACCCCAAAGGCCCCAGCCAGCCTCCTAGGAGAACTCACATTCCGAACAACACGGCTGCAGGGCCTTCGGAGGGTGACTCATTAGAGCCTCACTCCACCCACCCAAACCTGCAGGCACAAGCCAGTGGCTAGACGGCTCTCAGTCGCCCAGGGACTCCAGAGCCTCCCTCGCAGACAAGCAGACAACGTGTGACACCCCCGTCCGTGTAAGCATAAGTTGTGCCTTATTCAAACAGCAGTAATTAAATGAAGAATCTTCGGGGCACAACACTCTCTGCCTGCACCTGCTAGAAAAAGGCATTTTCCCCCCGACATTGCAGCATCAAGGAGAGCTGGCTGAAGATATAAGGCATCAAAACAGTGCGGGGGCGGGGTGGGGTTGCTGGAGAGATGGCTTAGTGGTTAAGGCGCTTGCCTGCAAAGCCAAAGGACCTCGGTTGAATTCCCCAGGACCCACGTAAGCCAGAGGCACAAGGTGGCCCAATGGTCTGGAGTTCGTTTGCAGTGGCTTGAGGCCCTGGTACACCCATTCTCTCTCTCTCTTTCTCTCTCTCTCTCTCTCTCTCCTTCTCCCTCTCCCACTGCTTAAAAAAAAACAGTGACTGGGGGCTGGAGAAATGGCTTAGTGATTAAAGCGCTTGCCTGCAAAGCCTAAGGACCCAGGTTCAATTCCCTAGCACCTGCGTAAGCCAGATATACATGCATCTGGAGTTTGTTTGCACTGGCTAGAGATCCTGTCATGCCCATTCTCTCTCTCTCTCAAATAAATAAATAAATAAGTGACTGGGTCACACACTAGCTGAAGAGGGCTTCTCAGATCAAGTGATCTATACCCTGGGCCCTGAAAGGCAATGCGTAGGCCACAGGGATCTGCCATTCGTATAGCTAATACCCTCGGACAGCACAAATGGAAGTCTGATGATGCCAAGCAGGGAGCAGTTACGGACCTGTGGGTTCTCTTTACCTTTGGAAAAACACGTAGACAGCTGTTGAAGTAGGCTCTGAATTAGCCATCACATGTTGTAGGCACGTTCCCAACAAAGACCTTCACATTCAAGCGTTAATAGCAGCTCGGTTCAAATGCCACCCACGGAATGGGCAAATAAGCTGCGGTGTATTCACACTACGGAGTGTCAAACGGAACATTGGATGATGGCCTCTAGCAGTCCAGGTAAGGCTGTGGCTAGGAGACGGAAGCTGCTCTTGGGGCCCTGCGGGCCGTGATTGGGGACGCCAGGGTAGAGGCCATGGCAGCGCACCTCGGGCGCTCTGCGCACACCTGCCTTCCCACTAAACTCACACCTCCGCTGCAAGCTTCCTGGGAAAGGCTCCGGCTGCCCTGGGGGCGGTGGGAAAGAAGAGCCAGCGCGCTGTTGGAGACTGACTCCCTGTTGTCGAATGGAATGGAATCTGAAGCCCAAGTTTGCACCCATGAAAGACACCAGTGGCAGGGCGGCAGCTCCGGGCCAGACAGGCAGCTTGCTCTTCAACGCTCCCGAGCTGGTGCCCTTCCGCAGGCTCCCTCATGTCTCTGCGTCTCGGTTTCTTTGTGCACAGGATGTAAGAACGCCGGCCAGTCCTCGTAGATTAAGTGGGTACTTACTCAGCACATTCAGATAGTGGGTCAGGTGGGGTAGTGGCACATTGTCCTAGGAAAGAAGAAGCAGAAGGCATGGGAATTCAAGATCACCTGACTGCATATTGAGTTCAAAGCCAGCCTACAGTCTGGTTCGCATTACTGGTAGAAATCACCCAACAAAGAGCAGCTTCTGGGAAAAAGAGATTTATTTTGGCTCACAGGCTCGAGGGGAAGCTCCATGATGGCAGGGGAAAAGCATGGCATGAGCAGAGGCTGGACATCACCCCCTGGCCAACAGATGGTGGACCACAGCAACAGGAGGGTGTGCCAAACACTGGCATGGGGAAACTGGCTATAAAGCCCATAAGCCGGCCCCCAACAATACACTCCCTCCAGGAGGCATTAATTCCCAAATATCCATCAGCTGGGAACCTAGCATTCACAACACCTAAGTTTATGGGGGACACCTGAATCAAACCACCACATTCCGCCCCTGGCCCCCATAAACTAATATCCATACATGATGTAAAATACAATGCATTCAGTCTGACTTTAAAAGTCCCCATAGTTTTTATCAATCCCAATGATGTTCATACATCCCCATAGTCCAAGATTTTTTAACTGAGCCATAATACCAAAATATAACCTCAAAAAACCCATAATGTCACAGAATAAATATTCACACTGCAAAAGATGGCATTGAGCATAGCAAAGAAACATTCAACCAATACAAGATTTAAAACAACCAGAGCAAATATCAAACTCTGTAGCTTCAAGTCCAGCAACTCTAGCCAGTGACAAATCTCCAAGTCCAATAATTCTAATCAGCAACAAGTCTCTGGTATTTCAATTCTGCCCCTCCAGCTAGGCTACTCACAGTCCTGGGAAACTTCATCAGGGCCGGCAGCTCGTTGGCAACCATCTCATGGTCCCAGCATCTCCACTGGGTCTCCATTGCAAGCCACGGTTCATCCTCATGGCCCCATGGGGCCTCTATGCAGGCAACCAGCAAACCTGCTTCACACTGCCCATGGCCATTTCCAAAACACAAGACCATGTTGCAGACTCAATGACCCTCTTTCCTGCATTTCTTATATTCCACAATACCAGGTAGGGTGCCAATTTGTTAATCCAGGGGGGATTAAAGCAGACTTTGAAGAACAGGACTCCTTGAGCACTCAGGCCCCTTCTAAAGAGTCTACATTCTTCTTGTTGCCCCAGCACAGGTCAGCTAGCCCAGTCTCAAAGGTTGTAATCTTTCAGTTGCAGCTGAACGGGCAACACTTCACCCAAGGATTTTTCTTTCTGTGCTATATCCCTCTGCACACACCAGTTCATTTCTATGCAAAGCAACCCTGCACAACTTCTCAGGACACGGGCATAAGAGCAAGCTTCTCACACAAACTGCTAGCCCAGTCCAAGCAAAGCTCTTTCTCACCCTCATAAGCCAAACCTCACAGTCCATAGTGTTTACCGCATTCAGGTCTTGCAGCTCAGACCAGAATAGTCCACCAAGCTGTACTTACAGCACTGCAAGGCATCTCTTAGGCCAAGGTTTCAAATCCTCCCACATTCCTCTTGAAAATCAGCTCCAAAAGGCCAAAGCCACACAGTCAGGTGTCTAGCAGCAATCCCACTCCTCGGTACCACTTTACTGTTGCAGTCCGGTTCGCATTACTGGTAGAAATCACCCAACAAAGAGCAGCTTCTGGGAAAAAGAGATTTAGTTTGGCTCACATCAACCCCTGGCTCACAGAAGGTGGACCACAGCAACAGGAGGGTATGCCAAACACTGGCATGGGGAAACTGGCTATAAAGCCCATAAGCCCGCCCCCAACAATATACTCCCTCCAGGAGGCATTAATTCCCAAATAGCCATCAGCTGAGAACCTAGCGTTCACAACACCTAAGTTTATGGGGGACACCTGAATCAAACCACCACAGACTGTCACAGAAAAAAAAAAATCGGGCTGGAGAGATAGCTTAGTGGTTAAGGCACACTTGCCTGTGAAGCCTGAGGACCCAGGTTCGAGTCTCCACTTCCCACGTAAACCAGATGCACAAGGTGGTGCATGAGTCTGGAGTTCGTTTGCAGTGGCTAGAAGCCCTGGGTCAGGGAGACACGCTCTCTGAGCCTAGAGCTCGCTGAGTCAGCTGGAGAGTTAGCAGCAAGCCCTGGGGATGGGCTCGTCTCCGCGTCCCCAGCACTGAGATGGCAGGTGCACGGCCACTGCCGGCTTCTACGTGGGTGCTGAGAACTGGAACTCGGGTCCTCGGCGAGCGCTGTGCCCAATGAGCTACCCCTCCAGTCCTCCTTACTGTCATCGTGGCTTTAAAGTTTGCGCTGGCCATCTCCACTTCGGGTTTCTCTCATCCATTACTCGGGGACTTGCAGTCTGACTCTCAGCCACCCTTTCCTGGCCTCTGGCAACATTCTGAGGGGCCTAGGGTCCTTTCCCTCACCAAGCCCAGTAGGGTCTTGCTTTCTGGCAGAAGCTCGCAGGCTACTCCCGGTTCCTGATTTCCTCCATCCCGCTTCCCCCTGCCACTTGCACACTGTCTTTAGGATTCCTTTCCTTTGCTGCCTTCCCTAAGCGGTGAAGGGTCATCTTTCACTGATGCTTCTCTTCTCTACACTTTCACCTTAAACAACCCACATGCACACATTCCCCGAGGATCTGCAGCTTTGTATCAATAAATGAAACGCACCTTCTTTTTTTCTAAGTTTTTGTATTTTATTTTATTTGTTTAAGAGAACAGGAAGCAGAGAGAGAATGGGCACACCAGGGCATTCAGCCACTGTAAACAAATTCCAGACGCATGCACCACCTTGTGCATCTGGCTTACGTGGGTCCTGGGGAATCAAACCTGGGTCCTTAGCTTCTCAGGCAAATGCCTTAACTGCTCAGCCATTTCCCCAGCCCAACTTTGCCCTCTTACAAGCAAACATCAGTGACGAGGAGGATATTCATGAGCTGTGTTGGGGGTGGCATGGAATTCCAGGAACGGAATGGAGGTTTTCCTGGAGTAGGGATTGGCCCCCTTTTTGGGTCTTACACAGGGTCTTCAGGTGTGTCATGGCATCAGATGCATGATGGGAAAGTCATTTTTTAGGGCAGATGAATGACATGAAGATTCTATTATTATGGAGCAAAGGACCGACCCTTGGTGGTGTCTCGGTTGCCATGTTGATACCGGCCATTTTGGGAGCTCTCCCATACAACCTCAGGAAAGAGTCTGACATTCAAGGGAAGTATATCAACAGTGAGGAAAACGTATCACCGCTAGAACTGCAAAAATTTACTGCCAAAATGACCAAACCTCTGAGGGCAGCCTAAGGTGACCATTTTTTATTATTTTTACTTATTCATTTATTTTGGTTTTTCAAGGTAGGGTCTCATTCTAGTCCAGGCTGACCTGGAATTCACTATGTAGTCTTAGGGTGGCCTCGAACTCATAGCGATCCTCCTACCTCTGTCTCCCAAGTGCTGAGATTAAAGGCGTGCGCCACCACACCCGGCTGAGATGACCATTTAGATGTCCCTCCAGGAAGTGAGCAGAGGACACACCCAGGTGGCTTCTTGAGAGCCATCACTACACGTACAGGGAGCCACAGAGAGGTCTAGAGGGAGCTTATGCCTCTGTGATGACTCAGTCCCCCGGCTTGCTGAATGAGCCCATGCCTGTCTCTGCATATGTGCAGCAGATGTAATTATACCTACCTTGTAGGATTCTCCTGAGGATAAATTAGAGAGCCAAACACTGTAAACGGCATTCAAGAAGTGGATCAGTATTCCTATCAGAGGAGAAAATGCAAAACTTATTGGCAATTAAAGATGTGGAAATGGTTACAGTTAAAATGTACCATGACATATCTATTCAAGTAGTAAAAATACTCAACTTTGGGCTGGGGAGATAGCTCAGCAGTTAAAAGATGCTTGCAAACCCTGACACCCTGGGTTCAATTCCCCAGCCAACAGCCTAAAGCCAGACCCCAAAAGTGGAACAAACATCTAGCTTAACACACACAGAAAAAAATTAAAATTATTTTTTAAAAATATTGAAATTTACAGAAAGATATAACAAGAACATTTCTAGCAGGTTTTTTTTTCAAGGTACGGTTTCACTCTAGCCCAGGCTGACCTAGAATTCATTACAGAGTCACCGTATAGCCTCAAACTCACAGTGATCCTCTTACCTCTACCTCCCAAGTGCTGGGATTAAAGACATGCACCACTACGCTTGGCTTCTAGCAGTTATTTATTTATTTATTTTATTTTAGAGAGAGAAAGAGACAGAGACAGAGAGAGAATTGGTGCGCCAGGGCCTTAGCCACTGTAATCAAACTCCAGATGCTCGCGCCACCTAGTGGGCATGTGCGACCTTACACTTGCCTCACCTTTGTACCTCTGGCTTCCATGGGCTCTGGAAAGTCAAACATGGGTCCTTAAACCTCTCAGGCAAGTGCCTTAACTGCTAAACCATCTCTCCACCCCTAGCAGTTTTATCTATAATTTCCAAATACTGAAAAGAGCCCAGGTACCCATCAGTGCAAAACAAACTGTGGTATATTCATGCAGTGAATGACTTCTCAGCAACAAAAGGAATGACGCATAATGACATGGGTGAGTCACGAAGTTATCATACTGAGTGAAAGAAGCCTTACACAGAAGAGGTCGTGCTGGCTGGTTCCATTTGTATGAAATTGCGGGTCAGGAAAAAAAAAAAAACTGGCCTATAATAGGATAGCCCAAAATACAGATGGCCTCTGAATGAGGATGAAGATCAGTTGGAAGGGGTTTGAAAAGGCTTTCTGGAGTGGGGTGGTCTGAATCGCAGCATGGGTTTGAGTCTTATCTTCACCCCACTCTGGGAAGATATACCTCAGATGTGTGTATCATGTTACATGTAAAATTTTATCCCCAAAGGATAAGTTAGAAAAAAATAAACTTCAGTGATGAACATCTGGGGAGAAGTGGGATGGTACAGGCGTCTGCAATGTACCTTGAGATATATAAAAAAGAAAGATGAATTATTGCATGGCATATGGGTGGGTATGTGATCAAGCAAATATAGTGTAATCTTAAGAGTAGTGTCTTAGTGTGTTGTGGGTTGATATAATGAAACACTTGAAGCTGGATGCTTCATAAAGGAAGAGATTTATTTGGATCATGTTTTTTTGGCTGGAAATTCCAAACAGTGTGGTGCTGGTACCCTCGGAGGGACCCTGATCATGTTATAATGCAGCCAAGTAGTGAAAAAGAGGCGGATGTGTGAGCTAGGCAACAAGAAACCAAGGAGGAAGCAAACTCACTCTTTATAATCACCCCCTCTTGAGGGATCCAACAGGGTCCAATGAAAATTACACCCATCCCTTCCAAGAGTGTGGCCCCTATGATCTCATCCTCTCTCATAAGATCAACTCACCTGTTACATTAGGACCCAAGTTTCTGACACATGAAATTTCAGGGGACAACTCAGACCATGACAAGTAGAATCTAGGTGATAAGTGTTGGCTGAAAAATTATTTCGATTTTTTTTTGCATGTTTGAAATGGCTTATATTAGGAAAATAAAGATAATTAATGCTTGTAGGGCATTGGTATGCATATTTTGATATAGTAATTTGGCTTTGGATAATGTATTTTAAAGAAATAACCAAAGATGGAGGAAGGAAAAAGTGTTTTTAAATTGTTCATTTCAGAACTCTACACAGTGGTGAAAACTGGGGAAAACGTACATGGGTAGGAGGAGAGGAGTGGTACTTGGAGGCACAGGGTCAGGAGTATTTTAAATGATGAAAATGACAATTCGCGATCAAGTGACCATCCATGTACCTGAATTCTGTGTGTGGAAAGACTGGCAGGCAAAACCAGTAGACCCAAGTTAATGTGTTCATATTGAAATCTCATATGTGGGTCTTCATTCATTGTCCAGGAAACATTCAATAAACCCCTCTGTGTACCAGGCACTGGAGAATCACCACTGGGAAAGCTTATGCACCACAAAATTTTGAATTTTGAAAAAGTCGCGAATCTGTCTTTCAAGAGTCTGCAATCTTGTAAGTAGCAAGCTAGTGTTCTGGAGACGTGACGAGGACATTGTCACCCATACTTGGTGATGGGTGTTTTGGAAGACGCCACATCAAGTTCAGTTTTCCTAAACTGCTATCCTTTTCAATGTCGCTCAAGTTCATAGCTTCGTTCTGTGTTAAGAAGAGGCTCAACTTTTGCCTGCCTCCCCCAGCATCTGTTAGAATGCACAAGGGAGATTATACTTCTGAGACACGTCTGGCCTTCGGGATGACTAAAGAAGCACTTAGCTTTGCCATCACTCAGTGGCCATGGCAATATGACTTTTGCCTGGCAAATGGCCAAAGTCTCCTGTCAATGCAAAAACATACCTCAAAGGAAGTAAGAAGGTTTCTGCTGGAGCCAAATATGAGTGACCACAGACTCCCTCAAATGTGAGTGACCACAGCCTGGACACACAGACTCCCTCACGTAGCATGTTCCAATGTGGTAACCGTTTTGTGAAGTTTTCATAATAACAGAACAAAAAAAGTCATAATAAGGGAATTTATAAAATACATTAGTGGAAACACCCCATTACAGTGAGCCAGGCCTTGCCATGCTGGGTTCCCCTCGAGACCTCCAGGCTGAATTGTATGAAGGGTGTTAGTACTGAGCATGCACTAAATGTCTTCTTCTTCTTCTTTGTGTGTGTGTGTGTGTGTGTGTGTTTTCGAGGTAGGGTCTCACTACAGCCCAGGCTGACCTGGAATTCACAGTAGTCTGAGGATGGCCTCCCAAGTGCTGGGATTAAAGGCGTGCGCCACCGCTCACAGCTTCACTTTCGTGTTTTGAATGCTTGTTCCCTAGCTAGTGGCATTGTAGGAGGCAGAGCCTTGTTGGAGGAGGGGTGTTGCTGGGGCAGGTTGAGCGTGTTCTAGCCAGCTCCCCTTGCCAGAGCTGGGCTGGCTCTCTTGTTGCCGCTTTCCCCTGCTGTGACTGGGAGGCGACAGTCAGCCTCTGCTCGTGGCAAGTGCTGCCATCAGGATGCTTCCTCTTGACACTGGAAGCCAAACAAATTCTTCATCCTAGTCACTGCTTTTGGTCAGGTGTTTTGTCCCAACAACACAAAGGTAACTTCAGCCGGTTATGAATGATTCAGTCAGTTTCTATGGGGAGGACATTGCCTCACCCTACACCTTTTCACTCCGTAACTCTTAACATTCTTTCCACCCCTCTTCTGCAATGTTCTCTGAGCCTTGGAGAAGAATCTTGTTTTCTGCTTTGATGAGTTTTCAATTTCCTCTGTGTGTACTGTTGTCTCTGGAGAAGGGTTTCTGGCTAGCACTCATATCTAACCTGGCATTTCCTCCACAACGTTTCCTGGGCCCTGGAAAAGGTGATAGAGGTGAACTGTCTCATGACAGGCACTCAGGCTTCTCTTCTCATCATTGTGATGGTCTTGGGTCTCTCATTCATCTGTTTAAAAAAAAGGCAATTCTCTATCCAAGAGTAAAATCACCATGGATCAAAAGGGATAAACAGGCTGGAGAGATGGCTTAGCAGTGAAGGCGTTTGCCTGTGAAGCCTAAGGATCCAGGTTTGATTCTCCAAGTCCCACATAAGCCAGATGCACATGGTGGCACCTGCGTCTGGAGTTAGTTTAGGAGGCAGAGGTAGGAGGATTACCATGAGTTCAAGGCCATCCTGAGACTACATAGTAAATTCCAGGGCAGCCTGAGCTACAGTGAGACCCTACCTCAGAAAACCAAAGAGAAAAGAAAAGTGAGTTTATTTAGGATCAGTAGGGGATTGTAATCCAAGACATGCCTTGATAGCTCACAGCTGTACCTAGGGAGGTTGAAGCAAGGCAAAATGACCAGCAACATGCAGATGGCTTTGGAACAATAGCTCACTGGCTGCAGGGGCTGTCCGCAGATGCTAATGTGTGTCAGTAGGCGTCTCCGTAGATGTGTGCTGACAGTGAGCGGGCCAGAGGGGAAGCAAGATGACCTGCACTTAGGACTGAACGTTGCGTGAAATATGTCCTCCTAGAAGTGGCCTGAAAACGTTGCGTGAAATATGTCCTCATAGAAGTGGGTGAATGGCGAAGTTGTAGTTTTGGCAGGACCACTTGCAAGGCGCCATGATCGCATGAATGTGCGCTATGACCCTCCCTGCATGGCCTCCTGACTCCATTGTATGAGGATTTGATGCTGTGACTCTGCTTTGCTTCTGACAACATTCACAGGGAATTATGTTTCTCATTTTACAAATGGAAATCAGGAGAGACCTCGGATTACTAGAGTAACGCATTCACTGTGACATTAGTCACAAAACGTTGGTTCCTCAGAGGATAAGGAGCATTACTTGTAGGTTTTATCTTCTAGAATTAACAATTTTGAATCATTCTTAGACCTGAGAGAGAACTTTCTATTACAGTGAAAATGGCGCTAAGAATTAGTCACCTATTTGTTCTAGAACCTGACACAGCAAGATGCTTATAGACTCACTGAGGGTGAGTTTTACATTTATCTGTCATCTAATATCAATCTACTATGGTAAAGTTATGTGTATACAAAACATTTTTTTTTTTTTTTTTGGTTTATCAAGGTAGGGCCTCACTCTAGCCCAGGCTGACCTGGGAATCACCATGTAGTCTCAAGTTGTCTTTGAACCCATGGTGATCCTCCTACCTCTGCCTCCCAAGTGCTGGGATTAAAGGTGTGCACCACCACGCCTGGCTAAAACATTTCTTTTTAAATAGTTTTATTTATTTATTTGCATGCATCACTTTGTGCATGTGACTTTACATAGGTATTGGGGGATTGAATCCAGGTTGCAGGCTTTGCAAGAAACAGCCTTTAACTGCTGAGCCATCTCCCCAACCCCTCAAAGCATTTCTTTTTTTTTTTTTTTTTTTTTTTTTTGGTTTTTCAAGGTAGAGTCTCACTCTAGCTCAGGCTGATCTGGAATTCACTATGGAGTCTCAGGGTGGTCTCGAACTCACAGCGATCCTTCTACCTCTGCCTCCCGAGTGCTGGGATTAAAGGCGTGCGCCACCATGCCCGGCTTCAAAGCATTTCTTTAAGAGAAATTTCTCTATGATTTATTACCAGTAAATACTTGATGTGCATATATTTTATACACCTACCTATCCAAGGTCACATAAAACTTTTTGGAAGAAAAAGGTACCTCTACTGAAAAGGCTTAAGAAACCTTACTCGTAGGTTGGAGAGATGGCTCAGCAGTTAAGGCACTTGCCTGCAAAACTTAAGACCTGAGGTCGATTCCCCAGTATCCACGTAATGCCAGATACATGAAGTGGCGCATGCATCTGGAATTCATTTGCAGCGGCAAGAGGCCCTGGCGTGCCCATTCTCTCTCTGTCTGTCTTTGTCTCTGTATGTGTGTGTGGGGTGGGTGTGTCTCTCTCTCTCTGCTTGCAAATAAAATAAATATTTTTTTAAAAAAAGAAACCCTTTCTACCCATCAGAGAGGTAGGCATACAGAATGGACTGTCTGCAATAGAGGTGAATGATTTTGGCCTAATTAGGATCGCTCCTATAGGAGCCAAACAACGTCTGTCATCCTGATGCACACTGTGAAAAATGGGATAGATGTATCTTTTTCTGCCCAGCAAGGGAGGTCCTTGGCAGAAACTCCATGCTTCAGAGATTCCAGGGCTGGCCATCCCAGGTGCCCTTGGAGTACAGCCATGGGCAGTAACAAGGGAATCCCTACTAGCTGACGCGTGGGTGGCATGATTCCACATTGCCTTTCTAAGCCAAGCTGTGCCAACCTGAGGTCTGAGCTCCAATTGCCTCAAACCATATCTATCTGTATCTGTCACCACCTCATCTGAGACAGACTGGGAGCAGCCAGGGCTCTGTAGCTCAGCGGGGAGAGCGCTGGTCTAGCATGCATGAAGGTCTCAGGCCCATAGCTAGCACTGCCCAAATCAAGTATGACAGCTCCTTGCCTGTTGCCCCAGCTTTTTTTTTTTTAATTTATTTATTTATGCGCCACCTCCTGGTCAACCTGGGTAAGACCTTGGGAGTCTTGTCTTTCCAGGTCCAAGCTGGGCACTTTTCTTCCAATCTATTATTGGCTGTCTGGCTTTTTAAATATTATTTATTTATTTATTTGTGGGGGAGGAGAGGAGAATGGGCGTGCCAGGGCCTCCAGCCACTGCAAACAAACTCCAGACACATGTGCCATCTGTGCATCTGGCTTACGTGGGTCTTGGGGAATCGAACCGAGGTCCTTTGACTTTGCAGGCAAGCACCTTAACCGCTAAGCCATCTCTTCAGCCCCTGTCTGGCTTTTTGGGTGAGATCAGCTCCAAGCTTCCCCTGGGGGCAGGGGCCAGTACACGGTCACCCTCTGCTCCTTCAGCTTAAACATGTTATGTGGTTACTCGTACATACCGGGCGGAGGAAAAGGCTCGGCTGGAAAGAGCTTGCCTTGCAGGCATTAAGACCTGAGTTCAATCCCCAGAACTGACATAAACTTCAAAGCTAGGCATGGCAGCACACTGGGGAAGCAGAGTCAGGTAGACCCCTGGGGCTCACTAGCCAAGTAGCCTGGCCTACAGTAGGAGACCTTGTCTCAAAAACAACACAGCTCGGTGTGGTGGCGCACGTCTTTAATCCCAGCATGTGGGAGGCAGAGGTAGGAGGATCACTGTGAGTTCGAGGCCACCCTAGCCTGGGCTAGAATGAGACCCTACTTCAAAAAGAAAAGATGGACAGTGCCTGAGAACACCCAAGTTCATGTGCAGCCACACACAAAAGAAATGCATACATACTATAACGACTATGGCACTCTGCTTCTAAAAAGCCATGACTGGGGCTGGAGAGATGGCTTAGCGGTTAAGCGCTTGCCTGTGAAGCCTAAGGATCCCGGTTCAAGGCTCGGTTCCCCAGGTCCCACGTTAGCCAGATGCACACATCTGGAGTTCGTTTGCAGTGGCTGGAAGCCCTGGCACGCCCATTCTCTCTCTCCCTCTATCTGTCTTTCTCTCTGTGTCTGTCACTCTCAAATAAATAAATAAAAATTAAAATAAATAAATAAATAAATAAAAAGCCATGACTGTAGCTCAGGGAAGTAGGTATGGAGGTTGACAAATGAAAGAGTGTGGCAGTGGAGGAAGCAAAATGATTTTGAATGAAAGGGAGCTCACCTGGCCTTTGGACAATATCCTGTCTAGCCAACATGAACTGTGAATTCGTGTCATGTCATGCTCAAATACTTCCTTAATATGTCAGTTGTCTTGGAACAAACTCATATTTTCAAAATGAGCAGTCTAGCAGAACTGAATGTGTGGGATTGGAACCTTCCCAGCCAGTGCTACTAGCAAACAGGAATCTGACCCCACCTGCTCCCCGTTAGGGAGAGGCTAAACAAACACCCGGGAGTGGCCACATTCCGCCAACCCCACCCCAGAAAGCTCCCGAGGGGCACAATAGTGTGTACCAGGTACACAGCCTGCTGGTTGCTAAGACCTTCCAGCCACTGGGCACCCCCCTTGCTAACACAAGGACAAAAGACAGGCCTGCTGAACCCCAACTTGACAAAAGATGAAAACTGAGGTTTGGAGAATTTATATGTCGCCCAGAGAAACAGCACCCACAAAGAGAAGACATGCCCACTCCAGTCTTTTGCTGACCTTTCCTCCACCTGTCCTCCTGTCGCCCAGGCTTAATGTGCCCTGCCCCGGGGGCGCTCTGCTCCCGGTGCCCGCAGGCTCAGAGAAAAGGGGAAATCTTGTCTCTGCCCATACCACTATGAACATGCCCAGTCTCCTTTGATCTCAGAAGCTGAACAGGGTCAGAGAAAGGAGGAAGTCTCTCAATCACCACTTACGAAATCTTACCCTGCTGACCGGGTGCATTCATGACCCCCACAGTGCACGCTGATGACGGCACAGAGGCGGACCTGCAGTGGGCTGAGGGAGGAGGGAGGAGAGAATAATTTGATGGGAATATGACCAATATGTGACACCATAAAGCTCTCAATCAAAAACAAATGAGGGGCTGGGAAATGGCTTAGTGGTTAAGGCGTTTGCCTGTGAAGCCTAAGGACCCTGGTTCAATTCCCCAGGACCTATGTAAGCCAGATGCACAAGGGGCCGCATGGGTCTGGAGTTTGTTTGCAGTAGCTGGAGGCCCTGGAACACCCATTCTCTCTCTCTCTCTCTCTCTCTCTCTCTCTCTCTCTCACTTGCTCAAAGAAATAAATAAATAAAATATTTTTTTAAAAAATGAACAAGCCAGGCGTGGTGGTGCATGCCTTTAATCCCAGCACTTGTGAGGCAGAGGTAGGAGGATCATTGTGAGTTTGAGGCCACCCTGAGACTACATAGTGAATTCCAGGTCAGCCTGGACTAAAGTGAAACCCTATCTCAAAAAAAAAAAAAAAAAACACCTTATCCTAGAATAAGGTGGGGATAGAAGAAGGAAAAAATATATATATCAAGAATTTGGGCAGAAATATTCTGCCAGGGCGGATAAAGCTGTGCCCAGAAGCCATAGAAAAACCCAAGTTCCAAGGGTGGAATACTTCCCAGTGAGGTGTTGGTCAGGCAGGCCCCTGAGGCCAAGGGTCTTGGTTGTCCACCAGAACTAAATGGTAAAATCCTGTTGCTAAAGACACTTCATGCTTCAGTTACAGGACACTAAGAAATCAACCTGGAACTGAGTTGGAAGCTTCCTCCCAGCTGGCCATGTAAGGCTCTGGAAGAGAAAAGTCATCAACAGTCTTACCCAAAGGAGGATCCGTCTGGCTTGTTATACAACTAACCGGACAGGCAAGATGTACCTACTGGGGCGGTAGTGGCAAGACTGTTACGGGGCTAACCAACGGCTCCCTGACTGAATCTGAACCTGCTCCATGGGAGGGAAACCCACACCTCGCACTGAAAACCTAGTCAAAAGCATATGGCTGAGAAGGACATAGACCCTAGGAGGGAAGCTACTATGGCTGTTTGATTAAGCGAATACTATGTGCTCATCAAATTCCCCCTAAAAACTTATCGTATAGTGCTCATAGATTAGTGCTGCTCTCACTTGTGGTCAGAGAATCTTCTTCGTACAGACAGCAGCGACTACGGGGGAACTCAAAACTTGTCAAAGTGCTGAGAAGGGACAGTTGAGTGCTCAGCACTGAATGAGACACCACATCCTTCAAGGTCAGGAACCACTGTGGAAAAGATGGTGAAAATAATGTAAGAACCAGAGGATGGGAGGAGTGCTTCGGAAGGTTGTCTTCCAGACCCGGGGTGGCCTTTTCATTCATGACATCACAGCCACCATTGCCACCAGCACAAGCCTTGCACAGTACTGGGTCCCTCAAGTCATCAGGGATGATGGAGGAGGGAAAAATAACATCAAAACTGAAGATGGGCTAGTGGGAAATAAGAAGGGGCTCAGTGGGAGGGGAATATACAGTCCCCAGAGGGTGGTGCTATTTTGGGAGGCTGTACACAATTTAGGAGGTGGGGGAGAGGGGTCTAGCTGGAGGAAGTAGGTCACTAGTGAGCAGTTCCTTGGGCGCATATTATCCCTGGTTATTGACTTCCTGTCTCCGTCTCTGCTTCCTGGCACAGCACGATGTGCCACACGCTTCCACACCTTCTCTGCCATAACAGAACAAATCCTCTGAAACTGTGAGCCAAAAATCAATCTTTGCCCCTTTAAGTTATTGTGGTCACAGAGATGAGAAAAGTGACTAATACACCAGATGTCCAGCCTCACATATGTAGAGTATAAAGTAAGGTCTTGGGCTGGAGAGATGGCTTAGTGGTTAAGGCATTTGCCTGAGAAGCCAAAGGACCAGGTTTGACTCCCCAGGTCCCACATAAGCCAATGCACAAGGGGGTGCATGCGTCTGGAGATCATTTGCAGTGGCTACAGGCCCTGCCACATCCATTCTCTCTCTGTCTCCTCTCTATCTCTGTTTGCAAATAAATGAATTAATTAATTAATTAAAAATAAGCAATAAATAAATTAAATAAAATAAGGGCTAACTCCTCTTGCTTTCCAGATTTGACCACCTTCTCAAAGATGTGGCAGTGCCTTCATCCAAAATAACCCCAGATTCCTCCCCAAACTGAGTGAGGGCTTTCTCAGCCCAAACAGCCAAGCAATGTAAGGAGGGACTGTAGTCACCTCAGGGTCTGCCCAGCATCACCAACAACACCTCAGCAGGGGAAAGTGGCTCACCAGTCTAGATGATCCCGAGCACCCTGTCAGACAGCCTGTGGGCCTGAGCTGCTCCGCTTTGCTCGTGCCAGTCCCTCCCGTCTTCCTGGATCCTGTCTGTTGAGCCCCTTGGTGACTGTGTGTCCCCCCTCATAGCAAAGCCCCACTAAAGCCTCACATGTACTCCAAGTCCCATCTCTAACTTCCCCAGCCGTCGTAGGGTTGGGAGAGACAGTCTCCCTCCCTGGATTTCAAAGCTCACCCCCCTCAACGCCACCCTGATTTCCTATGCAGGACAGCAGCAAGAATGCCTAGATGAAGGCTGGAGAGATGGCTTAGTGATTAAGGAACATGCCTGTGAAGCCTAAGGACCCAGGTTTGATTCTCCAGGTCCCACGTAAGCCAGATGCACAAGGTGGCACATGTGTCTGCAGTTCAGCTTCAGGCCCTGGCACACTCATTCTCTCTCCCTCCCTCTCTGTCTCTTATAAATAGATAAACAAATAAAAATAAATCTTTTCAAAAAAAGAATGCTGAGCCAGGCCTGGTGGCACACTCCTTTAATCCCAGCACTGGGGATGCAGAGGTAGGAGGATCGCTATGAGTTCAAGACCACCCTGAGACTACATAGTGAATTCCAGGTCAGCCTGAACCAGAATGAGACCCTAGCTCAAAAAAAAAAAAAAAAAAAAAAAAAGAGTGTCTAGAGGACAGGTGGTGAGTTAAAGGCATATTTTATTGTGTATGCTTGTGTTTACTGTGAGAATGTGAGACCTTGTGTTCACTGTTATCTTACATCTCACCTTAAAATGCTATGACCCAGACTTGACGATACTGAAAAAGCATCCAGTGAGAAGGCGTGCGGAGCAGTCAGGGTCATTGTGGATGAAGGCCTGCAATTGGACTTGTTAGAGGTACGGACCACCAAAATCCCAATATCTGGGCTGGAGGGATAGCTTCATGGTTAAGGTGTTTGCCTGCAAAGCCTAAAGGACCCAGGTTCAATTCCCCAGGACCCACGTTAGCCAGATGCACAAGGGAGAGCATGCGTCTGGAGTTCATTTGCATTGCTGGAGGCCCTGGGTGCACCCATTCTCCCTCTCTCTCTTTCAATCATTCTCTGTCCCTCTCTCCTTCCCTCTTTCTCTCTCAAATAAATAAAGAAAATATTTTTCAAAAGAGGCCAATATCTTAGTCACATGTGACCAAAACAGACTATGGGAAGAGGGGTGATCCAAAGTCACCCTTTGTGAGAGGCACTGCCTTCCTTAGCCTTAAAGAAACAGAAGCCAAAACCCTAGCTATGGCACCTCATGTGAATACGTGCAAGATAGGTGTACACACATGTGCAAATGCACACATGGATTGCACACATCCTTAATGCCAGTGTGTGTGCAGATCAAGTGTGTGTGCTGATATGTAGGTTTGTAGTAAGTACCACATATGCATAGCATTTTATATATTTTTATTTAAATATGTATATATAAACAAATATGTATGTTGACATATATATGTGTGTGTTACTATGCATAAATGCATATATCAATACACTGGCATTTATTTAATGTGTGGATAAATATACATACACATATATTTACTTTTATGCATGAATATACTGGGTGAATGCATATGTTAGGTGTTACATTTGTGTATATGTCTGTGTTTATTAATACACACCTGAGCAAAACACATTTAGGTGGTGTGGTGGTTTGAATAAGATGTCCCACATAAACTCCTGTGTTTTCTTAATTTGTTTTAAAAATATTTTTATTTATTCTAGAGAGAAAAAAAGAATGAGGGCAGGAGAGATGGCTTAGCGGTTAAGACTCTTGCCTGCAAAGCCAAAGAATCCAGGTTTGATTCCCCAGGACCCACGAAAGCCAGGTGCACAGGGGTGCGCACGTATCTGGAGTGTGTTTGCAGTGGCTGAAGGCTCTGGCCCACCCATTCTCTCTCTTCTCTCCGCTCTCTGTATCTCTCTTCCTCTCTTTTTCTCTGTATCTATATGCTTGCAAATAAATAAATAAAATATTTTTTTAAAAAAGAATGTGAGTGGAAACACGGGTACCTCTCACTGCTGCACATGAATTCAGAGGCATGCTCCACATGGTACATCTGGTTTTATGTGGGTAGTGTGGAATTGAACCTGGGCCTTCAGGCTTTGCAAGCAAATGCCTTCACTGCCAAGCCATCTCCCCAGCCCAAACTCCTCTGTTTTGATGCTTGGTCCCCAGCTGGTGGCAATTTGGGAGGTGGAGCCTTGCTGGAAGAGGTGTGTTTCTGGGGACAATCTTTGGGGTGTTACAGCCAGCTGCCCTTTGCCAGAGGTCAGCTCATTCTCCTGATGCAGTTCTCCACCTACTGTGGCAAGGAGCCTCTACTGCCGTCATGAAGCTTCCCCTCCAGACTGTAAACCAAAATAGATACTTTCCTCCCGCCAGTTGCTGTTGGTAGGGTGTTTTAATTAAAGATTTATTTTTATGTATGTATTAGAGAGAGGGGGAAGGAGAGAAAGAGAGAACGAGAGAGCGAGAATAGGCGCACACTGTGCATCTGGCTTAGGTGGGACGTGGAGAATTGAACCTGGCTCCTTAGGCTTCGCAGGCAAGTGCCTTAACCACTGAGCCATCTCTCCAGCCCTGGGTGGGTGTTTTGTCCCAGCAACAAAAAGGTGACCATGACAGGTGGCCAGTTCCCAGGCCCCGCTTCCCTTTTGATCCACGCTCTGCTCTTGGCTTCGCGTCTGTTGCGGTTCTGACCCAGCAGCGCCATCTGCTGACCACCTTGGTGTTAGCACTCAGAGAGGCGCATGCGTGAATCAGACACCCACCCCACCCCCACCCCCACCCCCGCCCAGGTGCAATCAGTGTTGCGAAGTCCCTGGTCACTCCAGAGAGGGACTCAAAGAGCCCGGTGTCAAGAAGTCGGGGCACTCGGGAAAGCGAGGGAGGCTCAAACCAAAGGGACCACGTCTTGGTGACCCCGGAGAAGGCCAAGGACTGGGGCACTGGCCTTGCGCTGCTGCCGTTCTTGAGGGAGGCTGGCCCTGATGGGTACCTGGCCACGTACCTAACCCTCTCCACGCCCACATGGTGGGCAGCATGGTATCAGTGGTGCCCACAGGAGGGGAGGTTCCAAAGGGCCCCGGGAGGCAGTAGCAGGGCCTGTGGGTGTGGATTAGAGTTTCAGAAGCATCTGGCCACGGAAACCCGGGGTCCTCCGGTGGCTCACTGGGGCAGGTAGATGGTCAGGTGAGGTCAGAGCTGAACCTAATACCACCTAGGGGTGCTGGGTTCATTTTCTCTGCCAACTAAAGCATTGAAAGGCAGGAAAGGGGGGCGACTGGAGAGATGGGCGCTTGCCTACAAAGCCAAAGGACCCAGGTTCGATTCCCCAGGACCCACCTAAGCACAAGGGGGCGCGCACGTCTGGAGTTTGTTTGCAGTAGCTGGAGGCCATGGCACACCCTGCTCTCTCTCTCTCCCTCTTTCTCTCTTTCCCCCTCTTTCTTTCTCTGTTGCTTTCAAATATATAAATAAAAACAAACCAAAAAAAAAAAAAAACAAGGCAGGAAAGGGGTTCTAAAAGAATAAGGTAAATAAGAAAAGAATAAGGAAAATGAAGCTGAGAGAACAGGCTCCTCTGTTTCCAGAGGAGTCCGGTGGGAAGTGGACTTGTATTGAACGCGGTAGGGGGCGGGGGTGAGCCTGCAGGTCCCGTGTCCATGATAGGTCAGCTGAAATGAAGACGGAGGTGATGACTGGTCCATGATGCACCTAGCACTCCGCAGGTTCCAACCCACCCAGCCAGACTCAGGCCAAGAGGAAAGAGGAAGCGGGGTTGCCCTCTTGGCCATCCTGGGTTAGAATACAGACACCTGCCACGAGCCCCTTTTCCCAGTCTGCCTAGCCAAGGAAACTGCCCATCTCCTGTAGTGCCTCAGAAAGATGCCAGGCTCCTGATGCAGGCATACACAGAACCTCGCCAGGCCACTTCCTCACCATATGGGCAGCTCTGGCTGTCCCAAAGTGCCTCCTGCTACGGGTCAGCACCTTGCCCTCCTGTCTGTCCCCTCGTCTCCTCCTCCTCCTCTTCTTTTATTGACAACTTCCATAATTATAGACAATAAGACAGTAAACTATGGTAACCCCCCCCACCCTTTCCCCTTTGCAATTCCACCCTCCATCATAACCCTTCCACCTCTCAATCAGCCTGTCTCTTATTTAGATGTCGCCATTTTTCCTCTCATTACGATGGTGCTGAGAAGAAGCGACAGAGTGCTCAGCACTGAAACATCTTCATCACACCTTTCAAGACTCAGGGTCCATTGCGGAAGACGTAGTGGAAAGAACGTTAAGAGCCAAGGGAAGGATAGGACGCTTACAGCGCACTCTTCCAGACACAAAATGGCCTGGATATCCGTGACCTCGCTGTGCCCAATACTTCCGGTCAGTCTTCTTTGTGCGCTCAGAACCTCCCAGATAAGCCCGGTGTGTCTGAACACAGCCTGTTGATCCTTGAAGGTCCCTTTAGTCTAGAGCTCCCTCCCACCTCTGCTTCTTCCCTCCTAATGACCCCAGAGTCTTTGTCTCCCTCCCCCCGCCCCCGCTCTGAACCGGTAAAGACATGGGACTGAGGGGTTTTAGAAAGCTTCAGCTGGGGCTGGGGCTTACTGGGTAAGGCGCTTGCCTGCAAAGAGTAAGTACCCAGGTTAGTGTAAGGACCTAAGTTCGATTCCCCAGTACCCACATAAGCCAGATGCACAGGGTGGTGCACGCATTTCTGGTGCACCCATTCTATCTGTTCCTCTCTCTCAAACAAATAATAGATATATTTTAGGGGCTGGAGAGATGGCTTAACAGTTAAAGTGCTTGCCTGCGAAGCCAGAGGACCTAGGTTCGATTCCCCAGTACCCACATAAGCCAGATGCACAAAATGGTGCATGCCCATCTGGAGTTCATTTGCAGTGGCTGGAGGCCCTGGAGTGCCCATCCCCCCTCAGATAATTAAATAAATAAAATAGCTTGCTTTTATTTTCTATAAATATTTTATTTATTTAGAGTGATTGAAAATAATGCCAGACATAAACCTCTGGCCTCAACATACACGCACACAAATGTTTTCCCACATGCTATTGTAGTGATACCAAACCAGAAATGAACAGAAGCCCACCTGAATAAAAATAAAAAAAGGAGTATTTATTAAGCAGGCTGGCGTCTGTCCCCTCACAGCAATGAGGAGAGTAGCCCCGTCCTACTTCTACAGTGAGGGTTTTTTTTTTTAATATAAAACTAGTTATTGACCACTGTTCACCATGATTTACAATAAAGTAAACAATACACAGCTGGATAACACTCTGATCCTATCAAGTTATTCTCCTGGGTTCTGCTAAATCAGTGACCCCAATATGCACAGACTGAGCCCACGTGTGAGGAGTGAGCCGGGGTCAAGAAGAGGCGAAGTATCAAGTGCTGTCCCAGCACGCCCTGATCTGCCATTTCTCACCACGAGCACCGCTCCATGCATGGTCTTAAAATTTTCTGAACTGCAATTTTTTAGTACAGATCTTAGCTTTCAGCACAGGAATGACTTCATAGAGGAACTAGTATGGTGAGTCTTTAAAAGCAAAAACCACATTCCTTTACAATGACCTACCCCTCACTCTTCAGCCCCCACCCCCGTCCTCCCCCCCCATTATCTTTTACAAGAGCAAGCAAGCACGGTTTACAAAAGCAGAGCTTGGGCAGAGCTCTAGATAAGGGCAAGACCAAATACCCAGATGGAGCTTCTATGGAGAACCAGGCCACCTCGACCTGGGGCAAGACTACCCTCAGGTGTCTGTACTGGGATCATGGCCTCAGGCTTGCAGTTACCCTCTGTGTTAATCTTTAATCTCTTGTGGCTCCTGGAGGACGTCAAGATGGCTGAGTGGCCTAACATGTTCACCAGAGGTTGTTTCACTATGAACATGTATGCACACACACACCATACACAAAGAGACACGGGGAAAATAATGCCACAGGCGTCCTGGAGCAAGATGGCAGCTTAGACACTTCCTCCACTTGGTACCGTGAATGTGAAAAGTCAAATTAGAAAGGAACAGAGAAAAAAAGAAAGAAATAGATTTTAAGATGGGCATGGTGGCACACGCCTTTAATCCCAGCACTCAGGAGGCAGAGGTAGGAGGATCGCTGTGAGTTCGAGGCCAGCCTGAGGCTACATAGTGAATTCCGGGTCAGCCTGGGCTAGAGTGAGAACCTACTTTGAAAAACCAAAATAAAAAGAAAGAAGGAAGGAAGGAAAGAGAGGAGAGAAGAGAAAAGAAAAGAAGAGACGAGTTAAAAAAAGGTTCTACTCCAATCAAGCTCTCCAGCACAGATAGTTTTAAGGAAGAACTACAAGGGGCTACTGTTCTCGGGAGAGGGGTGGGGAGGGAGCAGCAGCCCTGGACGTGGCTGGACTGGAGACGTTCAGGGCAGGCGAGGGGGGCCACTGGAGCAGGGATGGGGGTAAAGTTAAAAGAACTTTTCTGGTAATTCTACCTGTTGCGTTTGTTTTTTCTTTGCGAGTGAAGAATGGGGAAGATAAAATCTTTTCTTTTGTAGACTTAGTCACCTGCTGAGAGAACTAATGGAAGGATTAAGCCATTCCCCAGGTGGCCTAATCACTTTTGAGGTCAGATTTGGCTATCTTTGAATTGTGGGCTTGTCTCCCTTATCATGCTATGGTCCAGGAAAGTTCTGTGGTCCACGAAAATTACCTACCACAGTCAGCTGTTCATAAATCCTTCCGAGAGAGTGGGTAAAGCATTTGCCTTGCAAGCATGAGGGCTGAGTTTGAGCCCCAGAACCTACATGGAAATGTCAGGGCTGGAGGGATGGCTTAGCCGTTAAGGCACTTGCCTGCCAAGCCAAAGGATCCCAGTTCTAGTCTCCAGGACCCATGTAAGCCAGATGCACAAGGAGGCGCATGCGTCTGGAGTTCTTTTGCAACGGCCCTGGAGCACCCATTCCGTTTCTCACTCTCTCTTTCTCTCTGCTTCTTTCTCCCTGTCAAATAAATAAATATAAAATATAAAACTCTAGTACTGGTGTGGCCAGTCTAGCCTAATTGGTGACCCCCAGGAAATGAGAGATCCAATAATCCTACAGGTTGGGAGGCTAAGGCAAGAGGATCACTGTGAGTTTGAGGCCAGCCTGAGCTACATACTGAGTACCACATCATTCTGGGCTACTGCCTAAAAATTAAAAACAAAAACAAAAACAAAAAAAAAAACAGGGCTGGGGAGATGGCTTAGCCGGTAAGGCACTTGCCTGAGAAGCCTAAGGACCCATGTTCGATCTCCAGATCCCATGTAAGCCAGAGGCACAAAGGTGAGGCAAGCACAAGGTCACACATGCCCACTAGGTGATGCAAACATCTGGAGTTGGGTTTCAGTGGCTAAGGCTCTGGTGCACCAATTTTCTCTCTTTCTCCCTGTCTCGCTCTAAAATAAAGGAGGGAAGGAGGGAGGGAGGGAAGAGAGAGAAGGGGAGGGAAGGGTATAGGAAGGAAAGAAACAAAGAGGGCACTGGGCCTCAAAGAGTGGCTGATGGCGGTCCACACCTATCATTCCAGCGTCAAGGGTGCTGAGGCAAGTTTAAGTCTGGGCTACAGCGGGAGACCTTGGTTCGCAGAAAGCCTCCAAGCAGCTTGCTGTAGGTCTAATATCTGACAAAGGGCCCATCCTTGACTCAAACCCCACGCTGCCTGGCCCAGAGCCCAGAGCCGGTTGCTTTGCTCCGTCCCTCTACAGGCTGTGAGCTTTGGCTTGGATGTCAGGGGCTACATCCACTTCATGTCCAGGCCATCTCCAGCGTGCACAGGCCAGTGCCGGTGCACAAACAGAAGGGAGTTCGAAATGTTAGGCCCGTCTCCCGGGTCTGCATCAGGCTGTCTCTAGTCCGGGTGCCTCTGAAGTTGAGCAAAATTTCTCCTTTTGGAAAGCCTAAGCTTTCTTGGCTGCGGAGCCGACATCGACCACCAGAAGGCGCTGATGCATCGCTTCGGGTTTGGCCTCTGTCAAATGATTTTCACTTAGTCAATGTCAAATGTTTTCCACTTAGTGTGTCTGGGGATGTGATGTTTATTCAGGTCTCGGCTTTCACAGTTTATAGTTGAAAGAATTCATGTGCCAGTAACTGGACAAAAATATGTAGAGCATGAAATTTATACTGAGGAGATAGGGTCTATGTCCCTGCTCCTTGCTTTAGTGGGAATTCACTTGCTAAGAGGCTGTGCTCTTACTTTAAAACAAAACAAAAAGTACCAAAAGTGTGGAATTTCACCATAAATCACTGAGCTCCCTCATGGAATGTCACGTGTGCGCCAGGCTTGTAAGCTCTAACCTCATGACAGACCTTCAGGGTTTTCAGTTGCCTTGTACAAATATATTTTTATTTTTCCAAGCACAAATTAACACAAGGCCCAACAAATCATTTCAGACACGGACTCCTTTCTGGGACATGTAGATCAGGCATGAGTATGGTATTATTTCTGCACTGATGGGTTTTGGGCCATAGGAGAAAAATAAAGGAAGGAATAAAAAAGCCCAGACCAAAGGGTCTGAGGAGTAGGGCAGGGCCAAAAGGGGTGCTGTTAGGGGAGCCTGGAATCACCTTCCCACAGAACATCCGCTGCTAGGAAGGCTTTTCCAGGTCCCAGAACATGTCGGCTACTGTGCTCCAAGCTCATGACCCTCCCAAGTCCAGGCCTTAGGTGTCTGTCAAAGGTGCCGCTAAGCCGGGCGTGGTATTGCACGGCCTTAATCCCAGCAGAGGTAGGATGATCGCCGTGAGTTCAAGGCCACCCCGAGACTGCATAGTGAATTCCAGGTCAGCCTGGGCTAGAGTGAGGACATGCATGCATGTCATTATCAACCAGATTTTATTGCACCGAACTACACACTAACACACACACAAACACACGTGTGCGCATGCAAGAGAGAGATACAAAACTAGCAAGAACTGAATAAGCTGTGTGAATAGTTTATGGTTAAATTCCACGCTTTTGGCATCTTTTTCTGGCAACAGAGAGCATGTCACTGTGGAGCCTCCAAGAATCTAATTAGGTGAAATTCTTCAAAAACCAAGCAGGAGAGGTGACCTAGCTCATTAGTGCCAATGTTCATCTCCTGATTTCCATAATCATGTCACTTTAATTGTGCCAGATATGACCTAGGTATTGAAACTGGAGGAAAGATACATGAAATGTTTTCACCTTCCCTCAGAGCTGTAATTACTTCAATATTAAAGTCTCTTTATGGGCTGGAGAGATGACTCAGTGGTTAAAGGTATTTGCTTGCAAATCCTGATGACCTGGGTTTGATTACCAAGTACCAATATAAAGCCAGATACACAAAGTGTTACATGTATCTGGAATTTGTTGACAATGGTAAGATGCCCTGACATGTCTATTCTCTCTTTCTCCCTATGTCTCTTCTTCTCTCTGCTTATAAATAAATAAATATTTTTTGTTTCTTAAAAAAAAAAAGATAATCCAGGCATGGTGGGACACACCTTTAATTCCAGCACTCTGGAAACAGAGCTAGGAGGATCGCTGTGAGTTCTAGGCCAGGCTAAAACTACATGGTGAATTCCAGATCAGTCTGGGCTAGAGCAAGACCCTGCCTTGAAAGACAACAACAGAAAAAATTCTTTTTAAAAAAGAAGTCTGTAAGCCTACATACCTGAGCCCATCCAGTACTTCATGTGTGTGTGTGTGCTTGCATAATCATGTCTGTTAGTACAGGCCCACATGCTGTAACGTGTGTGGAGGTTAGGGGGAAACTTTCTGGTGTCAGCTCTCACCTTCCTTCTCATTTGAAGCCATGTCTCCTGTGCCTCCCTGAATCCTTCACCAGGCTGGCTGGAAGCTTCTGGCGGACTCTCCTTTTGCCCCTGCAAGGGCACCGGGAGGGCAGGGCTCTGAACTCGGGTACTTGAGCTTATGTGGCAAGCACTTTATCTGCTTGGCCGTTCCCTAGCTCATACTTCTTTCTTAAACCTGACTTTTAAGTCTAACCACCCCGTCCAGATTCCCCCAGCTGCCTCAAACCAGCATCTCCTGAAGGAACCCCAGCACCTGCTCTTGGCTCACTAGGAACACCAGGTTAAAATTTGGGGTCCCCTTGAGCTCCATACTCACCTAGTCCACCTGGCTTCTGTCTGACCTCTTGTCTCCTTACATCTTACATCTCGCTGAGATCAGACTCTCATCTAGGGCCCACACCAATGTAATTGCCTCAGAATGGCTCCAAAGTCCAGGGCCCACACCCCTGAAAGTCCACAGCTCCACCCTGGCTGGGAGCCTCTCCAAGCACGAAATCCACCTGGCATTCCGTCCGCCCTGGTCTTTTGCTCAGCTTTGTGATACAGTCTTACCCAGTGGTAAATGCAGACAGTTTGTCTCAGTAGGAGATGTCAAATCCACTTCTTTCCTGAAAACTTCATACAAGTAAAGTGTCAGAAGCAAAGGAACAGACATGAAGCCTTGGGGAGAGCGGAGACTACAACTTCAGACTGACAGACAAGCTAAAAAAGAAAGATTGGGTTTAACCAGTCAAAACCAACCAGCAAAACCTGAACCTCCCATTCCAGATCCAGGACAGCTTCCACAAGCTGGTGCTTCCACCCGAGGCTCCAGGCGTGGGTGTGAGGCCTGGAACAAGTGTCCCATCAATCAGATAACATCGAGGAGTTTGGAATTTGGGTGCAATTTGCATCTCAGCTGCACCATAACAGGAGCATAGGTTCTCAAGCCGTAAACTGCCCCCAAATCTGTTTCCTTTGCAAACTGGACTAACCAAACCAACTGTGGACGCAACGACACCTCACGGGGGATAGTGTGTTTCAGAACCAAATAGGAGTGACCACGGGCTATGAGCATGGATTCAGGCTATACCAAATACCGTGTTCCAACATGGTGGCAGTTTTTATAGGTACAAAACAAACGAATGTCCTAAATCAAGGTCCTTTCATTACATTGGTGGGAGGATCTGGCAGGCAGATTACAGCCAGACAGGGACATCTCTGCAAAAGCCTTCAGATACTATCTGGTGACATTCTCAGCTTTTGGGTTGCAGAAGCTAGTGACTTAGTGAGCTGCTAGTCACAAAGATGCTGGATACAACACAAAAGCGGACAAGGAATGGCTATTAAAGAAACTAAAGATGGGCCGGAGAGATGGCTTAGCGGTTAAGTGCTTGCCTGTGAAGCCTAGGGGCCTTGGTTTGAGGCTCGATTCTCCAGAACCCACGTTAGCCAGATGCACAAGGGGCGTCTGGAGTTTTCAGTGGCTGGAAGCCCTGGTGCACCAATTCTGTCTCTACCTCTGCCTCCTTCTCTCTGTCACTCTCAAATAAATAAATAAAAATAAAATTAAAAAAAGAAACTAAAGATAGCTCAAGATAATTTGCCTTCAGACCTATAGCATTCCAACTCCACAATCAAAGACATCCTAATCAGTCAACCAACCTGATAGAATCTTTTATTTTTATGTTTTATTTTTTTATTTTTCAAGGCAGAGTCTCACTCTAGCCCAGGCTGACCTGGAATTCACTATGTAGTTTCAGGGTGGCCTCAAACTGACAGCAATCCTCCTACCTCTGCCTCCTGAGTGCTGGGATAAAAGGCATGTGCCACCATGCCTGGCCCTGATGGAATCTTTAACACGGTGTAGCTTTTTGTTTATTTTTTTGGTCTGGGGAGGGGAGACTTACTTCACACCAGCACATGAGATTTGGTGTAGAAATGTAGGAGACCCAAGGGGATAGGCCAGAAGATATGTTTTAAAGCACCTTGGGTGTTTCTCTGGCCTCCTATGCCTCAGTTTCCTTACCAGTAAAAGGGGCCCAATAGGGCTGGAGAGATGGCTTAGTGTTTAAGGTGCTTGCCTGCAAAGCCTAAGGACCCAGGCTTGATTCCCCAGGACCCACATAAGCCAGATGCACAAGGGAGTGCACACGTCTGGAGTTCATTTGCAGTGGCTGGAGGCCCTGGCACACCCATTCTCTCTCTGTCTCTGTCTCTGTCTCTCTCTCTCTCTCTCTCTCTCCACCTCAAATAAATAAGTAAAAATTAAAATTTGAAAAGCAGCAGCTGGGACAACACACTGGGACACCAGGAGAGGGTCATGAGAGGCCCATCAGAGATATCATGTACCAGCTGAATGCCATGGCACATGAGGTCCTGTGGACTCAGGAGAAAGATCAAGAAACAATGACCCTATCCACGTTTTCTCTGGAGTCTTCTTTCTCTGGAAGTAAGCCTTCACCCAGCGGCTGTGGGCGGTATATACAAGGAGTCATCTTGACATGGGGAGCCCCATCAAAGCAGTTGCTGTGCGGGCTCCACGTTCCTATAACCCCTCTCAATGCTCTATACGTGATCCCCCCCGCCCAAAAAAAAAAAAAACTCACTGGTTCACCGAACTGCGCTGGTATGCTGCACTGTACTTTAGCTTGACGTCTGAGCCATCTGAGCCGTATCTGGTAAAGGCGTGTATTTGTATCTCCAGAGGGAGGTTTCCTGAAGCACAGGGCCAGGTGAGCGTTTGCCTGTTGCAGGACACCGGGGCTGACTGCTGCTTCTGGCTATGAGAAGTCAAGTTGATATGAACATCTGCAAACAGGTTCACTTGCAAACATAAGTTCTGATTTCTCTAGGGTAAGTGCCCAGGAGTGCAATATCTGGATCTTTGGGCTCTTGCACGCTTAGGTTTGTACGAAACTCCTTTTTCAGATGGCTGTTTGATATTCCCACCATTGGTAACATATGAGAGACCCAGACCCTGCAAATGGTTGGCATCAGTTGGTGGGGCCACTATTTTTAATTTTAGCCACTCTGGGAGCTATACAGTAATATCCTTTTCTTGTAGTTTAGCTTTTTAAAACAAAGAAAGGGCAAACAGTCTTTTCACAACAGATCAATAGCCATTTTGTAGCTGAATCACATTCAGTTATACATGTTACTTAACCATTTCTCATCTATTTTTCCTTTAATGGATGTTTTGCTACTATAAAATGTATTAATAGTAGTGTAGATATATACCTTCATTTACACATATTTTTGTATATCCCATGTTGCCTCTCTGAAAGTTTGTACTAGCATACACTTTCAATAATATTACATAGCAATGATTGTTTCCCTATGGATCCTGTTACAGTAGACATCATACATTTAAATGTTTTCCAATATTATAGGTGAAAATGGTCCAATATTATCATTCCACTTTGCATTTTTACTACTGGGAATGAGCATATTTTGTAGCATTGTTGGCCATTATATTTAATTGACAACTTCCATAATTATAAAAAATATCCCATGGTAATTCCCTCCCTCTCCCCACTTTCCCCTTTGAAACTCTATTCTCTACCATATCCCCTCCCCCTCTCAATCCGTCTCTCTTTTATTTTGATGTCATGATCTTTCCCTCCTATTATGATGGTCTTATGTAGGTAGTGTCAGGCACTGTGAGGTCATGGATATCCAGGACATTTTATGTCTGGAGGAGCACAATGTAAGGAGTCCTACCCTTCCTTTGGCTCTTACATTCTTTCTGCCACCTCTTCCACAATGGAACCTGAGCCTTGGAAGGTGTGATAGAGATATTTCAGTGCTGAACACTCCTCTGTCGCTTCTTCCCAGCACCATGATGCCTTCTGAGTCATCCCAAGGTCACTGTCATCTGAAAAGAGAAGCCTCTCTAACCACTTGAGTGTTGTGTACTTGCATGTAATAGATCTTCTTATAAAATAGAGTTAATGGGGCTGGAGAGATGGCTTAGTGGTTAAGCACTTGCCTGTGAAGCCTAAGGACCCCCGGTTTGAGGCTCGATTCTCCAGGACCCACGTTAGCCAGATGCACAAGAGGGGGCACACACACCTGGAGTTCATTTGCAGTGGCTGCCTGCCCTGGCATGCCCATTCTCTCTCTGTTGCTCTCAAATAAATAAATAAAGTTAATGTCTTCTATTTACTATTTGTCTTCTCTATAACTCACATTTTTTTGTGCTTCTCTACCTTCTTTTATGTTAAGTATTTTCTATCAGTAATTTAATTAGCTGAAATTTTCTTTCCTGTATTTTTAATCTTTAAAGTATTTACTCATGAGTACATGGATACCACAAACAAATGCCCAACTAGCTGGCCCGTGAGCTTCAGACTCCCCGACTCTGCCTCCCCTTGTCAGGGGTGCGCTGGGCTCAAATGCGTCCCTCTGTATCCATCTTTATGTGGGTGCGGGGGAGGGTCAAACTTGGGTCAGCCCATGCCTTTAACTGCTCAACCATCTCCCCAGCCCTTGTACTTTTACTTTTTAGCGATTGTTTTGTTTTCTTTTGCTTTTCTTCTTCTCCTTCTTCTACTTCTTTTTGTTCAGGATCTTGTTATAAATCCTAGGCTGGTTTGGAACTCAAAATCCTCCTGTTTTAACCTCTTGAGTGCTAACATTACAGATATGTAACACTACACTCAGCTTACAATCTTAACTTAAAATATTCTATTTCACAGGCTAGGGTGCAGTTCAGTGGGAGAGGCCTTGTCTAGCATACACTAGGCCAGTTCAAGCCCTAGCGACACACATACACACACAGACTTCTATTATCGATTAATATCAATTTAATTTGGTAAATAAACACCTTGCTCCAATTTAACTTCATTTTCCTCTCCTTTGTGGTATTGTTAATCATACAGATTCTATCTTTGCATATCTTATGCTCATAAACATTTTATAATTATTTCTTTGCCAGCAAGAAGCTCTAATCTCTGAGCCAACTCTCCAATCTCTATAATTATTTCTTTATACAATTGTTTGTTTGAGGTAGGGCCTCATGTATTCCAAATTGGTCTTGAACTCAGTATGTAGAAATAATGACCTTGAAGTTCTGATCCTCCTGCCTCTATCTACTGAGTGCTAGGATTGCAAGTATCTGCCACAGTGCCTGGTTTTTAGGGTGCCGGGGATCAATCCCAGGACTCAGTGCACGCTAGGTCAGCACTGCCAGCTGAGCTACATCACAGAAACGCAAGTGTCTTTTAAATTAGCTACAGCAGGGGTTGGGGAGGGCTAGAGAGATGGCTTAGTGGTTAAGGCACTTGCCTGCTAAGCCAAAGGACCCAGGTTTGATTCCCCAGTAGCCATGTAAAGCCAGATTCACAAGGTGGCATATGCATCTGGTGTTTGTTTGCAGTGGCCGGAGGCCCTGGCGCATCCATTTTTTCTCTCTCTCTCTGCCTCTCTTTCTCTCTCTCTGAAATAAATTTTAAAAAGTTTAAATAATTAATTACAAGGAAAGAAGTTAAAAACAAAAATGTCTTTTTAACTGTTTTTTAAAATAATTTTATGCATATTTTCAATGCATTTTTAAAAATCATACTACCCTATTACCCTTTCTCTTCCCTCCACTGTTTCCTAACCTGTGACGCTGTTGGCATTGGTGCTTTCCCTTTTTCCTGGACAATCAAGTGTCTGCCTAGTGTCCAGTCATCCAGAGATAGACTTTGTGTTGGTTTTTATTTGTTTGTTTTTGTAAAGCATGATTACTACAACAAATCTCTGCTTTTGGTTATTAGGAAAATCTTAATTTTTCCTTCATTTTTTGAAGGATCATTTTGTTGTGTATAAAACTCTTGGTGACAGGGCTGGAGAGATAGCTTAGCAGTTAAGTCACTTGCCTGTGAAGCCTAAGGACCCAGGTTCGACTCCCCAGTGCCCATGTAAGCCAGAGCACACGAGGTGGCACACAGGTGGGCATGCACACAAGGGGGCACATGCATCTGGAGTTCATTTGCAGTGCCTAAGGCCCTGGCATGCCCGTTCTCTCTCTCTGTCATAAGTACGTTAAAAAATTGAAAAAGTTAGTGATAGTTGTGGGCTTTAAAAATTTTTATAAATTTATTTATTTGACAGAGAAAGAGGGAGAGAGAAAGAGAGAGAGAGAGAAAATGGGCACACCAGGGCCTCCTGGCCACTGCAAATGAACTCCAGACACATGCCCCCCTTTGCATCTGGCTAATGTGGGTTCCTGGAGAATCGAACCTGGGTCCTTTGGCTTTGCAGGCAAACGCCTTAACCGCTAAGCCATCTGTCCAGCCCAGTTGTGGTCTTTTTTTTTTTTTTTTCAGCTTTGAATATCATCCTACGGCTTCTGACTTCCAAGACTTCTAATGAAAATTCAGTTTGAATTCCACAAGGGAATATCTTGTATCTTTTATGTCTCTACGTTATTTTCAGGATGTGTGTGTGTGTGTGTGCATGCACAAGTGATAACATGCTTTTAGCACTCCAGAAGGTTCTTTAAGACTTTGCCTTATTGGGCTAAGGAGATTGCCCAGTGGTTAAAGACTTTGCCTTACTTTAATGGGGGGAGGTGTAGTATGTGTGTGATGTGTGCAAATATGTGTGTAGATGCAGACAAACTGCACATAGATCTGGAGGCCCAGAGGAAAACACTAGATGCCTCTATTGCCCTTTTGCCTTATTTCTCTGAGAAAGAATTTCTCAGTGAACCTGGAATTCCCATTATGTGGCTAGACCAGCTGACCAGGTTGCTCTAGGAATCCTCCGTCTCCACCACTCAGTGCTCAGGTTACAGGCATACAAGGACATTCCAAGGGCTTTTTGCTTGGGTGCTAAGGAGTAAACTCAGGCTCCGATGCTCCCTCACTCATCCTCTGAGCTATCTCCCCATCCCTTCTGACTTACTCTTTCATGTTTCTTTTTATGCTTCTTTCTTTCTTTATTTGCAAGCAGAGAGAGAGAAGAGAGATAGAGAGAGGCCTCCAGCCACCGCAAAACCAGATGCATGTGCCCCTTGTGCATCTGGCTTATGTGGGTCCTGGGGAATTGAACCTGGGTCCTTTGTCTTCATAGGCAAACATCTTAATTACTGAATTTCTCTTTAGAAACTACTTGTGTACAACCTAACAGTAAGCCACAGTTGAGATATTCCAGCCGTCATAGGCCATTCTCGGGTGTTCATAGTCTTGCGCATTCATACGGTCTTCTAGATCCCCAGGAATATGATAAACCTGCTGAGACACACTTTGGAAATTTCATTCCCAGGTATTTCCTTACAGATTTTTTCTGGTCAGACTCTTGTTGGCCCCCAACTGATCTTATTGCTTTAGACTGCTACAACGTGTGTGTGTGTGTGTGTGTGTGTGTGTGTGATATGTGGGGGGGGTGATATGTGTGTGTGTGTGATATGTGTGTCTGTGTATGTGTGTGTGGGTGTGATATTTGTGTGTGGGGGTGGGTATGTGTGTGTGGATGTGGGTATACCTGTGCCATGGAAAATGTATGGAGGTCAGAGGACAACTTTGGAGTATTTCTCCTCCCCTTCTCCCTTCTTTGGAGACATGTATGGGTGCTGAGAAGGACTGAACTATCTGGTAGCTTCAAGCAAGCACCTTTAGCCACCAAGACAACTCTGCAACCCCACCACTGTGTATTCGGGCAAGAATCTTGGAGATAAGACCTGTGGGTACAAAGTAAGCTCTGGCTCAGGACAAATGAAACTACACCCTGAGAACAGAGCTTCTCTTAGCTTCCTGTAGTGGTGTGTGCTTATAATCCCAGCAGCACTTGGGAGGTCGACACAGGAGGATCAGGAGTTTAGTGTCTACTCTTGGCAATATAGGGAATTTGAGGTCATCCTAGATGCCATAAGAACCTGCCTTGAAAATAAAAAGCTGGGCTGGGAGAGGTGGCTTAGTGGTTAAGGCACTTGCCTGTGAAGCCTAAGGACTCATATTCGGCTCTCCAGATCCCATGTTAGCCAGACACACAAAGGTGGGCAAGTGCCAGGTCACGCATGCCCACGAGGTGCTGCAGCTGTCTGGAGCTCAATTACAGTAGCTGAGGCCCTGCTGCACCAATTCTCTCTCTCTCAAAACAAAATTTTTTTATCATAAAAGCAATTTATTTAAGAAATTCATTCACAAAATTGAATGATTAATTAGACCTGCAAAGCAGCTCAAAACCAACTGCATGGCTAAAACAATTTTTTTTTTAATAAAAAATAAGAATAAAGCTTGTCTTGAAGTTGGCAGCAAGGTCAAATGGTAACAATTACCTGGTGCTGGGCACTTGGGGACAATCCCAATTTGGCCCCGTTCTCCTGCTGCTGTGGCTGCTCGGCTGCCATCCTCCACAGCTGCTCTAGTGCGTCTGCTGGTTTTCGAGGCAGAGACGCTCCAGAGAGGTGGGGACGAGCACGAGCTAAAGCTCCGCGGAGCTCCCTGTAGTCACCTTAAGTCAGCTGTTTCCCCCCTCTAAATACAGCTTCTTTGGATGGTTGTTGCAAGACTCAATTTCCAGACTTCTGAAAAAGTTGAACTTGAATTTTTGTAAGTATATATATATATACTTGAGAGAAAGAGAGAGAGAAGAGGTTGAGAGAGAGAAAGAGAGAATGGGGCGCGCCAGGGCCTTCAGCCACTGCAAACGAACTCCAGATGCATGTGCCACCTTGTGCCTCTGGCTAAAGTGGGTCCTGGGGAATCGAACCAGGACCGCTGGCTTTGCAGGCAAACATTATAACTGCTAAGCCATCTCTTCAGCCTGAATTTATTTTATTTTATCTTTTTTTAAAATTAATTAATTTATTTATTTGAGAGCGACAGACACAGAGAGAAAGACAGATAGAGGGAGAGAGAGAGCATGGGTGCGCCAGGGCTTCCAGCCTCTGCAAACGAACTCCAGACGCGTGCGCCCCCTTGTGCATCTGGCTAACGTGGGACCTGGGGAACCGAGGCTCGAACCGGGGTCCTTAGGCTTCACAGGCAAGCGCTTAACCGCTAAACCATCTCTCCAGCCCTATTTTTTTATTTTTATTTTTGATGTAGGGTCTCACTCTAGCCTAGGCTGACCTAGAACTCACTATGTAGTCTCAGGGTGGCCTAAACTCATGGTGATCCACCTACCTCTACCTCCCAAGTGCTGGGATTAAAGGCGTGCACCACCACGCCCGGCCTTTATTTTATCTTTTTATTATTATTTTTACCAAGGGCCATCTTGAGGCGCTGAGGAAGAGGGGCTTTCAAGGTGCTGCCCTGCTCCTGCTGCCACGACTCCCTCACGTTGGCTTCTTTGTACCTTTGACTGGCAAGGTCCGTGTGTTCCTTCTCAAGATGATTTAAAATAAATAAATAAATAAACAGGATTCTGGGGTGGAGGGATGGCTTAGCAGTTAAGGCACTTGCCTACAAAGCCAAGGGACCCAGGTTTGATTCCCCAGGACCCATGTTAGCCAGAGGCACAAGGTGGTGCACACATCTGGAGTTCGTTTGCAGTTGCTGGAGGCCCTAGCATGCCTGTTCTCTCTCTCTTCCTCTTTCTCTGTCAAATAAATAAAGAAATAATAATAAAATATTTAAAAAGCAGGATTCTAACAGAAATCAATTATGTTTAAATGCACTTGTCAAATTTTGTTTACTTTTGTGATATAATGATGTGTAGAGATTTATTAAAAATTAAGCCAGCCGGATGCACACCTTTAATCCCAGCACTCGGGAGACAGAGGTAGGAGGATTGCCGTGAGTTCAAGGCCACCCTGAGACTACATAGTGAATTCCAGGTCAGCCTGAACTAGAGTGAGACCTACCTCAAAAAACCAAAAAAAAAAAAATTAAGCTAGGCAGCTGGCAAGGGGTGGCTTAGTCAGTAAAGTGCTCACCATCCAAGTGTGAAGACCTGAGTTCAGATTCCCAGCACCCACCTAAATGATGGGCATGGCAGTGCCCACTGGCAATGCCATCACGAGGGTTATAGAGAAAGGCAGATCCCCAGGACAAACCGGCTAGCTAGATTAGCCAAACTGGTGAGCTCTGGACTTGGCAAGAGACTTTGTCTCGATAAATAAGGCAAAGAGCAACAGAGGGGACACCCAAACTTGACCTCCAACCTCCAGACGCATCTGCACATTCGTGCACAATCATCCCCCCACACATACATGAACACTCATGCCACACGCATGACACAGATACATACATATGTGAAAATACAAAACCATATGTGGAGGCCTATCCCTATAATCTCAGCACTGTGGAGACAGGAGAGTTGTGAGTTTGAGGCCAGTCTAGGCTATGTAGCGAGACCCTGTGTCAAAAAAAAAATTGGGCTGGAGAGATAGCTTAGTGGTTAAGGCACTTGCTTGCAAAGCCAAAGTACCCAGATCCAATTCTGCAGGACCTACATAAACCAGACGCATAAGGGGGCACATGTGTCTGGAGTTTGCAGCAGCTGGGGGCCCTGGTGCACCCATTCTTTCCCTCTGTCTCTTTCTTTTCTCTCTCAAATAAAAAAATAAAATTTAAAAATTAAAGAAATATGGAGAGGGTGGGATGAAACCTAACTTTACAGCATTTGGCTCTGGTCTGTAACTCCCGGTACCAGAACTCGGTTGCTGCTCACACTGAGCTGTTGATTAGAGAGACCTACAAGGTCCCGAAACAAGACAGGCTTCTGTCAGAGCGCTTGATTACCCACCTGAGGTAAAAGGTAAGACCCTATTGCTGAAGACGCCATACGCAGCCCACACAGAACACTAAAGACCCGGCTGGAATCCGGAAGGGAGCCAGACCCCAGAAGGTTGGGCCATCCAGTGCTGGAAGGCGCTACATGAGCTGCTGGGGAAACGTGGCAACAGCAGTTTTCGCACACGGGGCTCTGAGCTCCCCACAAGCAGGGTGCGCACGAGGGGCTCTGAGCTCCCCACAAGCAGTGTGCGCACGCGGGGCTCTGAGCTCCCCACAAGCAGTGTGCGCACGCGGGGGTCTGAGCTCCCCACAAGCAGTTTTTGCACACGGGGCTCTGAGCTCCCCACAAGCAGTGTGCGCACGCGGGGCTCTGAGCTCCCCACAAGCAGCAGTCTGCTCACGCGGGGGTCTAAGCTCCCCACAAGCAGTGTGCGCACGCGGAGCTCTGAGCTCCCCAAAAGCAGTGTGCGCACACGGGGCTCTGAGCTCCCCACAAGCAGTGTGCGCACGCGGGGCTCTGAGCTCCCCACAAGCAGTGTGCGCACGCGGGGGTCTGAGCTCCCCACAAGCAGCAGCCTGACAAGATGCGCGTAGTGCACCAGCGGCCCGCGGCCTGGGTGGGTAACCAGTGGCTTTCTGATTGGCTAAGAGATCGGCTCAGTGGAAAGGAACCCGTATGTGCAACTGGAGACAAAGGTTTGCTCTCCGATGACAAGGTCCCTTTGGTCTTTGGCCAAAACAGGGGTTACATCCATCAAAATCTCCCTAAATGAACAACGCTTATCCCATTCACCCTAGGCTGACTTCACTCTCCGTTGGAGACTCTGTTTTTCTTTTCATAAGGTAACGAGGCCCAAGGACATAAGCCCCCCCCCCCCCTCGCATCTCAGTCAAGGCCAGGGTGAAGCCACAGAGGACTTGCTGAGATGAGCAGGAGCGCTGCTTCCACGGTGAGGCCGACAGTCAGCACTGGAGACAGCTGTGGCAATGCTCAACACGCACCACGCAGAGATGCTGAGGCTCCTGAGAGTCATCACCGAGGTAGACTTAACCTCACCCCCAGGCTCAGGGAATTTTGAGGAAGAGGGGGCGGAAAGATCAGAAGAGCCACAGGCTGGGACGTCATACCCAGAGGCATTGACAACCCCATGGGGAACACCAGCAACCCCACTGAGGAGGGTCCTCAGCAGGATGCAGCCAGGGAGGAGGGAAATGATGGTACCAGCACACGAAGTGTCCATACAAAGCATACCCATAATAAAAAATTAAACAATGCCATTGATTGGGAAATCTACTAGCTATCATAATTTCTAGTTAGCAGTAAGAGAAAACGTTATTTTCAGAGGTCTATATGGATAGGAATATGATATGGAACATCTACATGATTCTTTTCACGACAAAATTATAGTTTTCTAAAACTACTGTGATATGATATCAAGGAAAGTATTTGTGTGAATTCTGAGTGCAGTGAGGGGCCCGTATTCCAAACCTAGAACGTGAGCAGGTGAAGGTGGCTCAGCAGTTAGAGGAGCTTTGCTTACAAAGCCCGCTGGCCTGGGTTCAGTTCGCCACACTCACACTCAGCCAGATCCGGGCAGTGCCGCATGTGTCCCAAATTCCTGGCCGTGGCAAGAGACCCTCGAATGCTTATGCACAAGTCTGTATGTGTACGTGCACGTGCACACACACACACCCAGAGTACAAATAACTTCTTTAAAAATCTAAAGAAAATGGCCATGTCTTCTCACAGAAGTCCTTGGAAAACAAGACTCGTGCCACTGAACATGAAAACCTGCCATAACCAATGCAGAGTGTGTGTTTGTGGCAGCTGCGCCTTCTGCCATGGAGCCGCTCCTGAGAAGATGTAGAGGAGGTTTATTTTTAAGCCACATATTCAGGTATGCTAAATGTAGCCTTTTAGGTTTTAGTTATCTGGAGCTAGACTTGGTTTCTATCTTTAGCTTCCATTCCTCTGAGTTTGCAGGAAATAAATTCTTGCCAATTTAAAATTTTCTCCTTTGACTCCTGGTAAAATTAGATAGATTTTGTGTATCTGCTCCTCACTTTCTCCCTCAGGTTGTAGCTAATCTCCATGGGGCATTTTTAAATTTTTTTTTTACTTTGTTTTTATTTATTTGAGAGAGAGAGAGAGCAACAGATACAATAGGTGTGCCAGGGCCTTCAGCCACTGCAAAGGAACTCCAGATGCACGTGCCACCCTGTGCATCTGGTTAACGTGGATCCTGGAGAATTAAACCTGGGTCCTTTGGTTTCACAGACAGATAAATGCCCTAAGCACTAGGCAATTTCTCCAGCTGGGGCATTTTTTTTTTTAAGCGTTCAGGCATGAGACAGGCACTGGGTTACCCTAAGGTGGCCTCTGTGGGATGTCCCCAGGCCCGCGTGTGGACTGATGGAGGATGTCCCCCATGCGCTTGCCGGGGCCCCCGCAGGCTTCACAAATGCCAGTGGGCACAGCCCTGTGACTCCCACAGCCCGTCCTGCAGGTAGAGAGAGTGGGCTCTGAGGTCACAGAACCTAACGCGGTGGATTTGGATCTCAAGCTGGTGCATTCCCCCTCCACGGCCTGGAGTCCCCTGCCCCCCACCCCCGGAAAGCCTCTGGCTGCTGCCCTGCCTTATGAACTTGGTCAAAAGTGTGAGCCGGACCCAGATCCATCTCCCATTCGGCGCTGCTCCCTCTGCCCTCCACGGGGAGCATATGCAGAAGTTCTCTTTCAGCCCCTATCTGGCCTGGAGGACAGAGGCAGGCCCGCACCAGTGGCCTCTCTGCCTGCCTCCTGCCCTCTGTCTCAGGACCACTGCTGCCTGGTGCCACACTCCTCTCAGCCGGCTGCTCAGGGTGTACCCGGGACCCCAGCTTCTCACGCTGTGAGGTGGGCATCCACAGACCTGATGCACGTTAACATCACTTGGGGAGAGTTTTCGCAGCAGTGATGTGAGGCCCCAGCCCCCCAGATGTGGAGTCACTCCACTTGCCTTGGAAATTTTTCAAGAGTCTTCTGAGTGACTAATGTGGGCTGAAGCTGAAAATCAATCCTATAATTTAAAAATGTAATTCTCGAGACTGGAGAGATGGCTCAGCTGTTAAGGTATTTGTTTGCCAAGCCAAAGGACCTAAATTTGATTCCCTAGGACCCACGTAAGCCAGATGCACAAGATGGCACATGTGTCTGGAGTTCGTTTGCAGTGGCTAGAGGCCCTGGCATGCCCATTCTCTATCTCTCTGCCTCTCTCTCTCTCTCTCTCAAATATAATAAATAAATTCTCTGTTCTTGAGTGCTATTATAATAGTTCCCTGTTCCAGCCATGGAGGCCTCAGAGCTGGAAGGTGGATTCAGTGGTTCGGGGAAGAGCAAGGCTCACTGGAAGGCTTTCCTTTTGGCTCCACAACAGCTGAATCTTCATTCCTGTGTTTAGGGAATTACCCAGCTCTGAGTCTTCACATGAGCTGAAATGCCGGATTCTTGTTTCCTGGCCTCCGCTGTACAGCACACAGCCCTGGTCTGATCCTAACCTGTGGTGAAACAATTAGTGCAACAAAGCAACGAATGCTCTCGAGCAAGTGGCAGCAGCCAACTCAAGGATACCCTTTCTCCCTGTGGCATCCTGGCACGCACCCAGCAGCCAGAGCGGAGCGGCAGTGTCCTGGGATGATGTCACTGTGCTGTGTTCATGTGGTCCCGGCTGTGAGATGCCTGGCCTGTCTCATACCTTTCTGGAGGCTCTGGGAGTTCCCCAAGCCCTGCAAAGAAACCTGTTCTGCTTCCATCGGCAAGATTAGGATTCTGCTTGCTTGGAACAAAGGAACTGCTGGGTGGAGAGTCAGAGGAAGGGAAAGAACAAAAAAATAGTTTGTCACAGGACCAGCCAACCAGAAGAGCAAGCGTCCTCAGGGCCCCTCGGCTCTCTCAATCCATCTGCTGGCCTCTGAGGGGATCAGATTTCAGTGGCTCACACTGGAGGAGGGGCAGCAGTGCAGGCACTTTCTCCTTTTTACTTGGTCCAGCCCAAGGGATGGCTCTGCCCACATTCAGGGTGAGTCTTCTCAGACCTTGGCTGAGCCATTCTAGAGACTCCCTCACAGACGTTCCCAGAAGCTCATATCCTAAGGTGATTCTATATCCTGTCAATTTGATAATTAATATTATCCCTCATGTGATCATTCACATGCTGATGAACATGGGCGCTGAGCAACGGGTGTGAGTCCCAAGGCCTCGGTCTCACCATGGCTCTGCTGTTAATGCTAAGCAGAGTTGGAAGTGGCTAGACTCCAGTGTCACCAAAATGCAATGGCCTTTGAGGTCCCTTCCAGCTCCAAGGTTTAATGAAACCTGTCTGCCACTTGCTGTTCTGCCTGGGTCTCTTATCAACGACGTCTGTTTGCAGACACTCCACCTTGTGCACTTGGCCCTTGTGTCAATATTCAGCACATCATTGAGTCAATACCTAGACACACTCCTGACAGGCAAGTCCCTGGAAAGGCTACATTCTCTGGGCTATGCCGTCAACTTTGGCTTCAAAGACACAGGAAGCGTATGCACCGCCATGCCCGTTTACCTATGACCAACTAACACTGGAAGTCTAAACATTTCCATCTGCCCCTGCTCCCCGGCGACCACGATGCCTCTACACTGCATCGAATCTGATTTTCACACTTAACTAGCCTGGTTTCTCCCAAGATAGGCAAAGGTAAGAAGTCAGTACTTGACACATCTTTTGAACTAATTTTGTTGTTGTTGTTTGAGGTAGGGTCTCTCTCTAGCCCAGGCTGACTTGGAATTCACTAAGTAGTCTCAGGGTGATCAAACTCAGTGATCCACTGACCTCTGCCACCTGAGTGCTGGCATTAAAGGCATCCATCACCTCACTTGGTTTGAATTGATTTTTGCCTATGGATGCCAATATGTTTATATCAGGGTAGAATCAAGGGATTTGGTTTTAATTTGGCCCCAAAGTTTGCTCTTCAGTTATCTTTCACCATTCTACAGCTGAGACGCAAGTGTGGATCATGAAAGAGAAGTGCTTGGTTATGCACACAACTTACTTTTAAAGTAGGGTAACTGGGCTGGAGAGATGGCTTAGCAGTTAAGGCGCCTGCCTGGAAAGCCTAAGGACCCAGGTTCGATTCTTCAAGTCCCATGTAAGCCAGATGCACATGGTAACACATGCATCTTGAGTTTGTTTGCAGTGGCTAGAGGCCCTGGCGTGCCCATTCTCACTTTCTCTCCCTCTCTCTGCCTGTAATAAATAAATAAACAAAAATAAAATCTTTTAAAAAATAGGATAACTGGGGCTGGAGAGATGGCTTAGTGATTAGGGCGCTCACCTGCAAAGCCAAAGCACCCAGGTTCGATTCCTCAGGATCCACATAAGGCAGATGCACAAGGGGGCGCATGCATCTGGAGTTCCTTTGCAGTGGCTGGAGGCCCTGGCGCGCCCATTCTTTGTCTATCTCCTCTCTATCACTCTCTTGCAAAGACCAACAGTTGGACCCGGTGGCACAGACCTGTAACCCCAGCTACTTGGGAGACGAATGTTTCACATTCAAGATCTTCCTGTGCAACTTAGCTAGACCCTGTGTCAGAATAAAAAGTAAAAGGAGAGCTGAGGATAGAGTTCCTTGGCAGGTGCTTGCCTATCATACATGAGCCCAGGATCAACCCTAGTTCCACAGAAACAATACAAGACAAAAACAGGTCAAAAAAGAGAAAAGAATCCAGAAATAAATTCAGACCTATGTGGTTAAATAACTTTCAAAAAAAAACATGCAGGGACAATTCAGTCTTTCAACAAATGGTGCTGGGACATCTGGATAGTCATAGGCAAAAGTAACCTTAAAAATTTCATTCCAGGCCGGGTGTGGTGGGGCACACCTTTAATCCCAGCACTCAGGAGGCAGAGGTAGAAGGTTCAACTTGAGTTTGAGGTTACCCTGAGACTACAGAGTGAATTCCAGGTCAGCCTGGGCTAGAGTGAGACTCTACCTCAAAAAAAAAAAAAAATTTTTTTTTCATTCCAGATATCACAGAGTACACAGACTGTAACTCAAAATGGACCACAGGCATAAATGAATAACCTACTAGCATAAATACAATTTCTAGCTTTTCATTTGGCTGCCTGTGCCACTGTTTTTGTCTGTAAGTTTGCTTGTTTGTTTTTATTGAGGCAGGGTCTCACTCTAGCTCAGGTCAACCTGGAACTCACCTGTACTCCCAGACTGGTTTCGACTTACAGCAATCCTCCTACCTCTCTCTCCCAAATGCTGGAATTAAGGTATTTGCCTTTCATCTATTTGCTCTATTATTGATTAAGCCAAGATTTCTTAAATGCATACCAAATACATACTGATAGTATAATCTATGGAAAAGTATATTAATAATGGAGTTTTACCAAAATGAATAACTTGAGCTCATAGGACTGCAATGAGACAGGGAAAGGCACCGTGTAGACCAAGAGCAAATAGTCACAAATTGCATATGTGGTAGAGGACTGACAATTCTACGTGGGTTCTTGGGATGTAACACAGGTACTCATGCTTACATAGCAAGTTCTACCTACTGAACCATCTCCCCCACTCCTAAAAAGACCTTGACCTATGACCTGTGACCACCCCGTCCTCCTGTTACCTGAAACAAAGGTGTGATAACAGGAGCCTAGCAGTCATTTCATACCAAGGAAGCCTTGGGAAAGGGCGCCGTGTGCCCAGGATGCAGAAGACAAGGGTCTGTTCTCTGGTGACACCACGGACCATTTGCTGCCTGATCTTAAATAGCTGTTGCTGTTGTTGTTTTCAAGGTAGGGTCTCACTTTATCCCAGGCTGACCTCGAGCTCACAGTAGTCCTCCGAGCCCTGTCTTCTGAGTGCTGGGATTAAAGGCGTGCGCCACCACGCCCGGCTCTCTTCAACATTCAAGTTAACTTCCCAGTGTACCTACACACAGCCGCGTCTCGAGTATTTGTATCTGATTAAAGTCTCACAAACAGTAATTCCCCCTTATTAAGTCTTTCATCTACAACCAAGTTGCTGTTTCTAGATGCCTCTGTTTACATCCTGCTGTGTCACTGGCTACAGATGTATAAAGAAACTATGTCATTAAAGTAACAAGCACGGGCACAAGCAAGTTTCAGAGCCAACAGCTGCCCTTGGCGGGCTTTGCTGACAGGAGGAGAATGGAGAGGATGAGTGGGGAGGAGGACCCACCGGCCACAGCCCCTGGGGGGAAGGAGCAAGCTTGTTTCATGACCCGCACCTATGTGAGTCATCTCTCTCAAGGTACATGTCCTTGCGCTGTGTGACAGAAAAGAAATTGAAGCACAAGGATTGTTTCGTGTGTGCCAGGAATTGAACCCAGGGCCTCCTGCATGCCAGGCAAGAGCTCTGTCAATGAGCTACATCTCTAGCCCTGTTTTTTGCTATTTATTTTGAGACAGGATCTCATGAAGTTTCCCAGGCTGGCCTTGCACTTGCAATCTTCCTGCCTCTACTTCCCCAGTAGCTGGGATGACAGGCCTATGTCACCAAGCCTGTAGAAGCTCAAGGATCTTAACTATTTCGCCCCGAGTCACTGTAACAAGAGGTGGCAGGCAGGGATTCCGGGCTCACTGGGTGGGCTCCAGAACTTGTGTTTTCCTCACCATGTTTCTGCTCTGTGGAGCTCAAGAAAGAAGGCTCAGCCCCAGAGCTGGCTCGGTGTGTGCCCGGCGTGAATAGCCTTTGTTTTTTCTTGTTGCCTTTTGTTTTGTCTAGTTTTTAGCTTCTTTATCTGTTGCAAAAAAGTTTATTTTAATTATTTTGTGTGTATATGGGCGATGCATGTGTGGAAGTCTAAGGGCCACTTCAAGGTGTTCTTGTGCTTTGCTTGATGTAAAGTATCTTGTTTTTGTTTTTGGTTTGTTTGGTTTGGTTTGGTTTTTGGTTTGGGGTTTTCTGTTGTTGTTTTGCCACTTTGGTCCACCAGTCTAGCTGGCCACTAGCTTCCACATTCTCCTGGCTCTTCCTCCCGTTGCTATGGCGATGTTGGGATTACAGATGCATGCATTGCTTTGCATCTGACTTTACATGGATGCTGGGCAATTAAACTTGAGCAATAGGGTTGCAAACAAGTGCTTTTAACCACTGAACAGCTCCCTAGGTACAAGTTTTTTTTTGAGGCAAGCCCAACAGACTGCCTTTTTTTTTTTTTTTTTTGTTTATGTGTGTGTGTGAGAGAGAGAGAGAGAGGAGAGAGAGAGAGAGAGAATTGGCGCACCAGGGCCTCCAGCCACTGCAATCGAACCCCAGAGGTGTGCGGCCCTTGTGCACATGTGCAACCTTGCCTGCTTGCGTCACTGTGCATCTGGCTTATGTGGGACCTGGAGGGTCCTTGGGCTTCACAGGCAAATGCCTTAACTGCTAAGCCATCTCTCCAGCCCACTAGTTTTTTAAATATATATATATTTGCAAGGAGAGAGAGAGAGAAAATGAGTGGGTAGAGCATGGGCGTGCCAGGGCCTCCCGCCACTGCACAAAACTCCAGAAACATGTGCTGCTTTGTGCATCCGGCTTTATGTGGAAACTGGGGAATCAAATCCAGGCCATTAGACTCTGCAAGCAAGCACATTAACTGCTAAGCCATCTCTCCAGCCCCCAGTTCTTACTATTTATTTATTTATTTTAGAGGGTCCTCCTCAGTAGTATAGGCTAGGCTGACGTGGAACTCACTACATAGTCTAGGTTGGTCTTGAACTCGTAGCAATCCGCCTATCTCAGTATTTCCAGTACAGGGATCACAGGTAGGCACCACCATGCTGGGTACGGTGTACTATTGTTTACTGGTGACCAACCTGACGAGGATGGTGACACACAGAGCATCGTCTTCCAGAAGGATGTAAGTCACAGGCACCTTCAACGGGGGAGAAGGCAATGGCCCTCGTCCTGGTCCCATTCCAAGCAGTCCTTCTCCCACAGGGCCTTGCCTGCCGATCAGGTGGGTCTGCAGCTCTGCCTCCCCGTTGTTAAAGAACTTGACTATCACACTACCCCATCCTAACAGCAAACCACAGCTACATTCCCCAAGAAGATATTGCTAGAAAGCAGACTCTTGGGCTGGGTTTAGTGCTCTTCCAGAGCATTTTTTTTTTTTCATCAGAATAAGCTAAAAGACCCACTGTAAGCAAGCACGGTCCCCCAGCGCCCTCAGCCTTTCAGCCAGTACTTTCTAAGCACACAGCAAGCCTCACAGTGGTGTGCACGGCTCGGTTCCCGGGAACGCAGACACTGGTAAGCCCGTTCTTGCCCCAGGGACTTCACAGTCTGGTGGAGACAGACAAGGGACTGAGGGAAACACAGGGCGGGAAGCAGCCAGTGAGAGGTGCCCAGGGCCTGCGTGAGCTTCAAAAAACAACAGACCAAATCGACCACCGTCCGGAGGAGCAGAGAGGGCTGCAGAGGCCTCTAGGGAGCCTGGGAGAGCTGGACGTCAGCAGGGAGGAGGACAGAGGACTCTAGACAGGGAGGACAGCTGGAGCTGGGGAGCCAGGCCTTAGCCCCTGGCAAGGTGTGGAAGGCTGGAGGAGTGAGGTGGCATCCCCAAGAACTACAGGCCACTCTCAGGAAGGCCTCTGTGACACAGCCCTCTGGCTTAGCCTCGGGTGTCTGACTTCCCTCCCCCTCCATTGAGTCTGGCCCATCCTTTAGGTTTGCGCTCAGAAGCCCCTTGCTTCAGGACTTCCTTCCATTGATCATGTCAGCTCCATGGGCAGAAACAGAGATGATCTGTCCACTGCTTTCTGTCTGGAACAAGCACGGTGCCTAGAGCACAATAGTCCCACTGTGTTCCATAGTGTTGATAGACTGACTGAACGAACGAATGAATAAATGAGTGAGAAAGTCAAAGCATGGGGGATATATATCGTAAGCCATGCACAGAAGCTTATGTTATTATCCTGAAACCATGGGAAGCGATTCCATGTTTTAAGGAGACGAGGAAGCCGCATATGAGCTCAGGAGGTCAAGAATGGATTGGAATTCTCGAGAATCAAAAGAAGGAATTCTGTTTCAAGCCTCCTGGAATAGCCCAAGGGGGCTGTGAGGAGACTGGTCCTCAGTTGACAGTTTGTTCAGCGCCTGACGTGGGCTCTGGCTGCTGCCGCATGATTTCACGTCATTCTCACAGACACCCCAAGACAGATGGAAGTGGGAGGTGGAGCAGCTGAGCCCACCGCAGCTCAGCCCCGAGTCCAGAAGGTGCACGTGGCCTCCATGCTCTGCCTGCGGGTGCACTGCCCGTTGGTGGGGGGGAGCTTAGGAGAGGCCCACCGACAGCTGACCGTGGGGGCTCTGGTCCCTGGAAGGTTCGAGACACTTTAGAGGACTGGTGCCAGTGGCTCAAAGCTAGATGTCACTCGTTCCTCTCATCCCGTCGGTCTTGGGTGCCTTCGCCAGGTCTTGGGAACTGAGTAAGAGGGTGCCAACCTGACTTCTGGGCTCCTGATGTTCTGGTAGTGAGCTAGCCCTGTGTCCTATCCAACAGAACAAAGTGCCTCCGACTCCTATCTGAACCCACCCCTGCCTCAGCGCTGAGGGCACCTGCTTGCACACAATCCCCATGGTTCTGACAGTCTTCATATCTGCAGCCTGGCTGTCAGCCGAGAAGGCAGCTTCTGCCCTCACATGCTTCAAGGTACCTCCAAGGCATGTCTTCAGATGTCAAAAATGCCCTGTGTGCCCACACAGTTTAAGCTGGGTCCCTGTGGAAGCTGGAGGTCACACACTGAGGCGTCTTTGTTCCCCTGGTGAATGACTCATGGAAGCCCTTTACAAGAGAACGAAACAGACATGTTTTGATGGGGAAAAGACATAAAGAATGCAGCTCATTTTTTTTTTCCCAAACAGCCATCAGCCCATCTAATTTAGGCCAATGGGGGCAGACACCCAGGGCTCTGACTGACCTTCCCCATCAGGATCTTGACCCAGTCCCGGGCCCAGGCCACGGGGGAGGGGCAGCCTGACTGTGGCCAAAAGAGAAGGCAGCTTGTTGAGGGCTGTTTTTTCCTGAGGCCTGCACTCCACGTTGTCCTCATGAGCTCTTGCTTTGCTGATGTGACAGGATCATCATAAGACGAGTGGATTTATGCATCACTTACTGTATGCCGAACACAGTTCTGCATGGAGGAACCCTTTAACTCCACCAGCATTCCAAATGCAGAACTGGGGCACAAAGAGAGTGATTTGCCCAGGGTTACACACAGCCAACGGGCACAGGTCGAGTGCCAACCTGGTGGTCTAGCCCTGGAGTGTGCACTCCGGGGGGAAGAGCGCGTCTGGAGTCAGGAGACCGGGGCTGGAAGCCAAGCTCCATACTTTGCTTCCTGAGTGGCCTTGGAGAAAACCTCTCTGAGCCTTGTTTTCTCAGTATGCATTTGGAGGTAAAAGGCACTGTCATGGATTAGGCACTGGAGGGTCTTCTATAGACATGGGCTGATACAGATCTGAGGGGAAAGTTACATGTCTGCCTCGGGCCCTAACCAACTCCCCCAGGCTTTTGGGGTAGAGTAAGGGGGAAAAAAACAACAGCAGGCGAGGCTCCAACAGGCCTTCAGGACAAAGTAATCTATTGTGAAAAGGTCTAAATTAACACCGACAGTGGTCCTCACATGGACACACACACACACACACACACACACACACACACCTAGCTATCAAGAGGCCAGCAACTATGAACCACAGTATACCTGCCCAAGAACGAGCGAAGGTCTGCTGTGTCCCCTGTTGCTGACCGCTTTGGTTTCATCATTCAGGGCCCAGCTTTGAGTCCTGGGTTCCTGGCAAGTCCCAGGATAAGTGGATGGTTTGCATCATCAGTCCAGGGTCACTTTTCCTTTAGTCTCTTTGAACTGGGGAAATCCCATGTTGACAAAGAGGAACCCACGACCAAGCCCACGACAGAGAAAGGCACAGGAAGCAGCTCTGTGACTTCAGGTAACAGCATCATGTCAACCCAGCTGCCGGGGCCCTGCCCTACCTGATCTCTGGTTTCTTGACAGGAAGGAAATCGTTCCCAGGTGGCAGGCTCAAAGTGGCTCTTGAGCCAGGTAGATGCTTCTGCCTAATTCACCTCACTACTGACAAGGTCCAGCACCTCCCACTGTCCCCACCCTAGAAGGAGCAGTTCTGGCTGCACACCCTTACTGCCCACCTGGGGTCTACCCATGGAGGCAGCAGTGGAGGGACCTTCCCTGCTCGCAAGTGTGTGAGGACGGCATCCAAGCGGGAGCTCAGGACTGGCCACTGTACCACTCTCAGATCTTGCGCCAGGACCCTCAGGTTGTAAGAAGCCACTGGTTCCATTCTAGCTGCCTCTTGATGGGCTTTCTAGACAGGCAGTGCAATCAATGCCCTTCCTTTGGCTTAAATTCCTTAGAATTGGGCTTTAATCTCTCAGCACAACAAGACCCTGGCTAATACAAAGGGATCTTAAACCATATAGCGAATGCCAAACTGAGCAGTGTGAACATGGGTTTTGTAAGCCCTGGGAGGTATTGGGGTAGACCTGTTAGGTTTCATCAGCTGACATGTCTAAAACTCACCCTCTAATCTCAGTCTGTAAATGGTTCTTGACTACCAATGGTGTGCGAGACGCTACGTTCAGTCCTTGTCCACATAAGCACTTACTTCAAGATGGTGGTAAAATCCAGTGGCTAGAAAAAAATGTAACCAGTTTTTGCAGTGTTCAGGAGTCCTGGAAGGTCTGGAGGCGAGATGCCCTCCAGGCAGCTTCGAGAGCCCAGCTGTGGGGCAGGGCTGTGGTGGGAAGGGTAAGTCCTGGAGAATCACCCAGAACAGAGAAAGACGGGAAGGTGGCCTCAGGGAAACGTGAGCGGCAACAAGCACAGTGACAGGTTGGTGCTGCAGATCCCAGGGTGGGTGTGAGGCTGATGGACAGTCGACTCAGACAGGTGGTTCTTGAGCACTGGGCAGGGAGGCAAGAGCAACTGCTGCATGGCCTCCGAAAGGCTGACTCCGACCTAGCGTTAGGGGACAAGGTCAAGTCCAGCTCTGCTCTGTGACAACGAGCACCTTTCTGAATTTCAGCAGGGACATCAATGCCCCCCCACACACACTTTGTCTACCTCACAGGACGTCTGTTACATGCCATGTACGAGTCTGTCATTAGGGTGGTCATACAAAATTGATAAACTGTGTGAGCCCATTGAAATTTCTACAGATATAAGTTGTAATAGTAAGTCTGTGAATTCGAACATCACATCATTAAGTATCCTTGGGATAACTATAAAGGTAATTGGAGTCTGATGGAAATAACTGGCCAGGTCTCAGCTGGGCCACGGCCCCACGATAGGATGTATGTTAAGAGCATGCGTTTCCCCTCCCCCCGCCTGCTGCCCTCCCTCGGCAAAGCGTGTCAGTCAAGAAACCCCCACCATGGACTCGGGCATTTTGAAACTTCATCTGTCACCAGGAACAGAAGTCAATTATCTCGCCCCAGACATCGCCTCCCTGGGCGATAGATGGAAGCTATTAGCAGGTCCTTGGCAAAGACCTTGTCTGCCTTTGATGCAGCCTCTTTGGCTGGGCTATCCCTGAACCCCTGACTCTCGTAGGGCCCCAAGTCCAGAACCAGCCCACCCCATCGAATCAGGGTGTCTCAAGCTTACGTGGGTCCCAAAAGGCTCTGCTCTGCTGTGAGTCTGCAGGTAACCTCGGTGTCCTCTGAGCTCACTGCTCTCACATGTGGCTTTTGCTGGATAAGCTGGGTTCAGTAAGGGATAGTTCAAACCCAGAACACTGACAGCAGGGAACACCTTCCTGACCCCAGCAGAGACCTTGCAGGTCTCCTCTGTGCATAGCAACCCTGGGCAGGTGACCATGGGAACGGGACAGCCAGATGAGGCCCATCTGAGATCATGAGCTATTTCAGTCAGTTCAGATCTAAGCAGCCATATGTCCCCTAGAGGGACTGTCCAACTTGCACGGAGAAACTCTTTCCTAGATTCTGGGGGTCAGAGAAGGGAGAGGCTAGACTGCAAGGCCATACATGCTGTAGCTTCTTTCCTGGGAGAAATAGCAGTTTGGTGGCCATGCATCTCATCCTTCCCAGCCAGGTGACCGGGCTAGACAAGACAGTGAAGGCACAGAGTGTCTTCCCCAGGACTAGGCTTCCAGCATATTCTTCCCATGTATAAACAGAAGACAGCTGGCTGTTCTCTCCTCTGATTCACAAGGGGTTTTCTTTCCCTGGCAAAGAAGGTGCTCTGTGAAACTGGCTTCGTTTAACTGACGCCATATGTTTCTAGAAACCAGGAGGGATGCCCACTTTTAGCACAGGTACCTGAGTCAAAGGCAGGATCTCCATGTGGCTCCCAACTGCTAGAGATGGATGGAGAAAGAGCGAAGAAAGGCTACAAAACAGTGCAAAGCATACAGCCTTTGGAGGCGGCAAAACCCAGTTTGAAGTAATTTTAGCTCATGGAGCCAGTTTTATCCTCTGTAAGATAGGCATAAAAACCCTACCATAGGGGCTGGAGAGATAGCTTAGCAGATAAGGCGCTTTCCTGCAAAGCCAGAGGACCTCAGTTCAATTCCCCAGGGCCTATGTAAGCCAGATGTGCAAGGTGGCACATGCATCTGGAGTTCATTTGCAGTAGCTGGAAGCCCTAGTGCACCCATTTTCTCTCCTCTCTCTCTCCCTCTTTCCCTCTCTCAAACAAAAAAATAAATGATGTTATTTTGAAATCCTACCTAACAGACAATTAGGATCGTGAAATGGAACAGAACTCATACCAAATACCTGGCCCGGTAGGTGCTCACACTTTTTTACTTCCTTTCCCTTTCTACTAAGTGTCTGCCTCGAGAACATTTCAAAGAATCGATGGGAATAAAAAGCTCCTATTTTCCCGGAGTATTAGTTCAGTGGTTAAGAGCACTTCCTGTGGAAGCACAATGGCCCTGAAGGGACCTGAGACCCCTGAGTTCAATGGCTCCAAACCCTCAAACACAGGTGACATTAGCAGGGCGTGGTGGCACACGCCTTTAATCCCAGCACTCGGGAGGCAGGGGTAGGAGGATCGCCGTGAGTTCGAGGCCACCCTGAGACTCCATGGTGAATTCTAGGTCAGCCTGGGCTAGCGTGAGACCCTACCTCAAAAAACAAAAACGACAACAACAAAAGCAGCTGGCATGGCCCTGCACATCTGTAAGCCCAGTCCCGTGGAAAGCAGAGGCCAGAGGACTCTGGAGTTTAGGAAAATGGCAAGCTCCAAACTCAATCTCCAGGACTCTGTCTCAAGGAAACAAGCGGATGAGCAGTTGAGGGGGCACCTGATGCCCTCCTCTGGCCTCTGTGTACACACAGGGCACTGTACACACGTGTGGATATGCTGCACACACCTCGTTGCCCCTGCCACGCACATGTATGTGCAAAAAAACCCCGTGCCTATCACTTCAGGTATAGGTGGAGTTTGGTTTCCTGGGACTCAGTGTAGCAGCTCAGTGACAGGAAGATTCGGGCTGATTCTCTGGACAGTGTCTTCATCTGATGACAGCTATACCAGGCAGAGTGCCCGTGACAGTTCACAGCTCATGTTCCTCAACTCAGACCTCAGGGTCCAGTCCTCTGGACAGTGCCCCCGTCCCAGCAGAAACCTGGTTCATCTTCTCAAGGGTCCCCCTTATTTTTTACTTCTGTGTGTGTGTGTGCGTGCGCACACATGTGTTCATGGGCATGTGGAGACACACATATGTGCAGGTGTGTGGAAGCCAGAGGACAGCCTGGGGTGCTGATCCTCACGCACTGCCTCTCCCTGGCCTGGCCCTCACTAGGGAGGGTCAGCTGACTACCCTGCAAGTCCCAGACACCCAACTGCCGCTGCTTCCCTAGCATTGGGGTTACAGGTGCAAACACGTGACACCACATCTGTTTTTTTATTTAAATTTTTAAAAAAATTTAAAATAATTTATGTATTTATTTATTCGTTTGTAAACAGAGAGATAGAAGAGAGACAGACAGAGAGAGAATCGGCATGCCAGGGCCTCTAGCCACTGCAAACAAACTCTAGATGCATGTGCCCCTTGTGCATCTGGCTTACGTGGGTTCTTGGGAATTGGACCTGGGTCCTTTGGCTTCGCAGGCAAATGCTTACCCACTAAGCCATCTCTCCAGCCCTTATTTAAAATATTTTATTTATTTATTTGAGAGAGAATGGGCATGCCAAGGCACTCCAACCACTGCAAAAAAAAAAAAAAAAAAAAACCCTCCAGATGCATGTGCCACCTTGTGCATCTGCCTTTGTGTGGGCACTGGAGAATTGAACCTGGGTCCTTAGGCTTTGAAGACAAGCACCTTAACCACTAAGCCACCTGTCCAGCCCTCACGCCTGTTTTTGTATGTGAGTTCTGGGCATCAGACTCAGGTCGTCATGCTTGCAAGGCAAGTGCTTTATTAACTGAGCCATCTTCCCAGCCCCTAACCTTCCTGCTTCTTCTGGTAGATGCTCTCACATCCTTGGGTCTGTCTGCTTCGAGTGTGCTAAGGACAGGGCTGGCCACTGGCTTTTCAGCGCCGAATGTGCTTGTCACTGAACATTCTCATCTTCCCTCGGGTGTTCGCTGCTCCTGACACAGCAAACCTAGCATTTATCTGCACAGGAACAGCTCGTTGCAAGAGGTTATTACTACAAAGGGGTAATCATCAAGCTGCAACTGATAATTATTTGATTTTTATGCTAAATTCTATTCAGAAGGTGGTTAGGAAAGAATAAGATGGAAAGCAATCCTATGTGCAAAGAATATTTGAAGGCATAATAAATTTGAATCACAGATGCCTAAACCCATGGACCCAGCTACCGTGCAGCACACAAAAGCAGTATCCATGACAATATCTTTACATTAGAGACCTACCATGACTGGTTGTTTGTTTGTTTGTTTGTTTGTTTCCTGTGTCTTCTTTGATTCCTTTGCTTTCCTCTTTCATTTCTTTGATTTCTTTGAGCATATTTATAATCATTCTTTTGAAATATTTCTCAGGCATTTCCTCTAACTCATTCTCACTGGAGGTTATTTCTGATGCATTAATACCGTGATTTTTGGTGTTTCTTTATAATGTGTATATTTTTGCATCTTGAATTTAATGCCTATATTTTCTAGTTAGCTGCAATATTATTACATGTATCAATAAATCTGATTTTATATATCTTCAGGGTAAGAGCTTAAGATGCTAGGTGTGGCTTTCAAGACTCTCAGAGTATCTACAAAAGTGACCCTTGATGTTGGGTTTGTCTGCTATGAGAGTATTCAAGTAGTCTGAGTGGAACAAAATACAGGCAGATTCTAAAATTTAACTAAACAATGTACACTTTCAATGAAAAACAGTACAGAGTATTTATGCAACAGTAGGTATTATGACATCCAGATCCTTAAACAAAATCACGGTCCCCTAAGGTGTGTGTTGCCCCACACCCTTAATCCTGTCAACTAGGAGGCTAAAACTTCTGGTCTGCTGAGGGTTCCAAGTCAGCTTGAGACCATGTGAGACCCTTCCCTGGTGTAATCCCAGTTACCTCTTGGGATGATTTGGGTCTCAGTTATGCTGCGCTCCTGCTTGGGTCCCTCTGTGTTGCGCTGTGGGTCAAGGTAGGCTGGCTGGGTCTCTGGGTCACTGCTCTGATCGCCTGGTGGGTGCTGTGTAGGTGACTCCCTTCCCCAGGTCTCTGGTGCTCACTGGTGGTGGGGGAGGGGAGGCTGTGGGTGGTGGCTGATGTTTTCCCACTGGTCCTCAAATCGTCTACCTCACAAGCTGCTCCTGTTGGTCCCTGGTGTCCTCCCTTCACATGGGTTTGCGAGGAGCTCCATGTGAGTGAAGGATCTCCTCACCTGGCTTTTCCTGCGGCTTAGGCCAAGCTTTATGGCTGGAGCCACATAGGCCTGGAGCCGCTTCTGCCTGCCGACGTGGGCTCTAGATGCTCTGGATCTGTCCTACTTCTCTGCTGCAGTTGCTAATTCCTTATACGCCTCACTTTTTAGAAGAAAAGTGTATTTTGCTGTTTTCTTTTCTTCTTCTTTTTTTTTTTTTGTTGGCTTTTTCTCCCCTAGGCTGCACATTGCCATCTTAACTGGATGCACATTTGTTTTTGTTTGTTTGTTTGTTTGTTTGTTTTTTAGAAAGAGAGAGACAGAAGAGAGACAGAGAATTGGCACACCAGGGCCTTAGCCACTGCAAATGAACTCCAGATGCCTGTGCCACCTAGTGGGCATGTGCAACCTAGCGCATGCCTCACCTTTGTGCATCTGGCTAACGTGGGATCTGGAGAGTAGAACATGGGTCCTTGGGCTTTGCAGGTGAGCGCCTTAACCACTAAGCAATCTCTGCAGCCCTGTTTTTTTTCTAAATAGTTATTTAGTTATTTGAGAGAGAGAAAGAGGCAATGAGAGAGAGAAAGGGAGGGAGAATGAGCATGCCAGGGCCTCTAGCACTTGTGTGCCACCTTGTGCATCTGGCCTACGTGGGTCCTGGGGAACTGAACCTGGGTCCTTAGGCTTCACAGGCAAACACCTTAACCACTAAGCCATCTCTCCAGCCCCCATAGCTAGTTTAATGTAAAACAGATCCTTAAGGATGAGAGGTTGTTTCCCTGCCAAGACCCCTGGAATATAATGCAGAAATGCATCCTCTCAGTGAGATGGTGGAAAAGGCAGAAGGGCCTGGAGGCCAAGGGCTGCTTCCTGGGCTGTAACGCTCCCGCCACACCCCATCCACACTCACTGTCTCGGCCCAACCACAGGGATGGAGACTGTGGTGAGAAGCGTGTGGCTGACTTGCTATAAACCACAGAGAACTATGCAAAGCCCTCCATCCGCCTTTCTCACTGCTGCCAAAGAATGCCCTTCATGTTTTATTGCCTAGAAAGATACAATCAAGCATGGCTTGCTGCTCTGCTTGTTAGGAGCCCTCCTACCTGCAGGTACCTGTGTGGCACGGAGCCACCTGCTCACCTGTTGACCGGCTGACAATGGAGGCAGGGCTTTTCACGTGTACAATCAAATCCCACCCCTCTTCTGTCCTAGCGTTTGCCTCCTCTGAAAGCTTAGAGCTTGCCTTGTGGTGGCGAGATCAACCCTTTTGTGATCTCATCCCCTTCTCTGCATCTCCAAAGCCCTCCAATGCTACCCTTCTGGGAAGCCATCTCACATCCTGGCGGTCAGAACCAGTCTCTCTTATGACTCATGATGCCCACAGACATCATGGGCACCTCTTGCAAGTCCATTTTTCACATTCTGTTACAAGCCGTGGGCATTACAGCCCCTGAAGGGAAAGGCCCAGACTGGAATCCCAGTTCAGCTGTGTCCCAAAGTAAGCACGTTTTGTTGTAGTTTAGTAAGCTGTGCAGTGGCAGCCACCATGCAGGCATAATAAAGACGATGCTAGGACGAAACGCGGGGGCCTGGGAGATGGCTCGGTGGATAAGGCCTTTGCCTAGTGTCCATGTAAAAGCCGGGTGTGGCGGTGCACATCTGCAACCTCAGCACTGGAGGGGTGGAGACAGGTTGTACCACGGGCTAAGTGACCAGCTAGTATGGTGAATTGTTGGGCTTTAGGTTCCGTGAGAGACCCTACCTCAAAGAAAAAGATGGAGAGTAACTTGGAGAAGGCACCTGACCTAAGCACACAGCTGTACATGTGCAGCCTAACACCTGTGTGCTTACATAAACATGAACATGCATACACAAACATGAACACGCTTACACAAACTTGAACACGCATACACAACCATGAGCACGCACAAGTATGAACACGCATACACAAACATGAACACACGTACACAAACCGAAGGACAAAGTAGAAGCCACATTGCCAGGTGCAAAAGTGATGTCCCCATAAATAGACTGAGTGAATGAAAGACTGGCTGATGAACGAATGAGGTGCTGATTTATACCTAGGAACAAGACCAGCTTACAATTTCAGCAAAAGTGCTTAAAAGTGTTTTTAAGATTCCACAGTCCCAGACCCTTGGTGGGTGGGCACCAGGGGGCAGGAGCTGTTACAAGCCAGGCGCCCTTTCTCATTAATGTTAGGACCCTTTCCAAGAAAGCAAGCAAGCCCGTTCCTCCCTAGATTATTAATCCTAATGGAAAGCTGCTAGAATTTACTTGCAAATAATAAACTCAGCCAAGCTCCTCACATGTTCACTCCAGAAACACCCTTTTGGGTTTTGTAAGCCTGCTTAGCAACGTTTTTGTTTGTTTTGTTTTTGAGGTGGGGTCTCGCTCTAGCCCAGGCTGACCTGGAATTCACTATGTAGTCTCAGGCTGGCCTCGAACTCACAGTGATTCACCTACCTCTGCCTCCCAAGTGCTGGGATTAAAGACACATGCCACCACGCCCAGCTGCTTAGCATTTTTATTACTTGAGCCCATACAGAGCTATTTGTGTGACTGAAGAAAGGTGCCTTCTTTTCCTCCAGCCACTCCACTGCCACCTGCCCCTCACAAAGCCCGTGCCATCTGCAGCCCGGTCTTGATGGCAGCTATAATGGGCAGGGCACCCCACAGCTGTGCACTACATGGTCTGCAGGGCCTCCATTCCCACTTCACTGAGACCCATGGTGAGTTTAGACTTCCTGAAGAGGCCTGCTCCAGTCTTAGGGATTAGCCAATAGGCTTCCACATTCCACAAGATTGAAAAGATGCTCAAATCTGCCAGGTGTGGTGGCGCACGCCTTTAATCCCAGCACTGGGGAGGCAGAGGTAGGAGGATTGCCATGAGTTCGAGACCACCCTGAGACTACATAGTGAATTCTAGGTCAGCCTGGACTAGAGTGAGACCCTACCTCCAAAAACAAAACAACCACAACAACAACAACGAGAAAAAGGTGCTCAAATCTCTCCTCCCTGAGCGAGGGTGCACAGCTCAGTGGTAGGGGACTTGTCTCGCATGCTCGAGCCCCTGGATTTGGCCTCCAGCACCAAGCATGCACACATACACGCCAGTCCTCTTGCCCCTAAATACCTGTCCTTCTTTCCTTTAGGAGCTTGTCTGCTGAAAGGTTCTAAATGAGAAGTATGAGACCTACTGATTTCTGGGTTTGTGTGAGATTTCTGTGTCTTTGATGGACAAGACACCCCCAGTGTAGAAAGCAGGAATCATGTAGGACCTTTCTTTTTTTTTTTTCCCATGGTATAAATTCCAAAGAATGTACTTGAAGTGCTGGGCCTTAGGGACACAAAACTGAAAAGAATATCTAGTCGATTACCTTTTCAAACTCACAGTACAGTGACACAGACAGGTATGCAGGTGGGAAAGTGCTATGTGTTAGCTTTTGCTCACTGTGACAAACTACCTGAGTCAACTGGAAAGGAGGGGAAGGGGCTGCAGATGCCGTTCATTCAAAAGAGTGCGTGCCTCGCCTGCGCAAAGTCCTGGGTGAGATTCTCAGCACCTCATAAAACTGGATGTGGTGGCACATGCCCACAATCCACGAACTTGGGAGGTAGAAGCAGGAGATCAGAAGTTCAAGTTCATATTCAGCTACATAAGAAGTTATGGGCTACCCTTGGCTCTAGACTCTATTGTCATGAAGAAAAGGAGGAGGAGGAGAAAAGAAGAAAGGCTTATTTTGGCCCGCAGTTTCAGAGGCTTCACTCCGTGGCCTCTTGGCCCTGTTGCTTTGAGTCTGTCGTGGCCCAGCACGTCATAGTGGGAGCATGTGGCAGAAGCTGTTGTTCACCTCATGACAGCCCAGAAGCAAAGAGAGACGCATGAGAGGCTGAGGGCCTCATGTTCTCTTCAAGGGTGTGCCCCCTAGTGACCCAACTTCCTTCCACTAGGCCCCACCTAGGGGCCAAGCCTCCAACACTGAAACAAATGCTCAACCAGAACAAGGTGCCACGGGAACAACCTGGAAAAACGTGTCCAACTCAACCAGGATGAAGAGGAGGGGCACTCTATAAATTTTAAAGGGTTCAAGCTGAGTTTCAGATGGGAAGGCGCTCACAAGGTAGACAAGGTGAAAGGCCTATGCTTAGGCACAGAGAGAATATGTGGTCAATCTGAGAAGTTGGGCTGGAGGGATGGCTTAGTGGTTAAGGTATTTGCCTGCAAAACGAAAGGACCCACGTTCAATTCCCCAGGACCCACGTTAGCCAGATGCACAAGGGGCGCACACATCTGGAATTCGTTTGCAGTGGCTGGAGACACTGGCCTGTCCATTCTCTCTCTCTCTCCCTTTTTCTCTGTCAAATACATAAATAAAAATAAAGTATTTTTTGGAGCCAGGTGTGGTGGCGCATGCCTTTAATCCCAGCACTCGGGAGGCAGAGATAGGAGAATCATTGTGAGTTCAAGGCCACCCTGAGACTCCACAGTGAATTCCAGGTCAGCCTGGGCTAGAGTGAGACCCTACCCCAAAACACCAAAAATAAAATAAAACAAAAACAAAATATTTTTAAAAATCTGGGAAGTTATTAATACTTCAACCCATTTCCGGACTCGCAGCCAGGGAGATATTCTGAAATCACAAATCTACTCGACCTGGTCCTGTGGTTGCCTATTACCCTAGGTGAAGTTATGAATCTCACCATGGAAATTTCCAAGTTTATTCCCTGCCAGGCTACTGCAGGCTTTGCCAACCCTCTCTTCTCTCATCTCTCCCTTCAGTAATCTAAACACACTGAGCTTTCTCTCCCTGACTCTGCACAGACTGGCTCTCACTCCCAGATCTTGCTGATACCTAGAAACTGACCCACAGTCAGTTGATTTGATCATTCGTTCACTCAGAGTTCTGGCTTTATATCAGACCCTGTACCAGCTCAAATATTCCAGTGGAGAAATTAGGAGGCACAATCAGGCAGTCTAGCCCTTAGAAAACACACGAAGAAATTGGAGGGAAGCCATTGGAAGATATTTAAGCTAGCCTCAAACAAGATTTGCATTTTATTTATTTTTATTTATTTGAGAGAGAGGGGCTGCCAGGCATGGTGGTGCACACCTTTAATCCAAGAGGTAGGATCACCAAGAGTTTGAGCACACCCTGAGACTACATAGTGAAATCCAGATCAGTCTGAGCTAGAGTGAGACCCGACCTTGAAAAAGGAGAGAGAGGCAGAGAAAGAGAGAGAGAGAATGAGAGAACGGGTGCACCAGGGCCTCCAGCCACTGCAAATGTACTCCAGGTGCATACGCCACCTTGCGCATCTGGCTTACATGGGTCCTGGTGGAATCAAACCTGGGTCCTTTGGCTTTGCAGGCAAGTATCTTAACCTGTGAGCCATCTCTCCACCCAGAGGCTTGCATTTTAGAAGATGTGCTACTGAAAGGATAATTCTGACACCCATGTAAATAGGGTGGAGTGGTGATCTTCAAGTTGAGAGATAGGACTTGTTATAAAGCAACATTTACAGGCAAGGAATAGGCGTGAGTGATAAACAGAACCATAAGTTCCGGAGATAAATTGGATTTGTGGGATGAATGGGGAAAGCTCCTCCTCGCCCCCAAGATGCTGCCAAAGTTTCTACCTGGACAACTGGAGGAGAAAAACAGAAAATCAACAGTCCTAACCAGCAAGTTGTCTGTTTGTTGTGGGTTGGCATTCACCATCAAAGCAGGCCATGTTTCTATAGGCCTGGGCGGCCATTCTGAGCAAGGGGTCTATCTGGGCAAGCTCGCGCCCTGTTAGGACCGGTGCTTAGAAAGGTGAGCACACAGACTCCAGAGTGCCTGCTCCCTATTCCAGCTATGTGCCGGGTCCCAGCAGCCCAGGAGGCTCTTTGCTGGAGAGCAGCGCACACAGGAGGCGTTGATCGCGCCCTCCTGCCATCAGACCCCTGGTCATTGCCTCACTGCGCTTGCTCTGCAGCTAGGTACTCAGAGGGGCTCAGGGTGCCCAACCGGCCATTTCTACAGGTCAGCGCCAGCCAGGGCCTTCCTTGCCACACTCAGGGTTCTGCCTAGCTCAGGATTCAGGACGTGACCTTGGGGGAGGCTGGGAGCCCGGGCCCAAAGCGGTTACGTTGGGGGCCTATGGAAAGTTTGAACACGCCCTGGAGCAAACGACAGGCTCACTTCTTGGCAATGGCAAGTGGGACTCACCAAAATGCAATGCAGAGTTGGCCAGTGAGGTCAGCGTTGGCTGCAAACCCCAAACCACGTGAGAAAGGCCAGGAAGCCGGGCGTGGTGGCACACGCCTTTAATGCTAGCACTCAGCAGGAAGGGATCGGAGGATGGTCAAGAGTTCAAGGCCACTCTGAGACCACATAGTGAATTCCAGGTCAGCCTGGACTAGAGCTAGACTCTACCTCGAAAAAAAAAGTGGCCAGGAGAGAAAGAAAGGGGATGCTGGGAACCCGCTTGGAGACAAAAGCGCCTACCTCCCCATCCCTAAGGGACCCACTGCTGTCAGACGGCTGTTCACAAAACGCTGCTTTCAAAGTGTATCAAAAACCCCAGGGGCTGGAGGGATGGCTTGGCAGTTAAGACACTTGACTGCAAAGCCAAAGGACCCTGGTTCAATTCCCCAGGACCCACGAAAGCCAGATGCACAAGGGGGCACATGCCTCTGGAGTACATTTGCGGTGGCTGGAGGCCCTGGTGCACCCATTCTTTCTTTCTCTGTCTCTCTCTCTTTCTCAAATAAATGAATGAATGAATAAATAAATAACCTCAGGAGGGCTGGAGAGATGGCTTATAGGTTAAAGTGCTTGGGCTGGAGAGATGGCTTAGCAGTTAACTGCTTGCCTGTGAAGCCTAAGGACCCCGGTTCGAGGCTCGGTTCCCCAGGTCCCACGTTAGCCAGATGCACAAGGGGGCGCACGCGTCTGGAGTTCATTTGCAGAGGCTGGAAGCCCTGGCCCGCCCATTCTCTCTCTCTCTCCCTCTATCTGTCTTTCTCTCTGTGTCTGTCGCTCTCAAATAAATAAATAAAATTTAAAAAAAAAGTGCTTGCCTGCAAAGCCAAAGGACCTAGGTTTGATTCCCTAGGATACATATAAACCAGATGCACAAGGTGGCACATGCATTTGGAGTTCGTTTGCAGTGGCTAGAGGCACTGGCGCACCCATTCTCTCTATATCTGCTTCTCTCTCTTTCTGCCTCTCTGTGCTTTTATTTCTCTCTCTCTCTCTCAAATAAATAAATAAAATTATTTTGAAAAAACTCAGGAAGTCAGGCATGGTGTTGCATGCCTTTAATCCCAGTACTCAGGGGAGGCTGAGGTCAGGGTATTGCTGTGAGTTCGAGGCCAGCCTAGGACTACAGAGTGAGTTCCAGGTCAGCCTGGGCTAGGGTGAGACCCTACCTCGGGGTGGGGGCTGGTGGGGAGAAACAGCCTCAGGAAACAACCCTTTGCCATGAAAGCCCCTCACCCAGCCTCAGACATGAGGTGTTCTACAGAACTGAGGAAAAAAAATGTCTGCGTAGAGCCACGAGCAAGTCTATTCTGTAACTAGGGTTACAGCTTCTGCTTATAGACAGGGCACACGCCCACTCAGAAAGCCCCCACTCTCGGGGCCAGTTAGCCACGCTCTTCCAGCACCTCTGGGAACACTTTTACTCTTGAATCATCATCTTGTAAGTGGATCCCCAGAGACTTGTGAGCATTAACACCCTCTGAAAGGGGCTCACTCACTTATAAACTCACTCACTTCAAGGATCTACCTCACACATGCACATGCTTGTAGAATCCCCATGTTTGGTTTTAAGCTCCTCTAAAGGCTACAGGTAAAGTTCAGGAATGTGCTAAAATTGCAAACCTCCCAGGGCGCTTTGAGCCACATAGGTGTGCCCAGGCCCTCCCTCAAGTCTCACTCCGTAGGTGTAGAGTATGGCTTGCTGGAATCTGGATATTAAAAGGGGGCTCTGGGGCATTGGAGGGATGGCTTAGCTGTTAAGGTGCTTGCCCACGAAGCCAAAGGACCAAGGTTCAATTCTCCAGGACCCACATAAGCCAGATGCTCAAGGTGGTGTATGTGTCTGGAGTTCATTTGCAGAGGCTGGAGGCCCTGGCGTGCCCATTCTCTCCTCTCTCTCTGTCTCTCTTAAACAAATAAATAAATAATAGACAAAAGGGGCACTGGGCTAGGGAGATGGCTCAGCAAAGCCACTGGCCCAGACTCACTTCCCCAGATGCACAAAATGGCACACACATCTGGAGTTCTTTTGCAGCCTCAAGGTGCCCTGGAGGCCCCGTATACTTACTCTGTCTCTCTCTCTCCTTGCAAATAAATAAAATAAAAACATCTCATAAAATAAAAAATGGGGCCCCAGAAACCCTCGGGAGTAAGCAAGTATCAGCAATGCTTCTGAGCCAAGGCACTGGTAGTCACCGGGGTGGCTTGTGGGCATTGCCACTATAGCCCCAGTGAGGACAAGCAGATGCTCAGGACAGGACGGGGGAACTGGGATGGGGAGAAGCCTGGGATTTGCATGAACTACAGGAGGAAGGCTTTGGAACAGGTGGGGAGCGGGGGAGCCTTTCCAGCCCTTCTGGCCTTCCCCAGCCATTGCAGCAGCTCAAGCTTAGGCAACAAGCGCTGAGGAGGGCGGCTGCTCGGCTAGGAGATGAGTCACAGGGAGAGGATCCACCCTGGGACTCCATGACAGCACTTAACAAATGTTGTAGACAGTGCAGAGAGCCAGAGGGAAGTCTATTGCCCTTCATCGCCAGATCGTAACAGCCCACAGGGTACATGTCCTGGTGTGGCGTGGCGTCTGTCTGTAGGTCACCTTGTGCCCCGCTGTATAGGGTGAAAGTCACCTTTGTGAAGGATGCTGTGCCACTAAGGCCAAGAATCTTCACTGACACCCTCTCACCTTCATTGCCAGGTCCCTGGAGTCCCAGGGCGCTGGACACACAGGGCAGGCCACGTCATCTGAGTGGGAAGCAAAGGTCCTTGTGGGATTCCTCCGTAGGTTCCAGGGTCCCAGCCTTGTCTGATTGGACCTCCGTGAGACGCGTGATGTCGGCAGCATTCATCCTAATTTCATCCTAATTTTCTCCTTAAGGCAGCTGAAGGTGCCCTGCCCTGTGCTGAGGATCACCGTGCATTCTTGACCTCCGTCTGCACCGTGCTGTTCTCAAGGAGTCCCCTGGCTGGCCTCCCAGCTGAGGCCCGGCTTGAGCTGTCGGAGCTGGGAGCCCGCCTGGGCTGGGCTGCGTCCTCTGTCTGTCACCGTGTCTCTCCAGCCCAGCCACCTCACAGCTGGAATGCACGAGGGAGCACGGGCTGGGCTGTGACAGCTTCAGGAGTAAAACAACAAAGCCAGGAGAAATGGCCAGCAGTCCCAGCACTTGGGAGGTGGAGGTAGGAGCATCGCTGTGAGTTCGAGGCCACCCTGAGACTGCATAGTGAATTCCAGGTCAGCCTGGGCTAGAGCGAGACCCTGCCTTGAAAAACAAAACAAAACAACAACAACAAAAAAAAAACCCTGGGAGAAATGTTTGTGGCAGAAGCCAGCAGAGTTGGGCCCTCCTGTACCAGAGTACTGCGAAGGAATAAATGGTTGAACAGTTTGAAGTGTCCGCTTCCTGACGGCTATTAAAACAGCCTTATTTGACCATTTAAAATTATGTCTAGGGCTGCAGAGATGGCTTAGTGGTTATGGTGCTTGCCTGCGAAGCCTAAGGAACCAGGTTCAATCCCCCCACTACCCACATCAGCCAGATGCACAGGGTGGTGTATGTGTCTGGAGTTCGTTTGCAGTGGCTAGAGGCCCTGATGTGCCTATTTTCTCTCTCTTCCTCTCTTTCTCAAATAAATAAAATAAACAAGTTTTAAAAAATCTAGAGGAAGAATTATCTGGTAAACAACAGTATATTTTTCAAGACATCAATGTACAATATATGACTAATATATTTTATTGAGCAACTGTTTTGTACCAGGTTTTTTTTTGTTTTACCTAGTCTCTCATTCTTGTGTCAACCCTGCCAGCTATGTGATGGCTCCTCCTCTGTCCATTTTCGCAGTGAAAAAGCTAAGCTTCCTAGGGTGGCCCAGTTAAGTGCAAAGAAGGTTACACTGCCATTATTTATATTTTGGACTTCAACCTCTGGAAATCTACACTGGTGTCTGGCTAAATGTGTATATTACACTCACCAAACTGCCCAGTAAGAACTTCTCTTAATGCTCATACCCATATATTAATGCTGCTCTCACTTTTGGTTAGAGGAGCTTCTCTCTTTAGATGGCAGTGACCTTGGGATGACTCAGAAGGCACCATGGTGCTGAGAAGCGACAGAGGAGTGCTCAGCACTGCAGTATCTCTATCACACCTTCCAAGGCTCAGCGTCCATTGTGGAAGAGGTAGTGAAAAGAATGTAAGAGCCAAAGGAAGGGTAGGACTCCTTACAATATGCTCCTCCAGATACAAAATGGCCTGGGTATCCATGACCTCACAGTGCCTGACACTACCTACACAAGACCATCATAATAGGAGGAAAAGATGATGACAACAAAATAAAAGAGAGACTGATTGAGAGGGGGAGGGGATATGAAGAAGAGTGGAGTTTGAAAGGGGAATGGGGGGGAGGAAATTACCATGGTTTATTGTCTACAGTTATGGAAATTGTCAATAAAATAAAATAAAATTAAAATTAAATTAAATTAAGAAAGCCTTTTTATGCATGTGTGCATATCACATGTGCACACGCATGTGAAGGCCGGAAGACAAGCTTGGGTGGTGTTCTTCAAGAACACCCTCTACCTTTATTGAGACAGGGTCTCTTACTGGTCTGGAACTGGCCAATTAGATTAGACTAGCTGCCTAGTGTGCCTCAGGGATTCTCCTGCTTCTGCCTCCCCAGTGCTGGGATAATACATGCTATCATGCTTGGAGTTTTTGCTTCGTTTTTTTTTTCTCCATTTTTTGAGAGAGAGAGAGAGAGAGAGAGAGAGAGAGAGAGAGAGAGAATGGGCACACACTAGGGTCTCTAGCTACTGCAAATGAACTCCAGACACATGCACCACCTTGTACATCTGGCTTACATTGATACTGTGTGGCAGAGCTCCAGGTGCGCTGTCTTCCTCATAATGCTGCTATGAACTTGGAGTTCCTTCACTCCCTCACACTCAGGTGCTCTTTCTCCATTCAAGATTCAGTTCAAAGCCGAGTGTGGTGGCACGCACCTTTAATCCCAGCACTCAGGAGGCAGAGGTAGGAGGATCGCCGAGAGTTCAAGGCCACCCTGAGACTACATAGTGAATCTCAGGTCAGCCTGGGCTAGAGCGAGACCCTACTTCAAAAAATAAAAAATAAAAAAGGATTCAGTTCAAGTGTTACTTCCTCTAAGAAACCTTTTCTGATTGCCTCTCTAATGTAACTATTTCTCACCCCAGCCCAGATGTTTTTTTAAAAAGTATTTTATTTTTATTTATTTGAGAGAGAGACAGAAAGAGGCAGGCAGAGTTACAGAGAGAGTGGGCATACCGGGGCCTCCAGCCATTGCAAATGAACTCCAGGCACCTGTACCACCTTGTGCATCTGGCTTACATGGGTCCGGAGGACTAAGACCTGGGTCCTTAGGCTTCATAGGCAGGTGCCTTAACTGCTAAGCCATCTCTCCAGCTCATTTTTTTTTTTTTTGCAGGGGGGCTTTCGAGGTAGGGTTTCACTCTAGCCCAGGCTGACCTGGAATGTACTATGTAGTCCCAGAGAGACCTTGAACTCACGGTGATCCTCCTACCTCTGCCCCCCAAGTGCTGGGATTAAAGGCATGCACCACCAAGCCCAGCTTCCAGATGCTTTTTATTCCATTTCATTTCTTTCAGTAGGACTTTACATGAGGGTGTGGATGTGGCTCAATTGGTAGAGTGCTGGCCTACCATACGTGAAGCTCTGGGTTGGACCCATATACCACATTAGCCTGGGTAGGTGGCACATGCCAGTCCTTAAGAGGTTGAGGCAGAAGGATCAGAAGTTTGTTATCCTTGACTACATAGGGAGCTCAAGGCTAGCCTGCGCTTCATAATACCTTGTCTAAAAAGGAAAGAAGAGGAAAGGAAGGGAATAAAAAAGAGAAACTTAGAAAACTCACAGCAAGGGTTGGGTAGATTGCTTAGCAGTTAAGGGTACTTGCTTGCAAAGCCTACCGGTTGGGGTTCAGTTCTCCAGTACCCAAGTTAAGCCATATGCACAAAGTGGCACATGGGTCTGGAGTGTGTTTGCTATAGCCAGAGGCCCTAGCACACCTGAATCCTCATTCCCTATCTCCCTAAGTAAATAAATAAAAATAAAATAATCTCACATCAAAATAAAAAGCCAGGGACCACAGAGATGGTTCAGCAGTCTAATGACCTGTGTTCTATTCCCCAGTACCCACATAAGTCCAGATGCACATTTGGCACATATATCTGGCGTTCGTTTGCAGTGCCTGAAGACCCTGGTATGCCTATCCTCTCTCTTTTGTTCTCTGTATCTATCTATCTATATCTCTCTTCTCTCTCCCTGCTTGCAAATAAATAAATAATTTTTTAAAATAGATAAAAAAACAAAATTCACATACTTAACCTTTAAGGATTTTTATTAAGTTCCATCCATACACTAGAATTAACATATTTTGGAACACAGGACTTCTGAGAGGACAGAAGACCAAAGCCCTCATTTGTGGTCTATCCTTTGGGCAAGCTAGAAGAATGTCTCTTAAGTGTCAAGTGCAAAGGTATTGGCTCGGGGTCTTGTTAAGTCTTGCACAGACTGGCACAGTAGGAATGATGTCTGCATCTCTCCTGAGCTCCCAGATGCTGAAGTTGCTCAAGGGACCACACTTTGAGTAGCAAGGGTTGAGGGGCAGGAGGTCCTTCACTCCTATGGGACAGTGTCCTATGGCCCACTGAAACTGGAGCTGTTCCTATGGCTCCCAGCACAGAGGAAGACTTCAATGTCTCAGTGCCTGATAGGGAAAGGTGGCCCAGTCCGGTCACCACAGCTCTTCCCAGCCAGTGCTTGGACTCCTCTGCAGACATCTTTTTCAGAATACTTGAGCAGCCAGAGACAAACCACTGGGGTGGAAGGCTCAGGGAAGGAGACCAGTTGTGCACAGCAGATTATAAACTAGACACATTCCCTGTATTGAATTCATATGCCTCTTCATCCTGCATGCTGGTAAGAACCCCCATATGACTTGATTCCCTTAACATTTATGGAGCATCCACTGCATGTTTGCTCCGTTTTCACGCTGGAGGTACAAAGATAAGTAAAACGCATCCATTTCCCCAGAAGGTTAGTTTGCTGGAGGAGGAGGGATAAGAAAGCAAGTGTTCTAATCATGATAAAATGTGAACATTCCTATCATGGAAGTGCCCTGTGCTTCAAGGGCACCAAAACATTTTATATCAAGAATCAAGTTGCTTTCCAGACCAATGAAATGAGTGCTTCCATCTTGTCTGACTTAATACTTGGCAAAAACAATCACTTCTCATGCCAATGCTTATGGAGAGGGGAAGGGCGGAAGGGTGGGAGGCGCCCCTCAGTGCCACTAAGCTCTAAGTACTGGTGTGCCAGCCATTTCCTCACATCTAGAACTCTGTGGAAGCAGAGAGGCCAAGATGGCCAATTCTGCTAAGAGGTTTCCAGAAACAACAGAAAAGACCCTTGATTCTTGGGTTCAGACTTTGGTTTGATCCTGAAAGATGACCACAGGTTTTCCAAGCAGACAAGAGGAAGAACACTCGAAGTGGAGGCCTCGGTGGGTGTTTGGGTGTGAGCATGAGGGAGTGTGCAGGGTGTTGGTGGGCAATGCCAGCTGACATATCCCATAGGAAGTAGCTGTAAGGAAGAAGTGCATTCGGTAGGGAAGGACAGAGGGGCACTGTGAGCAGGTCAGTGTGGTGCCAGTGAGACTGGCACACTTTCCCAATAAAAGGGACTTACACTTTATTGTGGGGATCGTTCAATGTGTTGTAACTCCTCAACTCTTTCCCAGAGATAGTAGATGAGGGAATGTGACCATGTGCCAAGAAAGCTGCATGGCTATTCACATTTGAGTGCTATATAATTTTCGTGTGTTATTTAACACTAGGCTTTTGATTTTTGTGTTGACCATTGGACGAGGTCAAAACCACACTCAGGTCAAGGCATTACAAACACAGGCAGGGTTTGGGGGATGTTTGGGGGCCCATAGTTTGCCAAGTCCTAGGTCAGATCACAGTTGGGTGAGGATAATAGGTAAATTTATCTGGTTGCCTATAGTGGTAGCGCACACCTTTAATTCCAGCACTCAGGAGGCAGAGGTAGGAGGATCATGGTGAGTTCCAGGCCACCCTGAGATTACAGAGTGAATTCCAGGTCAGCCTGGGCCAGAGTGAAACCCTACCTCGAAAAAACAAATAATAATAATACATTTTTTAAAAATTGTAAAAGAAAATAAATTATTGGAGCTAAGGATATAGCTCAGTGAGTAAGAGTGCTTGATCTGTAAGCATGAGGATTGGACTTGGGTTCCCAGCACCCATGTCTAACGCCATGTCTAGGACTTCAGGGATGAAGCAGGGCTGGTGTCGGCAGAAGATCACTGGGGCTCACTGGTCAGCTTCAAGTCCAGTAAGAAACCCCTTAATAAGGTAGAATAGTGATGGAGGAGGGCGTACTCCTGACCTCTGCACGTGTAAGCGCAAGGCCTGGGCATCTCCACCACACAGCGATCATACATACCACACGCCAAAACCAAGCAAAAAAAGAAATTGTTGCAAGTGTCCTTTCAGAGCTTTAGCAAGAGCTGGAGAGATGGCTCAGCAGTTAAGGCACTTGCCTGCAAAGCCAAAGGACCCAGGTTCGGTTCCCCAGGACCCACATAAACCAGACGCACAAGGGGGCACATGTGTCTGGAGTTCGTTTACAGTGGCTGAAGGCCCTGGCGTGCCCATTCTCTCTTTCTCTCTGTCTCTCTCAAATAAATAATAAAAATATTTTAAAGACATAAAAGCTTTAGCAAAAGCTACTTGCATACCAAGTGCTAACTAAGCTTGTCTTTTCTCTTCCATTAAAACAAACCCCACCCTCTATTGGCACTTGTGTGTTATTTTCAGTACTAAAAAACAACAAATAGCAGTTTCTTAATTACTGCAAGACAAATAACATTTATTAACATGAGCTGCCTTCACTCATATAAGATAGTGCACTGATGTTTTATGCAGTAAGTGCTTAATCTCATGAGCATGACTCAGGGTGGGCAGGCTCAGAGCTTTGGCTCTTGGCAAGGAAGATACAATTTATTCAAAGCACACTGATAAATGTTTAATGGCCTTGTGTCTGGAAGAAAATGTGTAGGTACACGCATGTAAATAAGTTTATTTTAATTTTTGCTCATATATATATATATATATATATATATATGTAATTTGATAGAGAGAAATAATGGGCACATCAGGGCCTCCAACCACTGCAAACAAACTCAGATGCATGCACTACCTTCTGCATCTGGCTTACGTGGGTACTGGGGAATTGAACCTAAGTCCTTAGGCTTTGCCAACAAGCATTTTAACAGCTAAGCCAGCTCCACAGCCCCAATTCTTGCTGACTTAAAGGATGTTTAGCACATAATTTGTAAGTCACCCCACTCTCTATATATTCCATGTAGCTAAGCAAGTCTTGGGGAGTTCATTGATTTTGCTCAGCCGGTCTGTGTCTGCAGTCCATCCATGACTTGATGAAATACGACCCTGAATGAATGCTTCTTATCCACCTCAGCAAAGACGTTGCTTACGTTGTTGACAGATGAGTGTGGTGCTGACACACTGCTGGTTGACATTTGTTTATGTTAATGAATAAGACTGAAATGGTGAAGATGTATGTTTTAACTTCATCTGCCGGTGACACAAGTGGCCTCTTTGCTGTATCATAAATTAGTTTGCAAGTATTGGATTTTTTTCCCTCACAGATCTTCACTATTCACAATGTAAGGGCTGCAGATATAGCCCATTATAAGTATAATCGTCAATATGTTAAAACCTTATTATTTTATTCAGTTTATACAATCAAAAAATACTAAGTCAAGCTATAATTTCTTTTTTTTTTTAAGGTAGGGTCTCGCTCTAGCCCAGGCTGAGCTGAAATTCACTATGTAGTCACAGGGGGGTAGCCTCGAACTCAGGGCAATCCTCCCACCTCTGCCTCCCAAGTGCTGGGATTAAAGGCATGAACCACCACACCAGGCTAAACCACGCTTTTTAAATTTTTTCATTTATATATTTGAGAGAGAGGTGGGGGAGAGAATGGGTGTGCTAGGGCATCCAGCCACTGTAAACAAACTCCAGATGCATGTGCCACCTTGTGCATCTGTCAAGCCATGATTTTTAGCATGTGCCCATTTCTCTGATGTAAATATGCCTTCGGTGGAAAACTTAAAGCTTCTGGGAGCTGGAGAGGTGGCTCAGTCTGTGAAGTGCTTGCCACATAAGCATGAGGACCTGAGTTTAGATCTTCACTATCCACACTAAAGCCAGGTGTGGTAGTATGTGCCTTGAGCCCGCTTCCGGGAAGGCAGAGATAGGAGGATCTTTAGAGCTCAAAAATTAGTCTAGCTCATTCAGTGAACTCCAAGTTGAGTGAGAGACCCTCTGCCTCAAAAATATAAGGTAGCAGCTGAAGAGATGGCTTAGAGGTTAAGGTGTTTGCCAAAGGACCCAGGCTCAATTCCCTAGCACCCACATAAAGCTAGATGCACAAGGTGGTGCATGAATCTGGAGTTTGTTTGCAGTGGCTAGGGGCCATGATGTGCCCATTCTCCCTCGATCTGCCTCTTTCTCCCTCTCTCAAATAAATAAAATATTTTGGGGCTGGAGAGATGGCTTAGGGGTTAAGATGCTTGCCTGCAAAGCCAAAGGACCCAGGTTTGAGTCTCCAGGACCCACATAAAACCGGATGCACAAGGTGGCACATGCATCTGGAGTTCATTTGTAGAGCCTGGAGGCCCTGGTGCACCCGTTCTCTCTCTCTCTCTCTCGTCTATCTATCTATCACCTATTTATTGATATATATGGATGTATACAGATAATAAATACATAAATAAAATGTCAAAACAAAAACAAAGCTGGGAGGACTTGGAGTTGGGCAGAAATGTATAGTAACACATCACTGCACAAGTATTTCTACCATCACAGGTTCAAGAGACGACCTACAAATCCTGAAAGCTTGACAGTCAGCTCTCCTGATTAACCCTGCTGGACCCAGCATATCCCTGCATATACTCCCCTTGTTACTTAGGAATGTCCCTTGCCTTTCAGCTTTGAGAGGGTCACCTATAGAATATTCATTAAAATGACACAACGGGAGCTGGAGAGATGGCTTAGTGGTTAAGGCGTTTGCCTGCAAAGCCAAAGGATCCAGTTTGATTCTGCAGGACCCATGTAAGCCAGATGCACAAGGGGGCACATGCATCTGGAGTTTGACATGCATCTGGAGTTTGTTTGCAATGGAGGCCCTAGTGTGCCCATTCTCTCTCTCTCTCTCTCTCTCTCTCTCTCTCTCTCTCTTTCTCTCTCTCTCTCTCTCTACCTATCTCAAATAAATAAATAAAAATAAAAAATATTTTTTAAAAAGAAACCTTTAAAATGAGGCAATGAACACTCCTCACTATAAAAGTTCACTGAGAATAAATTGTTTGCCATTCATTCTCCAAAACTGGTTCTGAAGGTCATTCAGAACGTGCTTATTTTCAAATGTCTACACTCAAGGATGTCAGTAGAGACATGGTCTTTATGGCATTTTCCTTGCAGAGTCCAAACAAACCTAAAACATGGGTAATGGAATCATGAATGCTGGAGTGTGGGGGGGGACTTAGAAATTAGCTAATTGGGCTGAAGAGATGGCTTAGCGGTTAAGAGGTTTGCCTGCAAAGCCAAAGGACCTTGGTTTGATTCCCCAGGATCCACATAAGCCAGATGCACAAGGTGGCGCATGCATCTGGAGTTCATTTGCAGTGGCTGGAGGCCCCGGAACACCCATTCTCTCTGTCATTCTCTTTCTCACTCTGTGTCTGCCTCTTTCTCTCTCATGCTCTCTCAAATAAAAAAAATAAAAATAGGGCTGGAGAGATGGCTTGGTGGTTAAGCACTTGCCTATGAAGCTAAGGATCCCGGTTTGAGACTCAATTCTGCAGGACCCACATAAGCTAGATGCACAAGGTGGCACATGCATCTGTAGTTCATTTGCAGTGGCTGGAGGTTCTGATGCACCCATTCTCTCTCTCTCTCCCTCTTTCTGTCTATGTCACTTTCAAATAAATAAATAATTAAAAAATATATTTTTAAAAAAGAAATGAGCTAATTTAGGCTGTGGTATACCTCAGTAGAAGAATGTCATAAAAAAACCCCAGCTTATCAAAGCTTCCCCAATTATTTTACACACAAGGTAACTGAACTAGTCTAAATTTTCACTGTAATGTAGTTGGGCAGTGATGTCATCTATCCCTGCCTCTTCTGGTGCACTAAGGTGAAATAACTATGGCAAATACATACAACCATTTCTTTCCCAACAGTCAGGGAAAGTGCTTTTACTGTGGTTTAGAAGCAACTTCCAGTTATGCTTACATGTAAACATCACGAGGGTGTTTTGAGGGCTTCTGTTTTATTATGCTATTTATTACACAGTCCTTTTAAGGCACAGTCCTTTTAAGAGCTTTCTCTTCCAAGAATAGTAATTTACAAAGTAATAGCAAGTAAGCTCAACAAGTCTGTGTTAAACCAGCCAACCCTCAAAGGAATTTGAGAGCTAAGAACATATTTTATACCTTGATTGGAAAGTGAAAAAATTCAGGTTCATGTGAATGACTGGAGGTGGAAAATTCCTTTGGAAAATGGGCTGTTAGCCAATTTCAGCTGAACCTCTACTTTGCTCTTTATTCTTCTCTTGTTCTTGCTCTTTCTGGATCAGTTTCCCATTGCTGTGACAAAATGCCTGAGATACATCAATGTCAAGAAAAAAAAAAAGGTTTTGTTTTTGGCTCATGCTTTCAGAAGTTTCAGTCAATAGTCACTGATCTTGTTGCTTTTGGGCCTGTGCTGAGGCATACCTCATGTGGAAGTGTGTGGTGGGCGGGACCTCACGTGGAAGTGTGTGGTGGGCGGTACATCACGTGGAAGTGTGTGGTGGGCGGTACATCACGTGGAAGTGTGTGGTGGGCGGTACATCACGTGGAAGTGTGTGGTGGGCGGGACCTCACGGGGAAGTGTGTGGTGGGCGGTACATCACGTGGAAGTGTGTGGTGGGCGGGACCTCACGGGGAAGTGTCACCATATGAAGCTCAAAACAAACAAAAACACCCTCCCCCCCCCGATTTTCAGGGCTTTTTAGACTTAAAAATTCTGGGTAAAGGAATATGTATGTCTCTAGTGACACAATCAGTATCTTCTTCTCTTGATGCAGTGAAAGTGGGCATAGGCTGGGGAGATGGCCCTTCGGTTAAAGGTGCTTGTTTGCAAAAGCCAGCAGCCCAGGTACAATTCCCCAGAGCCCCCACAAGAAGGCAGATAGACAACATGGCAAATGAGTCTGGAGTTTGTTAGCAGCAGCAAGAGGACCTGGTCTCTCTCTCTCAAATAAATAAATAGCAGATACATTTTAAACATAAAAATGTATGTAAGGGCTGAGAATGTAGCTCAGTGGTAGAGTGCATGTCTAGTATGCTCAAAGCTTTGGATTTAATCCCCTAAAACTAAAACACACACAAACACACACACACACACACACACTTTCCTGGATCAGGTTCAACTCTAATTTTGTCATTATTATTATTATTATTATTATTATTTTAGTTCTTTGAGGTAGGCTCTCCCTCTAGCCAAGGCTGACCTGGAATGTGGAATTTACTATGTAGTCTCAGGGTGGCCTTGAACTCACAGTGATCCTCCCCTACCTCTGCGTCCCAGAGTGCTGGGATTAAAGGCGTGCACCACCACGCCTAGCTAATTTTGTTGTTTGTTCAAAGCTGATCATTAGGTTAATTTTAGAGAGAGATTAGCTGTTTTGTTCTGGCCTTGCTTTAGTTCTAGACCTTTGCCCTGGTCAAGTTAGATTTCTAAATGATGTTAGAGACCTAAATTACTTTAGTATTCCTTTAATCTGATGTCCCCTTCACACTGTGGATGGACTTGGTATTTGCTTTCCATCAGCTGTTTCCTCCGCTTGTGTAGCATAATGTCACTTTATAATTTTACTTTCTGAGAGTACTAAAGGTTCTTGTACCTGAAAAATCTGTGCATACATATTTCTTGACATGGGGTGCTATGTATCCCAGGTGGTCTAAAATAAAACTCCCATGTAGCTGAGAATGACCTTCAGCTTCTGCCTTGACTTCCCAAGTGCTAGGATTACAGGCACACACTGAAATGCCAAGTTGATGTCATAGTGGAAATTGAACCCTGGATCTCACACATGTGAGGCAGGCACCCTTCCAGCTGAACCACACCCCCAAACCATGAAAATGTGAATTCTACAAGATACAAGAGCTGCTTGGACAAAATAAAGAACACCAAGCATAACTTTATCTCTTTTGATTAAAAAAAATATTTATTTGCAAGCAGAGAGAGAAGAGAGAGCGAGAGCGAGCAAGAGAGAGAATGGGTATGCCAGTGCCTCTAGCTGCTCAAGCACACACCAGATGCATGTGCCACTTTGTGCATCTGGCTTTTGGGTCCTGGGGAGTTGAGCCTAGGTTGTCAGGTCTTGTTAAGAAACCGCTAAGCTGTCTCTCCAAGCCCTTTGTGGATATTTTGATTATTTTGATTAGAGCTGAACTAGATGTCAAGGAAGAACACTACTTTCTCTCAAATTCTTCACAACCTCGTGGAGACCAGGCCTCCAAAAATCAAGGCTTGGGAAGTTACTGGGGATATTCTCCAACTTCCAAGAGGGACAAAAGGAGTTGTAGCTGGAAGCGCAGGTCGAATGCAACAAAAACTGCTTTGTGTAGGAGAAGGCGAGCTAATATAATACAAGGCTTGAGTTATACACGCTGCTATGGAAGAAACCCCCAAACACTAAAAAGATTGACAAAAAAACATGGCAGGCAGAAAGTAAAAGAAGAGAGGCCGTTTTTAGATCGCAATTTATTGCCTAGTGCAATGATAAAAGCTACCCACTAATATAGCTATTTTAGAAAGTCAAGTTCACATGCAGTGCTAATAAAATACCAGAAGCCATACATAATGTCTGACCCGGGCTGCCACCTCATATACCAAAGTCATACACAGAAGTTTTAAAAAAGACTGACTGTTTCGCTTCAGGAGACTGCTTTTGTCTCACATATAAAGTTTTCCAACGTTTCTCACACTTCCTCCTTTGTAGATGCACAAAAGGCTTTTTTTTTTTTTGTATAAAGTTTCTCTTAGTTTTATTGCTGGCAGCTACAGAAACCATACCACATACGTCTGGTATAGAGTTATATAGGGTGTGATTTTATTTCACTAGTGCCTTCAGAACTTCTGGATTTTCAATATAGCTGAGAATTTCCCCAAGAGCTATAGATGAAAATTTGTACTCATTGAAATTCTTTACTGTGTTTGAGAATGGCTGGTGTTTGCTGAACTAAATGAACTAAAGGGTTAGTTCATCCCCTCCTCTTATCACTACCTGTGGGGTCCTCCTTCCCCCACTCCCTATACAAATACGGGTTCTCTGATCTTCCCAGGGTGAGGCCTGGCCTGGTTCCCCAAATATGTTTCCCTGAGCACCCCTCCAGCACAACTGGGACGTTCTCTGGAGGATCATAGCATTCTCTCCTGTCAAGGGACTGGGTTTGAATCCTCCCTGCGGTTTTTGGCTGACTCTTTCTATAGAAACGACCCATCTCTTGATGAGGACAGCGTCCAAGTCACCCGTGACCGCATCCCAAGCTGTCCCCCAGGCCGGGTCCTGCCAGGAGGAGCTCATCGTCCTGCAGGGGGCGCGCTCCCCACGCCGTCCTCTCCGAGGCCCGGCTGCGGGATCTAGGGGATTCCTCGCCCGCGTGGGATGGGCCAGCAGACCGGTGCTTGGGCTGGCCCCGGCCCCGACTCCCTCGGTCCCCGGGGTGCACGCCAGGGTGGCGGGCGGGGATGGGGTCGTGGGGGGGTGTGGGGACGCGCCCTGGAAGGCCGGCGCGCCGCGCTCTCCGACGCCCTAGACAATGCGCGCGGCGGCCCGCCGCCTGCCTGCCTTCCTCCTCCTCCTTCTTTTCCATCTTTTCTTCCTTTCTTCCTCCTTCCGTCCTTCCCTTCCCTCTTCCTTTCTTCCCTCCTTCCTCCTTTTCCTTCCCCCTTCCTTTCCCTTCTTCCGCCTTCCTTTCCTTCCCTTCCCTTCTCTCCTTTCTCCTTCCTTCCCTCCTTCATCCCTTCCTCTTTCCTTTTTTTTTTTTTAAATTTTTTTTGGTCATTTTTTATTTATTTATTTGAGAGCGACAGACACAGAGAGAAAGACAGATAGAGGGAGAGAGAGAGAATGGGCGCGCCAGGGCTTCCAGCCTCTGCAAACGAACTCCAGACGCGTGCGCCCCCTTGTGCATCTGGCTAACGTGGGACCTGGGGAACCGAGCCTCGAACCGGGGTCCTTAGGCTTCACAGGCAAGCGCTTAACCGCTAAGCCATCTCTCCAGCCCCCTCTTTCCTTTTGTTCCCTCCTTTCCTTCCTCCCTTTCCCTCCTTCCTTTCCTTCCCTCCTTCATCCCTTCCTCCTTCCTTTCCATCCCTTTCTTTCCTTCCTCCTTCCTTTCCTTCCCTCCTTCCTTCCCTTCTCTCCTTCATCCCTTCTTCCTTTCTTTCCTTCTTCCTTCCTTTCCTCCCTCCCTCCTTCCCTTCCCTCCTTCCTTTTCTTCCCCCTTCCTTCCCTTCCCTCTTTCCTTTTCTTCCCTCCTTCCTTCCCTTCCCTCATTTCTCTTTTCATTCCTTCCTTCCTTTCCTTTCCTCCTTTCTTTTCTCCCTTCCTCCTTACTTTTATTCCCTCCTTCTTTCCATTCCCTCTTTCCTTCTTCCTTCCCTGCCCCATTCCTCTTTTCCTTCTGTCCTCCTTCCTTTCTTTCCCTCCTTCTTCCTTCCTTCCTTGCTTTCCTTCTCTCCTTTCTCCTTCCTGCCCTTCCCTTCCTCCTTCATTCCTTCCTCCTTCCTTTTCATCCCTTCTTTCTTTCCTTCCTCCTTCCTTTCCTTCCCCCTTCTTTCACTCTACCTTCTCTCCTTCCTCCCTCCTTCCTTCCCTTCCTTCCTTTCTCCCTTCCTTTCCTTCCCCCTTCCTTCCCTTCCCTCCTTCCTTCCCTCATCCTTCCTCCCTCCCTCCTTCCTTTCCCTCCTTCCTTTCTTTCTCCCTTCCTTTCCTTCCCCCTTCCTTCCCTTCCCTCCTTCGTTTCTTTCCCTCTTCCTTCCCTTCCCTCCTTCCTTCATCCTTCCTCCCTCCCTCCTTCCTTTCTTTCTCCCTTCCTTTCCTTCCCCCTTCCCTTCCCTTCCCTTCCCTTCCCTTCCCTTCCCTTCCCTTCCCTTCCCTCCTTCCTTTCTTTCTCCCTTCCTTCCCTTCCCTCCTTCCTTTCTTTCTCCCTTCCCTTCCCTTCTCTCCTTCCTTTCTTTCTCCCTTCCCTTCCCTTCCCTTCCCTTCCCTTCCCTTCCCTTCCCTTCCCTTCCCTTCCCTTCCCTTCCCTTCCCTTCCCTTCCCTTCCCTTCCCTTCCCTTCCCTTCCCTCCTTCCTTTCTTTCTCCCTTCCTTCCCTTCCCTCCTTCCTTTCTTTCTCCCTTCCTTTCCTTCCCTCCTTCCTTTCTTTCTCCCTTCCTTTCCTTCCCCCTTCCTTCCCTTCCCTCCTTCCTTCCTTCTCTCCTTCCTCCCTCCCTCCTTCCTTCCCTTCCCTCCTCCCCCCGTCCCTTCCCTCCTTGCAGTCTCCGCTTCCCCGCGCTGGTGGCGCTGGTGGCCCGGGAGGCGGCGGTGCGGCGGCGAGCCCTGCGATTGGCGGCCCGACCCAGCGCCGCCGCCGCCCCGCGCCGGCCCGGACCCGCCCCTCTCGGCGGGAGGCGCTCGGGCCCGCGGCAGGCTGGCGGGCAGTTCCCGCCGGCGGCTCCGCTCTGCGCGCCCGTCTCGGCGGGGCTGGCTGGGGAGGCGCGGCGGCCGGAGCTCGCGGCGGACGGGCTCCTGTGCGCGGGCGGGCGGGCGGAGCTGCGGGGCCGCGGGGCTGCGCGCCCGGCTCCCGCCGTCGGCCCCGAGCCCCGGCGGCGTCTCCCGCGGAGCCCGGCCGCTCCCCTTTGTCCCCGCGGGGCCCGGGCGGCGGCGTCCCCCGGCGGCCGAGCTCGCGGCGGCGCCTGACCCCGCGCTCGCCCGAGGCCGCCGGCCCGCGCCGCGGCGATGCCGGACCAGATCTCGGTGTCGGAGTTCGTGGCCGAGACCCATGAGGACTACAAGGCGCCCACGGCCTCCAGCTTCACCACGCGCACGGCGCAGTGCAGGAACACCGTGGCGGCCATCGAGGAGGTGAGCGCGCCGCCCCGGGCGCCCGGCCCCGGCCCCGGCCCCGGCTCCCGGCGCAGGTCCCGGCGGGCGCCCGGGTCCGCCTGGCCCCAGCCCGGCCGGCCCGCGCCTGCCCCCGGGAAAACTTTCCCATCCTCCCGGGCCGAGCGCCGCGGGGCCAGCCCTGCCCGGGACGCGAGCCTTTGTTCCCACGGAGGGAGCCCGCGGGAGAGCTTGGCTGCCCACCCTGGGCCTTCCTTGGGAGGATCCCCCTCCCCGCGTCCTCGTTTTCCCTCCTGCCAAGTCCTTAACCCCTCTCGACCCCCCCGGGCGTGGGCACCTTCGGCTGCGATCGGGGGACCCCGTGCCCGCCAGGCCTGGGGGTGGACCCTACCAACTTGTTCCCGAAGTGGCCCGGCGGGGCCCGCTGTGCGCCCCGAGCCGCGCGCCCCAGCTCCCCCGCCCCGCCGCTGCTCCCCCAGCGCCCCGGCTCCCCGGGCACATCCTGGGGACGTCCGCGCTGCCCCTGGCAGGGGTGCCCGCCGCAGCCGGTGAGGCCTGGCCGCTCCCGCCCCGCCGCAGAGCAGCGCCCGCCCGGGGTGCCGAGCCGCTCCGGGGTGCAGGCGCCCTGCAGTGGCCTCTCCTCAGTGACCCGGGTCGAGCCCGACCCGCAGCCCGATCGCCGCCCTTGTCCTGGAAAGGGCCTGGTTTTTAGTAAAGTGCTTTCAAGGTGCAGTGTCATTGTACCAAGCTGCTGGCGGGGAGGACGCTCCAGAAAGCCGGGGAGGGGAGCGGGTGCAGCTGGCGCTGAAATGCAAGCGGCGCGTAGGGTGGGAAGGGGCCGTGTGAGACCGTCTCACCGCGGTCCTCGTTCCCCCACCTTTCAATCGGTCTTTCTACATCACCGGCATTGTGTGTGAAGTGCTTAGCGCTCTGCCTGGCTCACAATAGGTAACTGGTTTAAGACACACGTATGGCAGTAGTGAACAGACCACTGCAGATGATTTCTTTTGGCCAGAATGTCCACTTACAGTTTTAAAATCGGCTATTGTAGATAGATTAGAAGGAAATATACCTGCGCCAAGTTGGGTATGGGCTGTCTCCAGAAAGCTTTAAATTAAGCAATAACATCAATCCCCCTCCTCCCCCCCGTCCTATTTGCGCATCTGACTTTACATGGGTACTGGAGAATCGAACCTGGGCCAACAGGCTTTGTAAGCAAGAGTCTTTAACCACTGAGCCATCTCCCCGACCTCCCCATTCTGTTTGAACAAAGCATCTACTGTTCAGAATTGCTGGGGGGGGGTGGTTAGAATGTTTTTTCCTTAGTGGAAAAAAGCGTTCTTTGTAGACATAGTCAATACTAGGCTAAATGAAAAATGCCAGGTTGACCATTCTGAATGTTGGAAGTATGACTAAGGTACCTCCCCCCTTTGGGGGTGGGGCCGAAAAGAGCTGCTTGTAAATCTTTTGTAATGACTTCGAGTGATCTGCAGACCACTTTATTCTACTTTTGTCAGCATGGCTTAAAAAGGATGCGGCAGGTGGTGGGGGATGGAGTTTTTTTTTTTCTCACAAGGACAGATTGAAAAGCAGTAGAGAAATATCCAAAACATTGTTAATAGTATTTATGAAAGTGATTGTAATAAAAAGGTAGCTGAATATTTCTTAAGTGAAGGGAGCTTTGTATGTGATGTCTTTTTTTAAATTGTGTTTAAAGTTCGGTAGTTTGCCAGTTTAATATTATTAACACTGGCAGATGTTGGAAACCCAGGCAAATAGGAGTTGCTATTAAAGTTGGCATACCCTCATGCTGATTAATTTGAGTTTACAGTGGATGAATCCAAAGCTGTTTTTGTATGCTGTGCAGATTACTTAAGAGCTCAGTTCCTGACCAGATTAAGGGGAGATGGGATTTGGTCATTTTTGCTAAATTGCAAGCTTGCTTTTTTTTTATTTTAAGTTTATTTTTTATTTATTTACTAGAGACAGAGAGAGGGAGGAGAGAGAGGGAGGGAGTGAGGGAGGATGGGCGCACCAGGGCATCTAGCCCTACAAACAAACTCCAGATGTGTATGCCACCTTGTGCATCTGGCTTATGTGGGAACCTGGGTCCTTAGGCTTTGCAGGCAAGCTCCTTAACTGCTAAGCCACCTCCCCAGCCCCGCAAGCTTGCTTTTTGTTGACCCTTAAAAAGAGAATGGGTTAACATCCCGCAAAAAATGGAAGCATTAAAACCATTGCAGGTTCATTTCACTTTTAGTCAATCCAGCATATGTTCTGTAATGATAGTTTGTGTGACCTTGGACTTAAAACTAAATTGGAGAATGATTGTCTTCTTGAGAGGAGTTAAGCATGATGTGCTTTAAGTAATGCTTCTCCCCCAGTACTTAATGTTCAGTTCCACTACCAAAACTTGTTCTGTGCATGTGTAATAACACATGGTGCCCACAATATTTGGGTTGTAAACAAATATCTTTTTATACGGAGATGGGATAATGAGAGTGACTATTGTGACGGTTATACATTTAACAGAAATCAAATTAGCAAGCCCGTAGTCCTGTGTTTGGGTTATAGCATCTGTAAACTAATTTAAAACGGATTAATCTTTGTGAAACTACGAATTTCCAGTGGAAGTTAGGCCTGTTGGTAGTCATTTTCTGACTGGAGCCTGCTTTTTGATTTTGTATACCTGTAGCTGGACTGTTAGCAAGCAGCTGGAGCCTGCTTTGTACTCCAGAGCTGCTCACATCTGTTCTCTTTAATCCCCATTCCTGATTTATACGGATGAGGAAATCGAGGCTGGAAGGCGGTGCGTCGTCACGCAGGGTTCTCAGCCAGCAAGTGGAATCTGGAACTCTGGCTCCATTCTGCTTTCGAGCTCTACTGGGCTTCCTCGTTCAGGGCTGCGTTCCCTTAAGTTACTCCTTTCCCAGATCAACTTGGCCTACAAGTTCACGCTCCGGTCCTTGCCAGTTGTGTGACACCTAACTCTGTTTTTTCTTTTTTCTATTTTGCTTGGGTTTACAGTCTTAGGTCACAACCCCTGTCTGTTTCTGAGGATTGTAGTTAAGGGGACACAGTATGGTACCCACAAGACAAACTGGCTTATTACATGCTAACTGCTTCCACATTACATTGTAGTTAATAGACAGACTCTAGCGTGTGAATGGGATTTGCATGGCAGGAAAGACAGGGGAAATGGATGAATGGTTGAAGGAATGTCTAAATCAAAACAAAACAAAACAAAGTACCACATGTCTGTTACCCTGTGCATAACTTTTAACCACTTTGCTATCTTGGCAGCAGGTGAGAGGGCAGAGCTGGTTTTAAAAAGTTCACTCTGTGGTTTCTTTCTCTGGATGGAGTAATGATTTTGCAGTTTTAGCAACCTTGGCAAAGTGTGCAGCTGCAACTGGAGTCTGCTTTTGGAAATAAAGGGAGAAAATTACTTGTGGCATACATTTCAAAAGTGAGCTGTTTTTTTTTTCCCCTTTCTGTTTGACTTTATTTCTTAGTTTCTTTGAGCCTTTGGACACTTCAGAATATTCTCAGAGTAGGAAAAAATTGTATACATTTTTTTTTTGTTGTTTTTTGAGGTAGGGTTTCACTCTAGTCCAGGCTGATCTGGAATTCACTATGTAGTTTCAGGTGGCCTCAAACTCACGGTGATCCTCCTACCTCTGCCTCCAGAGTGCTGGGATTAAAGGAGGTTTTGTTTTTTTTTTTGAGGGAGGGTCTTGCTCTAGCCCAGGATCACCTGCAATTCACTATGTAGTCTTAGGGTGGCCTCGAACTCTAGGTGATCCCCCGACCTTGGCCTCCTGAGTGCTGGGATTAAAGGCATGCGTCACCATGCCCAGCTCACGAATTATATACATTCTTCAGCTGGTGTCTTTAGCTAGCCCAGCATGTCCATTCTGCCTTGCTCATTTGGCACTGATGTAGTTTTAAAAATAAATTTGATGTTGACTCCTAAGTATTAAAATTTAATCTACTTCCTTCCGGACCATAATTCTCTGTTCTGTTGTCCTTGGTTACCTTGGAAATCTTGATTGCTGTTCTAAACACAGGGTTCTGATGGCAAAGGGAAAATGAACCTTGGGGCCTGCAGACTCCCAGAGGGCCTGCTGTCCACGGCCGGACCCGCCCAGCAGCTCCGTGGGAGCCAAGCCTCACTTTCTACACGTGACGGCCATTCTGGGTCTCAGGCCTTTGTGGTTTGTTTGTAAAATAGCTTCTCCCAAACCCCACACTAGTAGATTTTGGATCCGTGGTCAGAAAGATAGAACCCCTGTGCCAAGTGAATTCATGTTCTTAGAAGTGAGCCTATATGGGTCAAGCAGGGTCATTTTTATGCCATTTTGAAATATGAATTTATGTATTTGGAACATTTTGAATCAGTTAAGGAAGGAACTGTCTTTTTATTTTAGAGGTAGGGTCTTTACTGTAGCCCAGGCAGACCTGGAATTCACTATGTAGTCTCATGGTGGCCTCGAACTCACGGTGATCCTCCTACCTCTGCCTCCCAAGTGCTGGGATTAAAGGTGTGCACCACCACGCCTGGCTCGGGAACTATCTTTTTATGTGTTTTTTTTTTCTCTTCCCTGCTGAATTCAATTTCTCTTTTATGATTAATAAAAAAAATATTGATGATAGAATTTATGTGCTCCACACCCTGCCATTCATTCAGGATTTGCTGAATTGTGCTGAGTGGCAGGTGAAGGGACTGGAATACCATCGGGGAATGAATGTGGCTTCTCTTTGGAAAAGTCTGTGTTCCAGGTGGAGAAGCAGCCATCCGCTCAGTGCACTCACATGTTACAGGGTCATATTTGCAAAATTGTCTAGCGAGGTATCCTTGTGTGCAGCCAGGGCTGTGGCTGGAATAGGTGGTGTTCCAAGGTGGTTCAGTATGGTCTTGGTATCTGCCTGTCTGCCTTAGGTAAATATTTATCCACTCCTGAGCTGGTCATTGATAAGGCCTTGGATAGAGTTTTACGTACACCCAACCTGCAGAGGCTTACTGAGGCCAGGACTTTGGAGTAAACTCTGATTCTTATATTGCAGGTACAGATTTCTTCTGTGGTGGAGCATGTCCATTCTGGACCTGCGCTGCTGTCCACTATCATAGCCTAAGGTTAAATCCTCTCCTAGGCCGCGTTAGCCTGTTCTAACTGCTCAGTAGGCACATGTATTAAACGATGAAAATTCAGAAATTTTTGTTGCTGCAAAAAGTTCTTTTTCACAGTGCATTCTGTGTGTCTGGTTTTTCGAGGTAGGGTCTTGCTCTAGCTCAGGCTGACCTGGAGTTAGTCTTAGGCTGGTCTTGAACTCACAGCCATTCTCCTACCTGAGTGCTGGGATTCAAGGCGTAAGCCACCATGCCCAGCTTCATTTTTTAAAAAAAAATCTTTTAAATATTTTTATTTATTTAAGACTGGAGAAAGAACACGAGGGGGGGAGGGGGAGGGAGGGAGGGAGAGAGGATGGGTGTGCTGCGGCCTCTCGTCACTGCAAATGAACTCCAGATGCATATGATGCACTTTGTGCGTCTGGCTTTACATGGGTACTGGGGAATTGAACCCAGGCCTTCTGGCTTTTCAAGCAAGCCCTTTAACCTCTGAGCCATCTCCCAGCCCCCACAATGCACTTTAGACCTTTGGAGCTCCCACATGGTTTGCAGACCAACAACCTTGCTATCTGTCACCTGAGAACGTTAGCAATGCATAACTCCGACTTACCTAGACCTTCTGACTCAGAAGCTGTGTTTTAAGAGTGCCTCGGAACATCGTGTGCACAGGAGCTGAGGAAGCACTCTTCTACTTTGCGAGCCCGGGCAACTCTGAGGAGCTCTGAGGAGCTCTTCATGTGTGTGTGAGCTCCTCAGAGTTGCTCGGGATGGTTTGTAGACCGGAGGAGCCTGGGCCCACTCACGTTCTGATCTCACTGGTTTGGGAGAGACCTGGAGCCTCTGCATTTAAGAAAATTTTTTTGTTTTAATTTATTTATTTGAGAGCGACAGAGAGAGAGAGAGAATGGGTGCGCCAGGGCCTCCAGCCACTGCAAACGAAGAACTCCAGACGTGTGCACCCCCTTGTGCATCTGGCTAATGTAGGTCCTGGGGAATCAAGCCTTGAACCGGGGTCCTTAGTCTTCATAGGCAAACACTTAACCGCTAAGCCATCTCTCCAGCCCAAGACTCTCCATTTTAAAAAGTCTCCTCCCAAGAAGAGATGATCATCCCTGATAAGTAGGTGATTTGAGTAATGCAGTATAGGAAGTGAGAAGCTTCATATCACATGGGGACAGAAAGTGACTTTTGAGGGAAGGCTTTTGGGAGACCCGTGAATAGAGGAGCTTAGGGAAAGTCCCGAGTTGCAAGTGGAAGAACTGAGAACAACAGGTCGTTGCAGGAAAGGTGAAGGAGAGAGGAATAGGGGCTGTCTGAGAGGTTCAGGCCAGATCTCACCTTGCTACACTGCCTTGGAGTGAATTTGCATTTTGTCCTGGTATGATGGGACGCTGTTGGAGGGTTTGTGCTGGGAATGTCACGGTCAGATTTACATCTTAAAGAGCCTCACAGCAGTCGGTCGAGGGCCTGAGAAAAAAAGACCAGCTGGGCTTGTCACAGTTATCCTGAGGAGGCCGTGGGAACCTGCTGGCAGATGCTTACTGTGAGCTGTGGGGTGAACAGCTGAGAGTCTGCCCCAAAGGAGGCCACCCGAAGAACGGGCCTCCCAGCAGCCCCGTGGAAGCTGGCCCTGTCTGCTGTGGCACTGTCTGCCAGTGTCATGGCTTTATGTGGCACTTCAGTGGACTGATCCTAAGTTCTCTATGTGTCTTAGTGCAGACGCTGAGCCGGGACACCCCTACAGGGTTTCTGGGCAGACACTAGCGGGTGATTTTTGGCATGCCCTGCCTTTCCAGCCACCCAGCACTCCAGTCCCCACTCAGAGGAGGCGATGAGCTCACCCGGACCCCAGCCCACGGTCAGAGCCTGTGTACTGAGGACTCAGAGAAGCCGCTGGCCTGGGCCTTCCCACGTGCTTCTGGCCTCTGGTTTCCTCACGCCAGTGATGCTGCGGAGCAAGTGGGCCATCGGTTGGAACTGGACTACTTAGGCTGGGTCTTTATGATGGTGGTCATTCTTAAAAAGGAATTTCATCATTTGCTCATGAATATATATGCAGAACAAGACTAGCACTTTCTAGTCTTACCGGTCTTTACCCTTAAATTTTGTGTGCAGTTTTATTTTATCTTCGTGTGTGTGTGTGTGTGTGTGTGTGTGTGTGTGTGTGTGTGTGTGCACGTGCACGCACAGATTCCTTTGACACTGATAAGGTGGCGTGCCTCTTCAGAAAGGCTCTCCTTCCCTCCCTCCCTTGCACTGCGCAGTTCAGACTGGCATTGAACCCTGCTGTCTTGCCCGCAGAACGCGGGGATCATTGCAGGTGCCCCACTCAAAGAAAGATGTTTTCCTGCCCAGAGTAAAATATTCAAGATTGCAAAGGACTAATTATATTGAAATTCAATTTGCAAAACATTTAAAAAGTTTGTTCCATACTAATATATATTTACTAACATACATATGTTTGTGTTTACTAATATGAACACTTAGTAGTGGGTCCAGCAAACGCCTCCATGGTGGAATACTGTGATAATAAATAGTAGTGTCAGGCATTAATAGCTATAATGTGTTCCTCTTGCTGCACCTTTTACTGGCATCCCGGGCACTGCTAACAGTACCATGGTGTGTGGCTTACATTCATAATTGAAAAGATGCCAAGTTTCAGTCAGATGCCAATGAAGTACATGTGCACATCCTTCTTTTTTGGGCCTATTGAATTCAGACTAAGGATTGCAGGCTTCATGGTAAGATGCTTGAGTTCATTTTTGGGGGGTGGGGAGTGACTGCTTCTTCAACTCTGTGAAGCAGTTTTTGTAACTCTCACTGTTGGTGTCATGAATTGCTTTGGTTGTCCAAATTTTAGCACAGTGAGGGGGTGTGGTGGTTTGATTCAGGTGTCCCCTACAAACTTCCATGTTCTGAATGCTAAGTTCCCAGCTAATGGAGATTTGGGAATTAACACCTCCTGTAAGGAGTGTATTGCTGGGGGCGGGCTTATGGGTGTTACAGCCAGTTTCCCCATGCCAGTGTTTGGCACACTGTCCTGTCGCTGTTGTCCACCTTATGTTGGCCAGGAGGTGATGTCCACCCTCTGCTCATTCTGTTGTTTTCTCCTGCCATCATGGAGCTTCCCCTCGAGCCTGTAAGCCAAAATAAACCTCTTTTTCCTACAAGCTGCTCTTGGTTGGGTGATTTCTACCAGCAATGGGAACCTGACTGCAACAGTAAAATGGTACTGAGGAGTGGGATTGCTGCTAGACACCTGACTGTGTGGCTTTGGCCTTTTGGAACTGATTTTCAAGAGGAATATGGGAGGATTTGAAACCTTGGCCTAAGAGATGCCTTGTAGTGCTGTAAGTACAGCTTGATGGAATATTCTGGTCAGAGCTGAAAGACCTGAAGGCAGTAAGAACTATGGACTGTGAGGTTTGGCTTGTGAGGGAGAGAAAGAGCTTTGCCTGGATTGGGCTAGAAGCAGTTTGTGTGAAAAGCTTGCTGTTATGCCCATGTCCTGAGAACTTGTGCACAGTTCCATTGTGTAAAAATGGACTGGTGTGAGCAGAGGAATATGGCACAAAAAAAATGCAATCTTTGGGCCAAAACTGCTGTCTCTTCAGCTACAGTTGAGAGATTACAACCATTGAGGTTGGGCCAGCTGACCTGCATTGGGATAAAAGAAAGAATGCTCTTTTGAAGGGGTCTGAATGTTGAAGGAGTGTTCTGCTCTTCAAAGTCTGCTTTATTCCCCCCTCCCTCCCGGATTAACAAATTAGCATCCCAACTGGTATTATGGAGTGTAAGAAATACAGGGGCTGGAGAGATGGCTTAGAGGTTAAGGTACATGGCTATGAAGGCTACGGACACAGGTTTGATTCTCCAGGTCTCACGTAAGCCAGATGCGCAAGGTGGCATATGCATCTGGAGTTCGTTTGCAGTGGCTGGAGGCCCTGGTGTGCCCATTATCACAAACTCTCTCTCTCTCTGCCTCTTTCTCCCTCTCTTGGTCTTTAATGAATAAATAATCTTTTTTTAAAAAAAAAAACGCAAGAAAGAGGGGTGTTGAAATTGCAACATGGTCTTGTGTTTTGGAGACAAACTAAAAAATTTTTTTTTTCTTACAAGCCGCTCTGGGATAATTTCTGACTGCAACAGGTAGTAAAGGCTTTAGGAGAGCTCTGAGAGATGGAAAGCTGGCCAGCTTTGGTGTCAGTGGGGCACCCTGTGTTGCTCCAGGGTGAAGCCTTGGTGGCTTCTCGGGCCCTGTGGTTTAGTCCACGTGCTGTGTGCTTCCAACTTCTGCAGACCTGTCAGCTGAGTTCCAAGGACCAGGACCTGGTGGCCTTGCTGACCAGCGTTCCTATTTCCTAGTTGTACCTTCCTTGTTTGTCTAGCATGTCATGCGCTGGCCTTGACATAGGACAAGCTTTGGGGGGGCGGGAGGGAATGATAGGAGACTGTCAGGCCCCTTCTGCTCAGGGTGTGAGGGAGCCTCTGCCGACTGTGCTGGTTGTGGTGAGGCCCTATGGGAGATCACAGATGGGAGTTGCTACTCCTGCATCAGTAGCGTGTGTGGATTGTTGTGAGCAGGTTGATTGATGCTCTTGGGTTTGTCCCTATTAATCCGACACTTACCATGCATCAGCCATACTTTAATATGTTGATTATAATTTGGCTGTTACACAAACCCTGTGACGTCTGGAGAAGTTGAGCTACCTTACCAACTTCAGAGCTGGAATACATTGGAAGCAGGTTTCAAGTGTTGCCTTTAAAAAAAAAAAAAATTTAAGATTTAATTTTATTTATTTATTGGAGAGAGAGAGAATAGGCACACCAGGGCCTCCAGCCACTGCAAATGAACTCCAGATGCATGCACCACTATGTGCATCTGGCCTGCATGGGATCTGGAGAATCAAACCTGGGTCCCTAGGCTTTGCAGGCATGTGCCTTGACCACTAAGCCATCCCTCCAGCCCCAGTCTGTTCTTTCTTTTGGCAGCCACCTGCTCTGTAGTGAAGTCCCTGGTGCCCACTCTGCTGGGCCAGCCCAACCTCTCTCCTGCTGTTGTTTCTAGTGAGTGGTCTTTGTTACTTTTCTGGAGTGGTTGCTTCTGGCCAACCCCAGCCCCTGCTGTTTCCTCCCTGTCTCCTCCAGCCTCCTCCTGGAGAAGGCCTTGCTCTCCTTTCTGCTCGGCTGCTCAGCCCAGCCCTGCAGCCCGTGATGGGACACTGCTCACACTGTGGTGCCCTGCCTGCCATTGGTGTTATTGATGCTGTCATCTTCCACTTGATGCTGGAGATGGCTTTGTCAATAACAGCAGGTAGTTGATAAAGACAGTGTCTTCAAATGATTAATTCTCTCCTCTTAGAATCCTAAGCAGCCAGTGGGATCGTGGGGCCTACTTTCCCTAGCTTCTGAGAGGAAATTATTCAAGCTTTTTTTTTTTTTTTACAATAATAAAAATAGCTGTCATTTCTTTGGGCGTTAGTGAGAATGCACTAGTGTTAGATCCTCTCAGTCCTAGTTCTGTTTCGTAGTGAAGGAAACTGAGGCTCAGTGGAGGTACCGGATTCCAGGTTCCGTATTCCCCAGCTAGCAGTTGACAGAACAGAGTTCCTCCTGGCCGTGGCAGAGAGGAGGCCTGGGGTCCGTGATGGTCCTCTAATGTCCCCTGCCAGTTTCCTGCCTGTGGAGTCGTCTGCGGGTTTCCTTAGTGAGCATTGACTCTGCAGGTCCCCTCCCATCGTTGCCAACTTAGAGGAGTGTGATTTGCCACCTCCAGAATCATCGTGAGGAGGCTCTTAGCCTCAGAAGTGTTTATTTTTTGAGACAGGGTCTCACATATCCCAGGCTGGCTTTGAACTTGCTGTGTACTTAAGAATGACCTTGACCTTCTTTCTCCTCCCAAGTGCTGCGATTACAGGAGTGTGCCACCACGTCTGGTTTATGTGGTACTGGAGATTTGAACCCCTGGGATCTTGTGTGTGCTGATCCAGCAGTCTACCACCTGGACTATATCCCCAGACCCTGGGAGTGTTTATTTTAGTTTTATTTATTTATTTACTTATTTATTTATTTATTTATTTAAGAGCAACAGACAGAGAAAGAGGCAGAGAGAGAGAGAGAGAGAGAGAGGGATAGAGAGAGAGAGAGAGAGAAAGAGAATGGGCGCGCCAGGGCCTCCAGCCACTCAAATGAACTCCAGATGCGTGCGCCCTTTATGCATCTGGCTAATGCGGGTTCTGGGGAATCAAGCCTCGAACCGGGGTCCTTTGGCTTCATAGGCAAGCACTTAACAGCTAAGCCATCTCTTCAGCCCTATTTTAGTTTTTTTTTAAAAATATTTTATTTGTTTATTTACTTGTGAGAGAAAGAAGGGGAGAGAGAAAGAGAGGGAGAGAATGGTTGCACCAGAGCCTCTAGCCACTGCAGACAGATTCCAGACACATGTGTCCCCTTGTGCATCTGACTTACGTGGATACTGGGGAATCAGACCTGAGTCCTTAGGCTTCAAAAATGAGTCCCTAAGCTGGTAAGCCATCTCTGTAGCCCAGGGAGTGTTTATTAAAGTGGTTGTTACTGCCAAGAACTGCGTTCAAGGACGCACCTGGCCCGCTCAGCCTGAGGGTTCCAGAGTAGTGTCAAGACTATGTATAAAGGCTGCCACCGTGATCAGGCCCCAAACTGTACCTTACGGGCTAGCAAGTCTGTGTTTGGTGAGGTGGCTCCGAAGTGACTCATGAACATGCATGTCCAGGCAGACCCACTGATGGGACTTGGCAGAGGTTGGCAAAGGTCTTTTCTTTTTGGAAAGGAGAGAACTTGAAACCCTTGTGCCATACCACCCGCAGGCTCTTGGTCTGCTGTGCTGACCAGCGTCTGGGTCTTTGCAGGCGACCACTGGCCACCTTCATGTTGATGACGGAGGAATGGATAAGAGCTCCAGCCCTTCGGCTCGCCTGCAGTGTTTGCCTGCCTTTGTCACACCTTGCTTTTTTAGACCCTTTCGCCCCCCCCACCCCACTCTAGGCAGCTGTAGAACATTTTAGTCAAAAATAGGAAACCCCAAAGCTGGGTTTGATGGCACACATGCCTTTAATCCCAGCACTCAGGAGGCTGAGGTAGGAGGATCGCTGTGAATTCAAGGCCAACAGTTTCAAGTGAGCCTGGGCGAGAGTGAGACCCTCCCTGCCTTGGATAAAACAAACAAAAAAGAAAGAAAGGAAGAAGGGCTGGAGAGATGGCTTAGCGGTTTAGCGCTTGCCTGTGAAGCCTAAGGACCCGGGTTTGAGGCTCAATTCTCCAGGACCCACTTAAGCCAGATGCACAAGGACCCCTGTCCTTGATGAAGGGTAATGGTGAGGGTGCTGTTTGGCTTCCCACAGGGTAAATTCTCTTTGTTTGTTTGTTTGTTTATTTATTTATTTATTTATTTCCCGGTGGGGAGGAGAAATAAAGCTGTTTACTACGGCAGTAGTTGGGCCGTCAGAACCTGTAGCTTTTGTTTGCCTTGGTTGTAGCTTGCCGGACCGGCAGCTTTTGATCTGGAAGGAGTTCAGCTGGATTCTTTTTGCCAGAAGAGAGAGAGCTCAGGAAAATGCTGGAAGGGAAGGAAAGGTGGCTGTTTTCCATCTTCGTTCTCTCCTGCCCTTCATGCTCCTGGTTCTGCCATTTCTTTGGGTGCCCGGATGCTTACGTTGTAGTCTAAGCAGCGTCCACAGCCCAGGTCTGTCATCCTGGTCCTTCCTGCAGCACCCCGCTGGGCTGTGTTTTCCCTTCCGAAGAAGCTGCTCCTCCCAGATGGGTCTCCTCAGGGTTTCCGACACAGGCTTCCTCCCTGTCTCTCAGGTCACACTTACGGCCGCCTCTTTGACAGTGGCATTGAACGCTGGCCTCCTTTCTACCACGGGCCTCCTCTCAGCCTTGCAGAGCTGGGCTTCTTGTGTCTTTCCCGTTGATTCATTATCTTCTGTACCCCCGTTGGAAGGAGCTTCATTTTCGAAGTGCCCAGAGCAAAGTGAAGGAGGCTTGATTGATTTTATGACAAAAAGGCTTTAGTGGTCGCTCATATGAAGTCTCTTAAGGGCCCCGGCTTCATTTGCTCTTTTAATTTATGAGCCTTCTTAGATCCTTCATTTGTCTGCGCACTAAGAGAGTGAGGCCCGATTCTTCCATCTGGGGCGTCATTTCTGCCCGACTTACATCATGAGCCGCTTTGCTCAGTAGCCACTTGACACTGCGAGGTTTTAGGTTGAATTAAGGAGCAGCAGTGTCAGCAGCTGAATGTTTTAGTCATTTGCTACTGTTTTTTTTTTTTTTTTTCCCTAAAGGAAATTGTACTGTTAGCTGAAATAAGCCGTCACCCACACAGCGTATGTGCATGAGAGCTTGGGTACGAACAAGAAAGACCCCCCCCCCCACAGTGTAAGAGAAGGAACTAGGAAGTCCATTTTGTTTGTCTGGGTCATTGGCTTTCAGAAAAGGCCACACAGTCAAATAGGGGCAGCAGAGTCCAGTGGAAGGAAGGAAGGAAAAGGAAACAAGGCCAGCACTGAAGGCTTGGGAACGCCTTCTGCTCCAGAAATCCAAGGAGGATCTCACCAAGCCACGGCAAGCAGCTCCTGATATAGGTTGGTCATTAGGATGAATCAAAAAGCAGGCTGCATGGGGCTTGGGAAATAGCTTAGCAGTTAAGGACTCCGGTTCGATTCCCCAGGACCCATGTAAGCCAGATGCACAAGGGGACACACGTGTCTGAAATTCGTTTGCAGTGGCTAAAGGCTCTGGCGTGCCCATTCTCTCTCTCTCTCTCTCTCTCTCTCTCAAATAAATAAATAAACTAATAAAATATTTTTAAAAATCAGGCTAGGATGTGGCACAGTAAGAGAGAGCTTTGCCCAGCATGTGTGACGCCCTGGTTCTGATCCCAGTGCCACAAAATCCCCTCCCCCCAACAAAACAACAAACCCCAGAAGTCAAAGCCATACTCCCCTGTTTTGGTGAGTTGGGAAGCACAGAAAGTCTCTATGAAAACAGATTCTAGGGCTGGAGAGATGGCTTAGTGGTTAAACACTTGCCTGTGAAGCCTAAGGACCCTGGTTCGAGGCTCGATTCCCCAGGACCCACGTTAGCCAGAAGCACAAGAGGGCGCATACGTCTGGAGTTCATTTGCAGTGGCTGGAGGCTCTGGCATGTCCATTCTCTCTCTCTCCCTGCCTCTTTCTCTATCTGTCTGTCACTCTCAAATAAGTCATTAAAACAAGTATTAAAAAAAAAAACAGTTTCTAAATGAGCATCAAGTTCAGTGAGAAAAGTAATTTAGGTGCAATGGGCTCCTTCCTGTAGTGTTGGCTCAAAAGAGCCTTTTACTGTGTCTTTGAGGCTGGCGTTTGGTTCATGGCAGAGTAACATAGACGTCTCTTTCTGTGACAGAGTGGCTTCTTGTGAAGCTGAGCTTCGGCCCGTGGTTATACTTCTGTCCAAGGCCCCAAGCTTGCAGTCACAGTCTCTGGGACACTCCCTTGCCCAGGGTGAAGACTAAACATTAACACTCTTTGAGTTCACACAGCCCAACATGATGCCCGAGGTGTGGCTCTGAGAATGTCCACATCCAGACAGTCTTGATTTTTTTCAAACTTTATTTTTATTTATTTATTTGAAAGAGAGAGAGAGAGAATGGGCGTGCCAGAGCCTCCAGCTACTGCAAAGGAACTCTAGACGCATGTGCCCCCTTGTGCATCTGGCTTATGTGGGTCCTGGGGAATCAAACCAAGGTCCTTTGGCTTTGCAGGCAAATGCCTTAACCACTAAGCTGTTTCTCCAGCCCCAGGCAGACTTGATTTTATGATTTCATGTGTCTCTCCTTTTTGAAAGTCTGGCTTTATGTGCAGAAATATATTCATTTTAGTTGGCAACATCCAGGCTGTCATGTCATCTTTTGAAACAATTAGAGAAATGGGAAAATCATTCAAGAAATATTGATATCTCTTGTTTTATAGAATATACCAATTAATGTCTAGTTCATTGAAAAATATATTGATCTTACCTTCTCTTCTTCTATAACTCTTCCCTAATATCTCCCATCCACTAGAACCACTTGCTCTTCTTGGAATCCTTGAAGTGATTATTCTTTTTTTAAAATGTTTTTGCTTATTTTTATTTATTTATTTGAGAGCGAGAGAGAGGGAGAGAATGGGCGCACCAGGGCCTCCAGCCACTGCAAACAAACTCCAGACGCATGCGCCACCTTGTGCATCTGGCCTACATGGGATCTGGAGAATCGAGCCTAGAACTGGGTTCCTTAGGCTTCACAGGCAAGCGCTTAACCGCTAAGCCATCTCTCCAGCCAGAAGTGATCATTCTTTGACTCACTTTGTTGCCCTTCCCTTTGCATTGCTGGGACAAGACACTGGGCTACGAGCAGCTGGTGGGAGGAAGGGGGAGGGGTTTACTCCGGCTTGCAGTATGCTGGGGAAGCTTCCTTGATGGCAGGGGAAAGGATGACATGGGCAGAGGCTGGACATTGCTCTGCCACGGCAGGTGGGAAACAGCAGCCGGAGAAGCTAGCCAAACTTGAGCAAAGGGGAGCTGATATAATGACACCCCTAAAGCCTGCCCCCAACAACACACCACCTCCAGCAAGGCTCTACCTCTCAAATTGCATTCAGCACACATGAGTTTATGGGGTGGGGGGCTCTTTTTCAAACCATTACCCACTTGATGTGTTCACATTTTGGAAGATTTGAGACAGACCTGGGGTGTGTGTGCCCTGAAGCATGAAGTGCTGTGAGGTGAACTGGGGTCCAGATAGCTCAGAGGCTGCCTTCTGTGCTGTGGAGTGATCTTCTCTGTTGTAGGGTGCGGACCGTGTCAGAAGGGGATGGCGCCTGGGGAATTAGCTTGAGTTGAGGTAAGTTGAGGCAATGCTTGCAAGCTGTTGTTGGGGCACTCAGACTCACGGGACTCGCCCCGCTCAGCCAGGGCAGAGATCAGCTAACCGCATCCACAGCCGGTCTCTGAACGCCCTGGTCTGGTGGTCCACGTGGCCACATGCACCCATTTAAACATCTGCCTGCCGCCGTGGCCCATGCCACCAGCGCAGGTAGCCTGTTCTGCCCTGGGCAGCACACCTTCTGAAAGCAAGTGCTTTACTTCTTTGGTTCTGACTTCACCTCTTCAGGTCATAAGTAAGGTCAGGTGACAGGCAGGTCACAGTTGGATTACAGAGCTTGTCCCTTGGGAGTGGATTTCTGGGGTTCGCAGGGAAATACCAAAGGCTTTTGAGCAGAATGGGGCTTGTGAAAGACTGGCCTGACATGGAGATGGGGGGTGGAGAGGAAGAGAAAGGCAGAGCCAAGGGAAGCTGGTAGGAGACATTGTCTGCGTAGGGAGGTGGAGATGGGGGCCTGAGTCGGGGCACTGGGGGTGGCAGAGGAGAGTGGCCCAGCGTGGGTCATGGTGGGTGCACGCTGTCGGGCTCACCTTGGCTCGTGGCCGTCGCTTGGAGTTGGTACACTTGTGGTTGGTTCATTCTGGCCTTCCTCATCCCTTCACTATAGCTCTGCCAGCCAGTTTCTTGGAAGCCCAGAGCACCTGCTTTCGGGGAAGAGAAGCTGTGTTTCGGCCAGGGAGAGGTTGTTTTAGGTTTGTGCCTCTCTTACCCCAGTGCCTACAAGAGGGCCTATGAAGGTGGAGTAGTCTCAGGCGGCTGGTCATGAAGAGTATCATGTTGTATCCTAAAAGTGATAAGAGTAATAAAAACATTAAAAATAGCTTGTCTCAGCGGGGCATGCCTTCAACCCCAGCACTCGGGAGGCAGAGGGAGGAGAGTCACTGTGAGTTCGAGGCCACCCTGAGACTACATAGTGAAGTGAATTCCAGGTCAGCCTGGGCTAGAGTGAGACCCTGTCTCGAAACAAAACAAAAAAAACCAAATATCTCTAGCTATCTATCTACCTAATCTCTATATTGAAGATACTACTTAAAAATAAGACAACCATTCATGTATTCATTCGTTGAAGGCTGAGCTTACTGTGTGAATTCCGCTGTCTATCCATGTACATGCTGGGAGAAAGGTCTTTCCGCTGGACCACACAGGACACGGCGGGCTCCACCTGCCACTTATCTTGAGCTCTTCTTCCCCAAATACTGTGCGCCTGCGTCTTCATCTGAGTCTGGTGTCTAGTGATTGAGAAGGCACCTTCCAGCTTGGGGGTTCTCTGCTTTGGAAAGCCTAGCCTGCTATCTTTTGCAGGGCTCTTTAAAAAAGGGGAGCTGGGGACTGGAGAGATGCCTTAGCAGTTAAGGTGCTTGCCTGCGAAGCCCAGGGATCTAGGTTCGACTCCCCAGAACCCACACAAGCCAAATGAACAAGGTGGCACATGCATCTGGATTGCAGTGGCTAGAGGCCCTGGCATACCAATTCTCTCTCCCTTTCTCTCTCATAAAAAGTGGGGAGGAGGTAGGTGAAGTCCTAGGCTGGATACTGGTTCTTGCCCCAAGCTCTTCCCTGGGCCACCTTGTATCATTTCTTCTTCCAAAGGCCCATGGCTGTGTGCATGAGTGGGAAGACTCAGGCAACAGGCCACAGGGCACCTGGGAAAATAACCTGCTGCCAGTCCACTGAAGATGCCAGCAGGCCATATGGTTGGCTTGGACCCTGCCCAGCCTCACTGGCATGTGTGGCCTCTTCCAGCTCTCACCAGGCATGGGAGTTGCTTGGAGATTAGGAGAGGTTGTGCGGGCACCTTGGGAAGGAGCCAGTGCCTCTTCCCTCCTGTGGGAGGAGTCTGTGCCCTTAGGAGATGTGCCTGGGGGAAGTTGGGTTAGGGCAGTGGCCCTCAGAGCGGGGGTGTCACTCAGCTTGGTGCTCAGACGTCACCCTCCTCTCCCTCGGGGCCTCTCTAGCCCTATGTGCGTGAGATTTCACTGCTCACCAGCCAGCTTCATATGCCCACATTCTGCATTTCAGGCACTTGACCTCTATTGTACCTTCAGTCCCCAAGCGTAGGGGCACATGCTCTGGGAAGGTTGGCGTAGAGGGCCGTGTGCCCTGCAAGCACTGCCCCCTCCCGCGGACACTGTTGACCCTCCCTGGGTGCCGTTCACACAGAGCGGCACAGCGGCCTCCTTCCTGTGTTTGTTCCCATTTCCTGAAACCAGCTGCAAATTCCTGAGAGCAGGAGCTCACTTTTCTTTTCTTTTTTTAAAATAAGCCTTTATTTATTATTTATTTATTTTACTCAGACTGGATCATTTGCAAAGCCCTGTTTTGCTAGGGCAAGCCATTTGGAGCCAGGGAGACCCCCCCCGGGGGGGGGTTAATGCTTCCTAAAGTAAGATTCTGAGTCAGTATTGGCCCTGAGGTGGGAGCCAGGATCTCACTGCAGATCTTGTCCACTGTCTGGGAGGTGCTCTGTAATCATTTCATAGAGTTTACCAGTGTGAGCTGGGTATGACAGTTGCTTACCAAGCCCTAGCACTGTGGGAGGTTGAGGCCGGAGGCTCTATCATTGTGATTTCAAGGCCAGCTTGGGCTAGAGAGTGAGTTCCAAGCCAGTTTGTAGTACAGAGTTAGACCCTGCTTTTAAGAGAATGTGGGCATGGTGTTTGGGAGGAAGTGTGGGTGTGTCCAGATTCTGTGTGCGCTCATGTCTTGGTCCAGGCTCAGTCTGAAAGGGGAGTTCTCGTATAGTACGGGCCTTGTTTGCTGTGCGTTATTGTCTGGAGCGGTAACTGGGGAGTGCAGATAATGGAGAAGTGTTCACACATTGCGTCGGATGGGAGCGCGGCTTACTATGAATACTGGCGGTGTTGGCTGTTCCAGGAAGAGCTGCTGTTGATTCATTGTAACCAGATAATAGCAGCAGATTGGAGAGTGCAACCCAGATGGCATTATGACTGTAGGGGAAATTATAATTTAACCACAGTGGGGTGAGCCTTTCAATGCAAGGTGTGAGGGAACTCCTAGATTTTCATATAAGGCCTAATCCATGCTGTGGGTCCGATAAGGAGGCCTGCTTTTGCCGTATAACCCCAGGAAGTCACTCGGGACTAGAGCATCCTTCTGAGAAACACCCCTCCATCTTCCTGCGGTGTTAATAGTATGCTCACGTCATCTGTCGTAGCGAGTAATGTCACTTCAGGGAATATTTCCGTCTTTGCTTCGCCCACTCAGTTCATGTTATTCTTGAGAAGAGAAGGGGATTTGGAATGAGAGCTGAGTGCCACCCAGCCCTCAGGGCTGTCCTTATACCCCGCCTCCTCCCTTTCTCTGGTTGCACTGTCTTGATACTTGCTGCCTGGGCCTCTCTGGGGCTGGGGGGCTGGGTGGTCACTAAGGAGTACGTCCATTTGGGGCTGGTAGGTGGAGCGTTTGCAGTTTGCTGGGCAGCATGAAGGGCACCTTTCCTCATGAGGTACGATGAGGTCTTCGCTGTTCAGCGGGCCGACACCTGGCCAGGCACCCATGCTGCCACGGGAACGCTGAGTTTCTCAGACTCAGAGACAACAGGATGTGTGTACAGCCTGGCTGCCCAAATGCAAGTGATTTCTGATGCTGAATATATGTAAATTTATACTGTCTCGTTGACAATGAAATTATGAATTACATCTGAAACTACTTCCTGCTGAATCTGTGATATTTTTGTATCTCCAGAAGCCTCTTCTAGGGCTGTAGCAGCAGCAGCAGGAGAGAGAGAGGCAGAATCTGAACTGAATGCTGCCTGGCTCCCTTCAGAAGGCCCTGATGAGCTTTCAGAATAGACGAGGGTGGGCTGCGGTGCTGAGAGGAAGAGGACGCTGGTGGAAAGTGGTCTTCTCCTTGTGAGCACTGGCCCGCCCCCCGGGTCTCATACTCATGGCCTAAACCCAAGCCAGTCCAGACAGGGGAGTCGGTTGTGGGAGACGTGTCCACGCAGCCCATGTGACGTTCAAGACGTGCTCTGCTTTGGCCACAGGAACATTGGTGACTGGGTCAGACGGTGCTCAGTGGCCACCCCAGGGTGAACATTGGCCCCACCTCTGTTCATGAGCAGTACTGAGTACTCTTGGTTGAACTGGGCATGGTGTGGGGGTGCAAAGCAGATGGGGGATGTGAGCACCTTTGGTGTGCTGCTGGCACCATGGGTGATGCCTAGCGTGTCCACGGGAGGGGACAGCCGTGGGGCTGGGCTCCTGCTTCTGCAAGAGGCTGAAGCTGTGTTGGGTTCAGGAGGATGAGAGGGTGTTAGGCAGCCTGGTGCTGACCAAACGCAAGTGATGTGTGGACGCGTGATGGCGTGAATGACAGCAGGAGGCCAGAGTCTTCTAGGAGGGGACAGGGGACCCGAGCCTGAGCCTGGGTCATGGCTGCAGGGAGTGGACGTCTGCCTCCCTGTGAGTGGGGTGGAGTCGGGGCCCAAAGTAAAAGGTTTGGGCGTGGTGGTGCACCTCTTTAATCCCAGCACTCCGGAGGCAGAGGTGGGAGGATGCCCGTGAGTTTGAGGCCCCCCTGAGACTACATAGTGAATTCCAGTTCAGCCTGGTCTCAAATGAGACCCTACCTCAAAAAAACCCAAAAAATAAAAAATGAAAAAAATAGTAATAATAGTAATAATAATAATAATAATGGCCAACTTGTGCAGCTGGGTGGTCATCCGGTCTGAGGAGAGATAGGTGTGAGGCAACAGTGATCAGGGCCCTGGTCTTGTTCTAGAAGGTGTAGTAAGGAAGACAGACGCTTGTTGAAAATTGCTGTGATCTCTACAAGAAGGGGTTGTGGTATTTCCCTCCCGGACCTTCACTGATGGTCCGCCTGTCCTTTCCCGGCACGAGGAGACCATTTAGCAATGTGAATAGGGTCCTGGACTTCCGCAAGTTCACTCACGGAGGAAACGGTACAGACCTAGAGGCAGTTGTTATGACAACAAGACATAAGTCATTACAACCTGTGGGTAAACGGGGTTCTTTTTTTTTTTTTTTGCTTAGGGTCTAAGCAAGGACCCCAGAGGAGCAGTGACGGGGCTCTTGGGCTGTCAAGGTCCAGCCTCAACCGTGCATGTTTTCCATGCACAGGTATGCCAGGAAAGAGAGTGGGTTCCATCCGTGGACCTGGGCTGCGGCCGCCGAGGGCAGAGATGCTAAATATAGCGCCTGCATTGCCTGAGCTACCTGCAGCTTAGGAAAGCGAGGGGGGCTGTCAGGAAAAGGCCTGCATTTCTGACCCTGGCTGTTCCTGCGAGCACAGGAAGGACAGCTGGCGGCTGCAGCAGCGTCCTCAGCGGTGGCCCCAGGCACTGGCTTGGCAGTCGTGAGAGGGAGCTCCCTTGGCTGCCCCATGCTGAGGGGTGGGCCAGCTTCTTGCCTCCCCCCCTCTGGCAGGGGGATGGCTGTGTCTGCTTGGCTGTTTTGAGGTTTTCTTCCTCTGCCAGTCTGGGCAAGAGGAATTTCCTCTTTCCGCCAGTGGGACAGGAGGGAAGGAAAGGCAGTGGGCCTGAGTTGAGTATTTGTCTGCTGGAAAGGTGTGTGGTAGTAACTCCCTTGCCTAGCCAGGACCTTGTCACTCTAGGAGCAGGTGACAGTTTCAGCTCACTGTTCACTCCCTTGCCTAGCCAGGACCTTGTCACTCTAGGGAGCAGGTGACAGTTTCAGCTCACTGTTCACTCCCTTGCCTAGCCAGGACCAGGTCACTCTAGGAGCAGGTGACAGTTTCAGCTTACTGTGATTTTGAACTCTGCCTTCCTTTGACCTTAGTGGAAAAGGATCCGCTGTCGAACTTATCAGGTTTGAGCTCCATTTTTAAATTTTATTTTATTTATTGAGAGAGAGAAAGCGAGAGCAAAAGTGAGAGAGAGAGAGCGAGAGCGAGAGAGAGAGGGCATGAGAGAGAATGGGCGCTCCAGAGCTTCCAGCCATTGCAAACGAACTCCAGATGCATGCACCCCCTTGTGCATCTGGCTTATGTGGGACCTGGGGAGTCAAACCGGGGTCCTTTGGCTTTGCAGACAAACGCCTTAACTGCTAAGCCATCTTCGCCAGCTCGTCCATCTTTTTTTTTTTAAGCAAGCCCAACAGACTGGCCTTTTCTTTAGGAGAGAGAGAGGTACGGGGGAGGGGGAATGGATTGGTGTGCCTCCAGCCACTGCAATCAACTTCCAGACGCTTGAGCCCCCTGCATGTGTGACATTGTGTGCTTGTGTCACTGTGTGTCAGGATTACAGAGGACACGTTGAGCTCCAGATTTAGCGTGCGTCGGGAGTGGTAGGGAGGGCCAGTCTGAGCTTCGGACTAGCTTGGCTCTGTGTCTGATGTGGTAGCTGCGTCGCCGTCTCAGCGAGGTGCCGGAGAACGCTGGTCAGTGTCACACAGCCTTCTCCGGCCGCCGTTCGTGCTTGTTGACTTCTCTCTCTAAAGCGATGGGCTTTCTGGCTGCCTGGGGTTTGGCATCCGCTCTCTGTCCCCATGCTCCTTCTGCTCGTTGGAGCCCCCGCTGCCCCCCTTTCCCCTCAGAGATGCTCCCTTGGGCATTGGGTGCCCTTTCCTGCATCAGGTGAGGGAGAGGCTCTCCCGGCCCTTTCTGCGCACGGAAGGACGTGGCACCCACGCTAGCGCCTCTTGCGTACAATTGCTTCCCTCATCCTGCCAAGGATTCTGCTGCCTTCCTCCCGGGCACCTGGTCCCCGCTCTCTTCCTCCGGCTCAGCTCCTGCACGTGTCATGTGTTGGCTGGGTTGATGGTTGATTCTTTCCGGCAGCCTTGGCCCCTTCTCCCCAGTTCTCTAGTGATGAACAGACTGGCCCACAGCTCTGCATGGCTCAACCTGTATCTCCTCCAAACCTCTTCTGCCCAGAGCCATCTTCCTTTCACCCAGTCATGTCCCTGGTGTGCCTCCTGCCTCCACCAGACATACCCTTCCAACCTGTGTGTTCTCTATCTAGCTAACCCCTCCCCTTCCTCTCGTCCCCTTCCTCCTCTCCTTCCTCCCTCCCTCCCTCCCTCTTCTTCTTCCTCCCTTCCTCTCATTCCCTCCTTCTTCTCTTCCTCCCTCCTCTTCCTTCCCACTTTTTTCTAGTTGCTAAGCGTTGATCCTAGGGCCTTGAGGATAGAGAGCAAGTGTTCAGCTACTGTGTAACCCTCTATTTATTTTATTTTTTAATATTTTTTATTTATTTGAGAGAGAGAGAGAGAGAGCGCGCAAGAAAGAGTCAGATAGAGAGAATAGGCATGCCCTAGCCTCTAGCTGCTGCAAATGAACTCCAGGTGCATGTGCCACTATGTGCATCTGGCTTATGTGGGTTCTGGGGAATTGAACCTGGGTCATTTGGCTTTGCAGGCAAGTGCCTTAACCACTAAGCCATCCCTCCAGCCCCTGTTTTTTTTTTTAAATATTTTACATGCTTTATAAAAGATTATATTCTTTTAAAATATTTTATATTTATTTATTTGACAGAGAAAGAAGGTGAGAGAGAGAATGGGCGTGCCAGGGCCTCCAGCCACTGCAAACAAACTCCAGATGCATGTGCCACCTTGTGCATCTGGCTTATGGGGATTCTGGGGATTGAACCTGGGTCCTTTGGCTTTGCAGGCAATTGCCTTAACCACTAAACCATCCCTCCAGCCCCCTCTGTTTTTTGCAATTTTATTTTACATATAACAGGTTATATTCTTTTTAAATATTTTATTTATATATTTGACAAAGAAAGGAGAGAGAGAGAATGGGCACATCAGGGTCTCAAGCCACTGCAAACAAACTCCAGATGTGTACACCTCTTTGTGCATCTGGCTAACATGGGTCCTGGGAAATCGAAGCTGGGTCCTTTGGCTTTGCAGGCAAGCATCTTAACCATTAAGCCATCCCTCCCCAGATTATATTCTTTTATCCCTCGCCCCAGCTCCTGTCATCCTGGAGGCCTTCCTCAGTGGGGATATGAGATTCACTGTGGGGTCACGAAGGCCTCAGTTAGTCCCTGTGGGCTCGTGAGGGGAGCTTGTCTCAGGATATTCCTGGCTACTCTGACTCTCACAGTCTTTCTGTCCCCTCGTCTGCAATGTCCCTGAGGCATGGCAGGCCTGTCAGCAGTCTGGCTGTCTAATTCAGTGTTGAGTTCTTTGTAGCCTCTGGATCTCTGCTTTGATTGATCACCATAACTGCCGCCATCACCCTGAGGCTGGCTGTCAGGCTAGCAGGAAGAGCAGCGTTCATGGTGCCACTTCCACTGCCCAGTCTCCTGGGCTCTGGCAGATGTGGAAGAGTGGCAAGTCTCATGGAGGTGGCAAGTCTCACGGTGGACTTAACTTCCTACCTTATTGGTGGATCTTGGCTCCTCTCCATTTTTTCTGTCATCTGTAAAATGCAGCAGATTCTCCAACCAAGAGTGAGAGAGTAACTTGGGTTAAAGCGGGAAAGCAAAGTTATGTGAGAGATTTCTGGTGTGCAAGCCCATTCCCCTCTTCCAGAGAGCAGTGGGGGCTTCTTTCTGAAGTCTCAGTTTCCTGACCATGGGATTCTGACTTGGCCTCCCTGGCCAACAGCTCACTGTGAGAAGTGACCCAACCCTGGGCCTAGGAATTACCGGCCAGAGACCAGAGACCGTGGCTTCAGGCTTTTTCCACCTGCTGTCTGAGCTGTCTTTCTTCCCCCTTTATTGGTGGTTATATCTTGTAGAATTCCCTTTTTTAAAAAACTTTTATTTATTTATTTGTTTTTCTATCTCTCTACCCATTAGATTATAAGCTTCATGGTGGCAGGGTCCTTTAATTGTGTCTTCAGCACCCTGAATTGTGCCTGACACGATGCTGTAAGAAGTGTTTGTGGCCATACATGGTGTATCATGCCTGTAATCCCAGCACTTGGGTAAAGCTTAAGATAAGAGGAGTGCTAAAAGTTTAAGACCAGCTCGGGATACTGAATAAGATCGCCTAAAAAAAATAAAGTAGGGCTGGAGAGATGGCTTATTGGTTAAGGCACCTGCCTGCAAAGCCAAAGGACCCAGATTCAATTCCCCAGGACCCACATAAGCCAGGTGCACAAGGCACATGCCTCTGGAGTTTGCTTGCAGTGGCTGGATGCCCTAGTGTGCCCATTCTCTCTCTGTTTCAAATAAATAAAAAAATATATTTTAAAAAGTGTGTCAAAAATATAAAACTGCCCAGCAAATGCAGCTTAGGTTCCAGGGAATGAAACGCCCATTCCTGGGAGTTTGGGTCTCACTGGCTCTTTAAAAGCTTGTAGTTTGAAAGTGGAACTAGTGAGTGTGGATCTCTCAAAAAAGTAAGAACCTGTTTGAATGACTCAGTTCCACCCTGTGCAGGAGGAGGGTGGCCCCGGGGAGGAAGGAATTCCAGGTTAAAAAAGTTTCCCAGTGACAGTTTTGTTCCTGATCCACTGCCAGCGGGGACTCTATAGAGTCTTTGTGACTCCAGATCGCTACCCAGTTAGGAAGGGAGAAGGCTGCCCGTCTGCACTCTTCTATCTTTTTACTCAGTAGGACCAAAGCGCTTCTGTGTTAGGTTGAGAGACAAGCTTTGAAAAGGTCCAACTCATCCAGTTAATTTGGTCAGGAGGAAAACCCTGGTGGTAGTGATCAGCATATGTGCCCCAGTGCTAATGGAGACGGGAGTTCGTTAGGGCTTTAACTAAAGAGTCGCTGGGATAGTGACGGGGCTCTCTCTGTTCTCCTGTTCCTAGTATTTTCCTATAGCAATCTGTTTGTCAGTGTGGAGGACTCCATGCAGATTTGAGGCTTACCTTTATGGGAAGCTTTTGTGTTCCTTCTATATTTTTTGCTTTGCAAACTGTAGTAGCGCTTTGGTGTTTTATCATTTTCTTACACATGCATGTGTGTAGTAGATGTGGTGTGCTCTGTGTGTGTGTGTGTGTGTGTGCAGATGTGCACGCCTCTTGCACATGTGTGCGGAGGCCAGAGGAAAACATCAGGTGCCCTCCATTCTCCATTACTCATCTACTGGTTTCCTTGAGGCAAAGGCTCTGGCTGATTCTGGCTGGAACCGGCTGTTTTCCTGAGCTCCTGGACTGGGGTTGCAGGTGTGTGGGGGCACACCCAGCTGCTGGTATTGGTGCTGGGGAACCAAACTCGGGCAGTCCCCGGCTCCCCTTAAGCACTCGTGCTTCTATAGGAGGCACGCTTAACTGCTGAGCCATCTCTCCAGCCCCTGCTTGGTTGTTTTTAAGAACATAGCAATAATTTGAACTTCACTCTTGGCAGCACTGATAAAGATGTATATGGTGGTGGTGGGATCAACAGGTTTTCCAGGAAAATGCAGAGAGCAGCATGAATTGACAATTCTACAAAGTTTGGGTTCTGGCTTGGCCCATGCTGAGCTTTTGCCTTGAGGCCAGCTTGACCTGGGCTCTACCTTCAGCTAATGCTGACCTGGCTCCGGGCAAATACCCTTACTACTTGTTTAACAAACGTCTGTATTGCGTTTATTGCGTGCCAGGCCCTAACTGCTCAACAAGTGCTGGGTGCACTTAATCCAGATAGCACCCTTGTAAGTAGGTACTATTGTCATGTCTGTGTCCAGAGAAGAGGCGAGGACACAGGGAAGACACAAAGCCAGGCAGCCTTGGATTCCCACTTCATCTGGACCCGGTCTGTGCCACGTCTTTCTGTGTTTGAGCTTTGAATCTGTAAAATGGGAGACACCAGTAGCCCAGCTGCCTAGAGATGCGATTGGTGTGAGAATTCACTGAGGAAACCCGGAGAGAAGTTGGCCTGGGTCCCGATGCATGGCAAGGGTGCCTGATAGCTATAGGAGTCTGGAGCAAGATGCCATCTCTTGCTGGGACGCTGACCTTGAGGGGCACAGGGCTTGGATGAGACACCGGCAGCTGGCCAGCATCTGTGAAGCAGGCTGTGCCCATGGTGCAGATCCAGCAGCTCTTTCCTAGCCGAGAGGCATGGTAATGGATTCGCCTGGCTCCGGGCAGCTGACCTGCTGGACCTGTGGAAGCCTGGCATGCCGCTGATCAGCCACCCACAGCAGGGGACCCTTGCGGAGGCCCAGCTAGCAGCCACTTCCGGCCCTGTGAATGCCTGATTAGCTTTCCATATTGTCTTTTTGTTTTCTGTCTGTAGAAATTCTTCTCCCACACTTTCCTTCCAGTGGATTTCTAGAAATACCCTACTTTTCATGACTCACTGATTGAACACATCCTGTTTGGGGAAGTGTTCAGTGGAATTTCAGAGCAGGCCAGCTGACTGTCAGCGATAAGACCGTTCTCCCACCAAGGCCACCAAAGCTCCTGCTGAGCTGTGTCTTCAGATGCAGTCTCACCACCTTGACCCAACACAGGCCCACTAGAATTTTCCCCCTGTGTCCCAGGCTGGAGTGACTAACGGCAGTCTAAATCAAATTAGAGATGGAGTCTGAACCTGGTTGGATGAGATGACCTTTTACAACACAGGTGGCCTGTCTTCTGCGTATCAGGGCGACACTGTGGAGCCAGGGCCAGGTGCTGGGGACAGAGTTGCTCTCAAAGCCTCATGTTCCAGAGGTGGCTTTGCGGAAGTAGATACGGCCGAATTGCCAGCCCGTGGAATGGAGAACGCCAGCACTCGCCTTGGACGGCTCTGGTGTGCTGCCATGGCTTTCTGTTGCTTCAGTTTCACGAGTCAGAAGTCTGCTCGTGGCAGCCAGGGCTGGGTGGGCACAGCGCACGTTGAAGCGGTTCCCTGTGCGGCCGAGGCCCTTGCCAGGCTGATTGGGGAGGCCTGGGGAGGCTGGAGACAGGAGGGAATGGCTGGCTGCCATGGCATGGGGTCCCGCTGACAGGCTGTGAAAAGGGGCCTAAAGGAGCACTCCACACTTTTGCCAGATGCTCCGAACCCACAAACTATGGGAGTGGGCCCTGCGGACCATGGTTGGAGGATGAAGCTGGTACGGTCTCCCCATCAGTGACGAGGGTAGTGAGACTGTGTGAGAGCTGACTGGGCACCTGTGCCCAGAGGGTCGTGGTAGCAAGGTCTGGAGACATGTTTGGTTGGCATGGCTTAGGGAAAGGGGTGCCACTGGTATCTAATGGGTGGAGGTCAGAGATGCTGGCAAGTGCCCTACCGTGCATAAGGAATGGTCTTGTTGCCCCAAGGAGCATCAGTACGGAGATCCAGAGACCCTGACCTGGGAGACTTGGAAGATGTCTCTATCCAAACTGCTCGGAACCTGAGCTCCCTGGTGGAGGGGGAAGGGTCTTGGTAGGCCTGAGTCTGTTCTTTTTTTTCTTTTTTAAATTTGAGAGAGAGAGAGAGAGAGAAAGAGAATTGGTGTGCTAGGACCTCAGCCACGGAAGTTGAACTCCAGATGCTTGCGCCACCTAATGGGCATGTATGACCTTGCACTTGCCTCACCTTTGTGTGTCTGGCTTATGTGACATCTGGAGAGTTGAACATGGGTCCTTAGGCTTCGCAGGCGAGTGCCTTCACTGCTAAGCCATCTCTCCAGCCCTTGAGTCTGTTTTATAAGTTAGGTAGGATGAAGATTATTTTTGAGATGTTCATAAGATGAAGTTTATGACAAAATCAAGTACCATGCAGTGAAGGCCATGACTTCAGGCCACTTAGTTATATTAGGCCCACAGAGGCCTTTGAAGACTTGGATTGAAGCTCTGATCCTCTTAGGTACCTGGCCTGTGCCCATCTTGGCCTGTGTTACTGGTTTTCTATCCTTCAACCTTGCACTGTATTCAATGCTGAATGCATGTTTTGATATACTTTGCTGTCTTTTGTGTTGTAAGATTAATGAAAACTAAACTGATATAAAGAGCTTGAATTTAATTTACTTGTATATTTATTTGTATAAGAATTTTTAATTCAATGTTTATTAACTAGGAGGACTTTTTATTGGAGAGCTAAAGGCACTTGATAAAATTGAAAAGTTAGCCAGGCATGGTGGCGCACGCCTTTAATCCCAGCACTCGGGAGGCAGAGGTAGGAAGATCATTGTGAGTTAGAGGCCACTCTGATAATACAGAGTGAATTCCAGGTCAGCCTGGGCTAGAGTGAGACCCTACCTCCAAAAACAAAAACAAAACAAACAAAAAAATTAAAAGGAACTACATCAATATAGTGTGTGTGTGTGTGTATGTGTGTGTGTGTGTGTGTGTGTGTGTGTGTGTGTGTGTTATATGAGAGAAAATGAGGAGAATGAGCACATTTTATTTTCCTTTTCTTCCTTCCTTCCTTCCTTCCTCCCCCTCCTTCCCTCCCTCCCACCCTCCCTCCTTCCCTTCCTTCCTTCATTTCTTTCTTAAGAGATAGGCAGAGAGAATGGGCCTGGCAGGGCCTCTGGCTACTGTAAATGAACTCTAGACACACGCACCACCTTGTGCATACATAGGTCCTGGGGAATTGAACCTGAGTCCTTTGGTTTTGCAGGCAAACACCTTAACCGCTAAGCCAGCACTCCAGCCCAATATTGTGTGTGTGTGTGTGTGTGTGTGTGTATACACATGTGTATGTATGCATATCTATCTATATATCTATATCTATATCTATATCTATATCTATCTATATCTATATCTATCCGTCTGTCTATCTATCTATCTATCTATCTATCTATCTATCTATCTATCTATCTATGCCTTTAAACTCTCAATCCTACCTAAGTTATGATTATAGGTATAACTCCCCAACCTAGCTACTTTTTTGTGTGCACACACACACACATTGTGTGTGTGTTATGTGAAATTGTGTATGTACCACAGATGTGTGTATGGAAGTGGTGGTCTTCTCTTTCTTTTTTTTTTTAAAAAAATTTTTATTGACAACTTCCATAATTATAGACAATAAACCATGATAATTGCCTCACCCCCACTTTTCCCTTTCACAAATCTACTCTCCATCATATCCCCACCCCCGGTCTTCTCTTTCTTATTCTTCTTTCATCTATGTATTTCCTTGAAATGGAGTCTCTCCCTCAGACCAGAGTTTTTGTCCTGCAGCAAGCTCTAATGATTCTCTATATCCCGCTCTACCCACAGACTGAGGTTACAGATGTGTATGGACATGTCTGGTTTTTTGTTTTTTTTTTTAATTTTTCTAAAGGTAGGGTCTTGCTCTAGCCCAGGCTGACCTGGAATTCACTATGTAGTCTCAGGCTGGCCTCCAGCTCACTGTGATCCTACCTCTGCCTCTCGAGTGCTGGGATTAAAGGCGTGCACCATACGCCCAGCTGCTATGCGTGTTTGTGGTGTGTATGCAATTGAATGAGTCCTTGCAGTGTCCATGAACTTACCTGTGGCCGGGGTGTTTGCCTTTGGTGATAGGAGCAGAATGTCTGTGTCCCACGCCATCGCTCTTCTGCCTGTTCTCATTTTGATCGGGAGTTTCTTACTGATACTGGAGCTCTCTGGTTTTCTTTTTTCTTTCTTTTCACTTATTTATTTGAGAGTGACAGATAGAGAAAGAATAAGAGAGAATGGGTGCATCAGGGCCTCCAGCCACTGCAAACGAACCCCAGATGCATGCATCACCTTGTGCATCTGGCTTACATGGGTCCTGGGGAATTGAGTCTCGAACTGGGGTCCTTAGGCTTCACAGGAAAGTGTTTAACTACTAAGCCATCTCTTCAGCCCTGGTTTTCTTCTCTCTCTCTTTCTGTTTTGCTTGTAAACCTGGGCAGTCCCCTGGTTTCTGCTTCCCTTTGCAGGACTGGGATGATTGGTGAACATGGCCACATCCTACTGCTTGTGTGGGAACTGGAGATTCGAACCTGGGTGGTTTCAGGACCCTCTAGCCTTCGTGCTTATGCAGGAAGGACACTTACCTGCTGAGCCATCTCGCCAGTTCTCATGGAAGATTTCTGAGTGAATGAGACAGGGCAAGCTCTGGCTGTCAGAAAGGCTCCTCTGAGCCAGTGTGGGTGCATACAGGGCTGGGGTGGGAGACAGGCAGAGCCCACGGAGGGTGGGTGTGTGGGGAGCAGGGATGGAAGTCGGAATAGCACAGAGAAATGGTCAGGACGGACCGGTCTAAGCTCTCGGCTGTGAGTGCTAAGGAAAGAGTTGGGGGCTGGAGAGTGGTTAAGGCACTTGCCAGTGAAGCCACAGGACCCAGGTTCAATTCCCCAGCACCCAAGTAGGCCAAATGCACAAGGTGGTGCATACATCTGGAGTTTGTTTGTAGTGGCTGAAAGCCCTGGTATACCCATTCTCTCTCTCTGTCTCTCCCTCCTTCTTTCTATCTCTCTGTCTCAATAAAATAAAAAAAAAGAATTGGGAATACAACCCCAGTTCTGGTTTGAGTAGTTGCATGGTTTAAGATTTTATAAAAGAGGAAAAAGTAAGGCTAGGTGTGGTGGCGCACGCCTTTAATCCCAGCACTTGGAAGGCAGAGGTAGGAGGATTACTGTGAGTTCGAGGCCACCCTGAGTGAATTCCATGTCAGCCTGGGCCAGAGTGAGACCCTACCTTAAAAAAAAAAAAAAAAAAAGATGAGCTGGAGAGATGGCTTAGCAGTTAAGCACTTGCCTGTGAAGCCTAAGGACCCCGGTTTGAGGCTCGGTTCCCCAGGACCCACGTAAACCAGATGCACAAGGGGGCACATGCATCTGGAGTTCATTTGCAGTGGCTGGAGGCCCTGGCTTGCCCATTCTCTCTCTCTTTCTCTGCCTCTTTCTCTCTCTGTCACTCTCAAATAAATAAATAAAAATTTTAAAAAAAATTTTAAAAAGAGGGCTGGAGAGATGGCTTAGCAGTTAAATGCTTGCCTGTGAAGCCTAAGGACCCCGGTTCGAGGCTCAGTTCCCCAGGTCCCACGTTAGCCAGATGCACAAGGGGGCGCACGCGTCTGGAGTTCGTTTGCAGAGGCTGGAAGCCCTGGCGCGCCCATTCTCTCTCTCTCCCTCTATCTGTCCTTCTCTCTGTGTCTGTCACTCTCAAATAAATAAATTAAAAAAATATTTTAAAAAGAGGAAAAATAAATAAATAATCCCTGTTTTCAACATGCTTTGAAGGTCAATGCTGCTTTGAGACTTTTGCTTTGCAGAAGTGAAAATGGATGCCTTTGAACAGGCCTCAACTCCAGAGGCTACATTAGGACATTTCTCATTGACGTTGTGGATTTTATAGATAAAAATATACTTGATACCTTTGGTAAGATGCCTGCTCCCTGGACTCTGGGAGAATCGCTTGCATCTCAGCAGTGGGACTGGCCGAGCGCGTTGTGAGTCCCCAGCAGAGGCCGTTCTTGCTGCCATGCTGGCCTGCATGCTGTGCGCAGGGGCCTACCGCCTTTTTGCCCTTTGCCTGGCAGAGCAGCTGTCATGAGCTGGGCCGGGGGGTGCTGTCTCTTCATGTGCAAAGTGCTTTGTGAGGTGGTGCTGTTAGCAGTGAAGTCACCAGGGCTGGTGCGTGGTTCCATGCGGGCACTTCTATGGGCAGACGTGTGCCCTGTGCTTCCCCCTTCCACAGAGGGAGGTGGTCAGGGTGTACCCTGCTGGGGTCCCCTAGATCAGTTTATGTGGATAAATTACACATTATATTGCTTTGCATTTGATCCATTTAAACAGTCTCCTTCTGGTCTTTGGTAGAAATCTGTGCATCATATTGGGCAAAACACTTCCTCTTTCTAGAGACTCAGTTTCTTCATCTGTGACACCAGAGAATCAGATTTAGGAGAACTCCGTGGTATGTGACTGGTCAGATTCTATTACTTGGATTTTTTTTTTTTTTTCAAGGTAGGGTCTTGCTCTAGCCCAGGCTGACCTGGAATTCACTATGTAGTCTCAGGGTGGCCTCAAACTCACGGGCATCCTCCCACCTCTGCCTCCCGAGTGCTGGGATTAAAGGCGTGCGCCACCGCGCCCGGCCTAAATGCACATTCTCTACTTGCCCGTATCGTCTTCTTCTAGACTGGGTCTCACTTTGTAGCCTCGGCTGCTCCCAGACTTGCAGCAGTCCTGCCTCTGCCTGGCTGCTGGGTTATAGACATTCTGTTATTATAGCTCTTATAGCTGTGAACTGCCGCACCCAGTTCACTTGATAAAGCATTGCTTTTGCAGTCCGTGTGAGGCCTCAGCCGGCGTCCAGATCAAGGGAGCTTTTATCCCTGGCGTCATTTGAAATGTCTCTTCTGAGGCCTTTCCCAACTGGCAGCCGCCCCTCCCGATGGGAGCCCACGGCCTTCTGGTGGCGAGTGCGCGCTCAGCGTCGCGTTGTGGCAGAGGGGGGGACAAGGGCTGTTGCTTCCCTGCGTCATGGCATGTTTCATACACAGTACAATTCACCCGTCTTTGATTTCCAGTCGGCTCTTGGGGATCCCTTTACAGATCACTAAAATGACGCTTCCTCCGTACCCCAGCCATCCTCCTCGCTGGCTCGGTGCGTCCTATAGCGTTTTTGTAGGGTCGCTTGGTGTTTTCTACATAAATGAACCCTGTCCTCTCCACACACCGAGCTTAACTCTCTCCTTCCCGGTCTGTTTGCCTTGCTCTCTTCATGCCCGGCATTCCCTAGGACCTGGCGTGGCGAGTTGGGCAGTGTGTGTACGTGAGGGGCTAATGTCTGTGTGCCGTTCATGACCCCTGCCTTCCCTGCACGGCTCGGGGGTCCCTGCATGGCTCGGGGGCTGCCCTGCAGCAGGCTCCTCTCCTGCACCAGGGGTCTGAGCTTCTGCCATGAACGGGTGCTCTCATCAGATGCTTTTTCTGCACCAGCTGTGGGGACCACATGGTCCCCCCTTGAGCTTGTTAGCGTGGTGAGTTGTATCTCCCCGGCCACCAACACCCATGCTGTGGAAGCCCTCTGCGCAGGGTGAGCACGGGGTTTGCCGCTCCACGCTGGCCTCTGGGGATTCACTGTCCTATACTTGAGTGCATTGCACACTCAGAGCCATTGACAGCTCCACAGGAACATCACGCATGGTGACTCTGTGACATTTTTCTAGTTCAGTATATTTTGGGTAATGTGTAATGCGCGCGCGCGTGTGCATGTGTGCGTGTGTATGTGACCAGCCTTCTGTAGCTTCAGTGTATACCAAATGCTGGTCCGAGCGTGAGGACATCTCTTCACAACCAAAGGGTGTAGAGAGCATTTCCTTTATTTTGCAAATGAGGAAACTGAGGTCCAGCTTCTTGAGGAGCTGAGAAGTAAACTCCATTTCTCCAGTAGTAACAGAACCGTTTAATACCAGCCACATAAACAGAGCGAGAGCGAGAGAGCGAGAGCGAGAGCGAGAGAGAGAGAGAGAGAGAGAGAGAGAGAGAGAGAGAGAGGGAGGAGGAAGAGAACGGGCGTGCTGGGGCCTCTTGTCGCTGCAGATGAACTCCAGATGCGCCACTTCGTGCTTTGAGCTCTGTGTAGATACTGGGACAGTAGGTCAGGGGTGGGGCAATAGACTTTGCAAGTAAGTGTCTTTAAGTGCCTAGCCATCTCCAGCCCCAAGTACCAAAGCCATTTGTTTTGTTTTTCAGGGTAGGGTCTTGCTCTAGCCCAGGCTGACCTGGAATAGAATGACTATGGAGTCTCAGAGTGGCCTTGAACTCACAGTGATCTTCCTACCCCTGCCTCCTGAGTGCTGGGATTAAAGGTGTGCGCCACCATACCCAGCTGTGAAACCATTTTTGGCTCATGCAAATGACACCAAAACTTGTCAATAGCTGTATCTTCATTTTTACGGCAGGTGCTGACAAGAGGTTAAGTAATTTTTCTAAGGCCTCAGAGCCAGGGAGAAACAGGTCTCCCAGCTGTTAAGTTTTTTGCCCTTTCTTGTTGCTCTTGGGTAGTTTGTGGAAAGGGCTTCAGTCAGTCGGGGTGGAAACACTAGACAGTTTCCTAGCTCGAGGGAGATACGATTTTCATAGTTGGTCCACATAGTCTTTGTTTTTGTTTTGAGGTAGGGTCTCACTCTAGTCCAGGCAGACCTGGAATTCACTCTGTAGTCTCAGGGCGGCCTCGAACTCACAGCGATCCTCCTACCTCTACCTTCTGAGTGCTGTGATTAAAGGTGTGCGCCACCACGCCTGGCTTGGTCCTGGTATCTGTTTATCAGGTCAAATGCAGTGTCACATTGTAAAGTGACATATGCTCACATATTTATCTTTTAGGACAATGTTCTTAATTCAGTTGTCACAGAAGATATTTTCTCAATATTAAGTAATAATGTTGCAAAATTTTAGATGCAAGTAAAACATACTTTTAAAAAAATTATGTATTTGCAAACAGAGAGAGGGAGAGAGAAATTGGGCACACCAGGGCCTCTAGCCACTGCAAATGAACTTCAGATGCATGGGGCACTTTGTGTATCTGGCTGTACATGGGTACTGGGGAATCAAACCTGGCTCGTTAGGCTTTGTAGCCAAGCGCCTTAACTTTTGAGACAGCTGTCCAGCTCTAGAACATTAATTGTTTCTGTGATTCTGTGAGTGAGAGGTTTTCTGGTCATCGTCCAGTTGCCACTTAGCATGCCGAGTTCTGAGCTGTGTGTGTGTAGTTGGAGTAAAATGTAAGCGCACGTACGTGGAAGTGGGGTTGCCACTGCGGTTCTCAGCACTCACACCCGTACATATGTGTGTGTGCAGTTGGAGTAAAATGTAAGCGCACATACGTGGAAGTGGGGCTGCCCCTGTGGTTTTCAGCGCTCACACCCGTGTGTATGTGTGTGTGCAGTTGGAGTAGAATGTAAGCAGGGTTGCCCCTGCGGCTCTCATCGCTCACACCCATGCGAATACGGGCTTGAGAGATGGCTCAGTGGGCAAACTGCCAGCACCTGAGTTTGCACCCCAAGTTTGGAACCCACATAAAGCCAGAAGCTGTAACATACGCATTTGTAATCCCAACACATCTACATCTAGAGGGAGGTGAGAGAGTTCCCCAGAAGCTCATGGGCCAGTGGGCCAGGCAGACCCCGTGGTGAACAGTAAGAGACCCTGCCTCAAAGAAGATGGAGGGTGAGAACTGACCTTGAAGTTATCCTTTGACCTTCACTTTCGTGCTGTTGTTAGGATGCTACACGCATGCATGTTCACCTGCACATGTGCGCACACACGCGCGCGGACACACACACACACACCCATACACATACACACATACAATGTACTAGATTTCCTTTTGCAGACATGTACATTCTCAACTGAGCCAGCAATTTACTAAGAATCTACTGGATGCAGACACTGCAAGGGAGGAAAAGAAAAGGAATGTCATTTAAAAAATGTTATTTATTTATTTATTTATTTGAGAGAGAGAAAGAGGCAGAGAGAGGGAAGAAAGAGAATGGGCATTCCAGGGCATATAGCCACTGCGGACAAACTCCAGACACATGCACTACCCTGTACATCTTGACTACGTGGATCCTGGGGAATTGAACCTTGGTCTTTGGGCTTTGCAGGCAAGTACCTTAACTGCTAAGCCATTCCTCCAGCCCAGGAATGTCGTTTGGATCTAGGCCTGAGAGGATGAATCCCACAGGTGAAAAATGGGCTTAGGGTTTAGCAGGCAGCAAGGAGTCTGTGGTTGCATAGGGTTGAGGGAGCTCATGGATTGTCAGTGGATGGACATTTGGTGAATTCCAGACCTGCCTGTGCTGTTCGGTAAGTGGCTCTGATTCGTGGACAAGATGGATGCAGTTTCCTCATAGACACAGAGGTGACGGCATATGCACACTTCAGAGCCGTGTAGAGAGTGCGTGCCTTCCTCTGAGTTCTTGGAAACGAGGCTGGAGGTCTGTGCTAGAATGAAAACCTTCCTTTCGGCCAGACAGAAGAGCAGGAGTTCTTTGGGGGCAGTCTCCTGGGAGTGTGCATTGGTGGTTCACAGATGGAGTTTTGGCCTGGGCCCAGCTGTCCTCCTGCCTCTTACTCAGTGCTGGTGCAATAATTGTGCTTGGTAGTTGTTTGCACTAAGGTTCGCAGTTGTCTGTGACAATCTGCTTCTAGAGTCACACATGGAGAAACTGGGTGGTGCAGACATGAATAGACCCAGCACCCTTGCAAGCAGGGTGTCCAGCTGGATGAGGAAAGGAACATGTGGTGTTGAAGCAGTTCTGTTTGTTCCAGAGCTACAGGGGAGAAGGTCTGGTGGCCAGACAGGGTGCTGTGAGAAGTAACCTTAGAATATCAAGCCACTCGGGAGAGTATCTTCAGCAGCTAACTATTTTACTGCCTTATCTGTTTCTTCTGATGTTCCAACTTATATTTCTTTTTCCTTTCTGGAGGAAAGTTAACCTCTGTGGGGGAAGTATGATGCTGGAGAAGTTAGACTTGGTTGTGGGAAGGTGGTCAAGTGAGACTGTAAATACGTGTGAGAACTTCATGCACATTAACCTCCTGCTTGGGTGTAACGGAGGCTCTTAACAAAAAACACAGGGGAGGATTTTGTCAAAATAAAAAAAAAAAAAGGCTGGGGGATGGCTTTGCAGTTTAGGTGCTTGCCTACAAAGCCTAAGGATCCATGTTCAACTGTCCAGATCCCACGTAAGCCAGACACACAAGGTTGCACATGCACACAAGGTGGTGCATGCGTTTGGAGTTCGATTACAGTGGCTGAATTCTCTGGCTTGCCAATCCCCCCCCCACCAATAAAAATAAAGGTCAGTCTGTTGGGCTTACCTAAAAAAAAAAAAAAAAAAGGAAGTCAAAGCATGACATACGCGTGTATGGAAATGTCACTGTGGAAATGCCTTCGGTTGTACAATTAACATAATTGAATAATTGTGGCTTACAAACCAGTGAAAGAAAAGGAGGCCTAAATAGCTTTGTGTGCTCTCGTTATTTTGGGATGTTCTAAATGATGCTTTTGAACTTGATTTTTACTAATGAGAGAATGCAGAGTTGATTAACAAATGTTTTTCCCTCAGTTTCCAAGAGTAGGAATGCTTTGCCTTGGTGAATCTTGGAATTTTTGGGTAAGGCGCCCCCAGCCCCCATAGATTGTAATCACCATTGGATTAGGAGTTCAGATGGGAAATGTGACTAAGTAGAGGAACTATTAGAAGTCCTATTTAGCATCTGCTTGGTGTGTGTCATGTCATGCAGACACATTTAATAAAAATCCCAGGTCTAGCTGCGTGCAACTGGAGATGAGCTAGCATGTGCACTTAGAGAAACTGAAGCTTGTTTTATTTTACCCGGATTAAGTTGAGGCAGAATCAGTGCAGAAGCAGGTCAGCCTGGCATGCATTCATGCACTGTCTTGTTCATATGTTCATTTACTCAGCAAGCAGTTTGGCTTTGATGGCCAGGATTCGGCCTCTGTGCCATTCAGGGCTCTCTGCTTGTGAGGATCGGATTTTAAAGTAATTAGGAAATAATGTCATCACTTGATCAGCAAATTTTGATCTTTTCCCAAATGAGAAGTAGGGTGTGCATGTATATTAGCTTTTTTAAAAAATTTTTGTTTATTTATCTGAGAATGATAGACAGAGAGAGAAACCTGCAGAGAGAGAGAACGAGAGAGAGAACGGGCGCGCCAGGGCCTCCAGCCACTGCAAACAAATTCCAGATGCACATGCCACCTTGTGCATCTGGCTTACGTGGGTCCTGGGGAAGCAAGCCTTGAACTGGGGTCCTTAGGCTTCACAGGCAAATGCTTAACCGCTAAGCCATTTCTCCAGCTCTTGTATATTAGTTTTTTAAAAGTATTTTACTTATTAGAGAGATTGAGAGAGAGAGAGAGACAGAGAAAGAGAAGGTGCATACCAGGGCCTCTAAGCCAGTGCAGATGAACTCCAGACATGTGTGCCACCTTGTGCATGTGGCTTCTGTGGCTTTGTCGACAAGCGCCTTAACTGCTAAGCCATCTCTCCAGTCCAATGTGTATATCAATTTCGCTGACGTATACGTTTGACATTTTCTTTGGTGAATTAATGGAAAATGACTTTTATATACATTCCTCAGTAAACAGTTGGGATATATTCAGACCTTTGCATATAGAATACTATAGTGAGTCATCAGACCAGGATTAAGTTAAAATGTTTGCTCTAGGGAGAATTAGTGGGTGCTCTCTGCACATACAGCGGGCTCTGGAAGGTCCCTGATTGAAGTTTTAGGCTTTTTGTGAAGCAAGTAGATCACAGAACCCAGATCCCAGCACAGAGTTTGAGGTCACAGTTGGCACTCACAGAAGAGCCTTAGGCAGACTCTACATACCAACTGAGCTGGGGAGCATTTACATGGATCCCTTCAGAAGCCTCAGCAGTCCTGTTATTCTCTGGGTGGAGGGATGGAATTGCTCAGTCTGGCTGTCTGCCGCAGGGTCAACTACGCCTGTGACCATCCCGAACACTGCTGTTACCACCCTGCTGTGCAAGGGCAGGCGATGCGTTCACAGTGTGACACCAATATGAGACACGAGGACAAAAAATGTTCTGTATCATTTATTTATTTGTTAGAGTCAGAGACGGGGGGAGATTGAGAGTGAGAATGGGTGCACCAGGGCTTGCAGCCAGTGTAAACGAACTCCAGACATGTGCTCCCCCTTGTGCATCTGGCTAACATGGGTCCTGGGGAATCGAACCCAGGTCCTTTGGCTTTGCAGGTAAGTGCCTTAACCATTAAGCCATTCCTCCAGCCCCACTCTATGCTTTAGAAGGCTTCAAGAAAACAGGCTTGGTCACCTACCGTATTTGCCAAGAAAATGCCTATTCTGCAGGGTGACAAGATGGTGCTATTTGTCAGCGTTAATTTGAAACCTACCACAATATAAAAGGTATGAGCATGAATATTGCACACCTAGGTTTGGGTGTGAACTGTTACCTTGTGCCTGCTCTGCGGGGCTCTGGGGAGAATTTAAGTTAGCCGTGCTTATGTAGCATACTGTTGCACACGAGGTGACGACGGAGTGTTCACACGAGGTGATGATGGTGATGATGATGATGGTGATGATAATAACGGTGGTATTGTTCATAGAGATTCCAGGAGCTGTGTACAGAGAACCGAGCTCCTCCCAGACAAGCGCCTTTGGTTTGGTTTGCTCACAGCTTTGTCGAGTGAGGTGTTTTCTGGATTCACGTGTGATTGGTGTGGAGCTGTCGTTAATGTCCATGGGCTCTGGCAACCCTGGAGTGGCCTTGAGCTTCCTGACCTGGAGCCAGCCTGCCCAGCCACTGGCTTTTCCGTACTTCCTCAGGCTGTTCGCTGTGCTGGGTGTGGAGGGTTCTGTGAAAACAGACTCTCAAAGGATTAGTCACAGCCGGGCGTGGGGGCGCACGCCTTTAATCCCAGCGCTTGGGAGGCAGAGGTAGGAGGATTGCTGTGAGTTCGAGGCCACCCTCGAACCTGAGACTCCATAGTGAATTCCAGGTCAGCCTGGGCTAGACTGAGACCCTATCTCGAAAAACCAAAAAAAAAAAAAAAAAAAAAAAAAAGATTAGTCACATATTTATTTCTGGTTGCTTCTCAAAGTGATGACAGTTCCCTTCTGTAACCTGTGTCGCTTCCCCATCTCCCTGACATCCGTACCCCAATAGTAGGGCCTCTGTTACTCCTTACTTAATGCATGTGTCCTGGGTGCTGGTGCCACATCGGGGAACAGGGCCTGCAGATGGCCTGGCTCTCCTTCCGCCCACCGTGCACTCCTCTGTTCATAGCCTCTGTCTCTGACAAAAGCACTTGTGCTCCGTGAGGACAGGGACATTGCTTCCTTTGCCTCCAGATTGCCAGCACCCAGAACAGTGCCTGAGCCGTGTGTGTGTGTGTGTGTGTGTGTGTGTGTGTGTGTGTGTGTAGATTTTTTTGTGTGTGTGGTGGCTGGAACCCGGTTACAAGAAAACTGAGCATCACGATTAAATAATATTAAAAACTAATCAAAATCCTTAAAAATGAGCACAGAAGAGGGGTGGTCATTTCCCCTTGAAAGGATAGGAAAATGGTATAGTTTGGAGGGAAGGAGTGGAAAAGAGCTGGGTCGGGTGGTCAGGGACCTGGTTTGGGGACCTTGACTTTGTCCCCTCTCAGATGCTTGCAGCTGCTGTGTCTCTTCTTTGTCCTCTTCCTCCTCCTCTTTTTCCTTTTTCCCTTCCTCCTCTTCTTCCTCCTCCTTCTTCTCCTTAACCTCTCTCCCTCCTCCTCCTCCTTTTCCTTTTTTCCTTCTTCCTCTCTTCCTCCTCTTCTTGTTTTGTTAAATCTTATGTTATTTGCTTGCTTGAGCGTCTGTGTAGTGTGTGTGTGTGTGTGTGTGTGTGTGTGTGTGTGTGTTGCAAGCATTCCTATGTGTTTTCTTTGTATGCCACATGCATTCATTGAGCATCTATGTATAACTTTGACTCTTCCCATTTAAAAATTTTTTTTTATTAAAAAATTATTTTTATTTATTTGAGAGAGGGAAAGGGGGGGGTAGAGAGACAATGGGCACGCCAGGGCTTCCAGCCACTGCAAATGAACTCCAGACATATGCACCCTTGTGCATCTGGCTTATGCGGGTCCTGGAGAATCGAACCTGGGTCCTTTGGCTTCACAGGCAAGCACCTTATCTCTCCAGTCCTCTTCCCATTCTTGTCTGAGCTGGAGTCTTTTACTGATACTGGAGATGGATATAGGATTCCCTGGTCTCTGCTTCTCTTCTCTCGATTGGGGTCACAGGAGCATGTGGCCACACCCAGCTGTTTACATGGGATCTGGAGATTTGAACTCAAATGTCTCAAGGCCCCTCATGTCCTTATGCTTGTGCAAGAAGTGCCCTAACTGCTGAGCCGTTTTCTAAACGGCGTGATCTTGAGTTTGGGGGTATGACTCTGTATTTCTTTGCAAGCAAGTGCCTCCCTAGCCCCATTTGTTTTTGTTTTTGTATTTTTAACTATTATCTAGCCGGGTATGGTGGCGCACGCCTTTAATCCCAGCACTTGGGAGGCAGAGGTAGGAGGATCATTGTGAGTTCGAGGCCACTCTGAGACTACATAGTGAATTCCAGGTCAGCCTGGGCTACAGTGAGAACCTACCTCAAAAAAAGAAAAAAAAGGGAAGAGAAAGGAAGGGAGGAGGGTACTTAATAGGTTGGTATTGTATATATGTAACTACAATGATTGAGATGGGGAGGTAATATGATGGAGAATGGAATTTCAAAGGGGAAAGTGTGTGTGGGGGTAGGCAGGGTATTACCATGGATTTTTTTAATAATCATGGAAAATGTTAATAAAAATTAAATAAAAAAATTAAAAAAAAAGAAAAACAGAGTAAAGACCCTGAAATGTCTTCAGTTCAGTCTTCTTCAGTACAATACACCTCCCTAGTACTGAGGCAAAAAATTATGTTCTCTACTTAATAAACTAGGAAAATATAAAATTGTTTGCCATGGAATTTCTAGCTAATGCTTTTAAACAGATCTTTTAGTATTTTGAAATAATTTCCCCTGGATAATTGACATATGTGAATCTCTTCAAGTATTGGTGAAAAAAAAAAAAACTGAACTATGGAAAAAGCCTGGCGTGGTGGCGCACGCCTTTAATCCCAGCACTTGGGAGGCACAGGTAGGAGGATTGCAGTGAGTTCAAGGCCACCCTGAGACTACACAGTGAATTCCAGGTCAGGCTGGGCTAGAGCGAGACCCTACCTTGAAAAACAAACAAACAAACAAACTAACAAAAAGGAAGAAATATGGCTGTTAGAGCCACCCTTAGTCCCGGGAGTGATTTCACTTAGTTGTCTGGTACTCTTTAGCTGGCCCAGTGAAGGTTGGCTTCTTGAGCTCTGGGCCACCTGTATGCGCATTTATTTTGGCATCTCTGCATTTTCCTCAGGCCATGGGGAAGGAACTCAGGTGCAACTGACAGGCAGCAGACATGCGCCCTGTCTGGGGTGGGAATCCCATCTGCCTCCCCTATTTGCCCATCACCTCCTCTGCCAGTCAGTTACTTGGTAAATTTTCTTGGCTGTTGAACTGGGAGGTTATATATTTTCAATTAGATGGTGCAGTCTTCTTGGCCAGTGCCCCGTCCTCAAGCTCAGTGTGAGGTGGCAGTAAATCTGGCCCTTGTATGCATCTCATAGACAATGCTGTGTGCTGATTGAATACAGAGGAGCATCATTTTGTTAACTAATACAGCGCTTGGGAGGCAGAGGTAGGTAGATCGCTGTGAGATTGAGGTCACCCATGGGGTGTGTGTGTGCTCTTGCTGGGGTCACAGGATGGTGTCATGTGGACTGTGTGCCTGAGACTTACCAGGGTGGGGAAGATCATGGCTGAGTGGCTTTATGCCGAAGAGGGGAGGCCTTTGGTAGGGGCTAAAGAGGGTGCGTGTGGGGTCACCCTGAAGACAATGTGCTGAGTTTTCAGGCTTCCCATCAGGCTATGTCTGCTGAGGCCATACATGCACAGAGAGTTTAGGAGTATCTGTCATCCGCTTGGGACCCATCACAAGGCCCCACTCCAGAGTGGAAGGTCAGGTGGGCGGCAGGATTTGGCGTTCAATCTGGATCTGTTACTTATAGATGTACTTACTCTATTTTATTTTATTTGAGAGAGAGAAAGAAGCTCAGAGAGAATGGACATGCTAGGGCCTCTAGCCACTGCAAACAAATTCCAGATGCGTGCACCACCTTGTGCATCTGGCTTATGTGGGTCCTGGGGAATTGAACCTGGGTCCTTTGGCTTTGCAAGCAAAGACTCTTAACTGCTAGGCCATCCCTCCAGCCCGATGTTCCTTCTCTTGAGCTTCACTTTCATACTCTGAAAATTGAGAAAAGTGATATCCAACATGGCTGTTTCGTAGGTCTGCTGTGGAGCTAAAAATAATGTACGTGATCTCCTGGGCAGACACACTGTCTTCACCACTGTGGGCGCCTAACACATAGCCAGACATGCTGTGAGTATGTGTGTGGTGAATGTATGCAGGCATGTTCATATGTGTGTGAGTAAACGTATTTGCGGGTGTGCATGTGTATGAAGGCCAGAGATTGATGTCGAGTGTCTTCCAATACCAAACCCCATTTATTTATTTATTCAAATTTTTTTTATTAACAACTTCCATGATTATAAAAAATATCCCATGGAAATGTCCTCCCTTCCCCCACTTTCCCCTTTGAAACTCCATTCTCCATCACCGGACCCCATTTATTGAGCCCAGAGCTTGCCTATTCAGCTAGGCTAGTTATCCAGTTTTTTTCTGGGGAATCCCTGTCTCCTTCTCTTGAGCTCTGGGGTTACAGGCAGGCCATCATGCCCACCTAGCATTTATGTGGGTGCTGGGGACCCAAACTTCTGTCTTCAAACTTGTACAACTGTCATGTGCTTATATCCAGAGTCCATCTTCCCAGCCTCCATTTAGTATTTTAACAATAAATTTGAGTAAGCTGTCAGGCCAGAACTAATTACACGTGGTAATTAGTACTGTTTCAGCTAGAGGTATTTGGCCATAGACTTTATGCCAGGCTCAGAGGGAAGAACAGGACTTGTAAACAAAGATTTGTTTCCAGAACTTCAGGGATTTCGAAGCGCTGCAGGTGCCGTCCGTGACTTCGAAGATGGGAGTGTCTACCTGTACAAGCTTCAGGCAGAGAGCAGGGCCCTGGACTATTGGACCCTTAAAAATGGAAGGCCCGTGGGCTGGAGAGAGAGCTTAGTGGTGCAGGCGCTTGCCTGTGAAGTGTAAGGGCCCAGGTTGTTTCCCAGGACCTGCGTAAGCCAGATGCACAAGGGCGCATGCATCTGGAGTTTGTTTACAGCGGCTGGAGACCCTCTGTCCCTGTCTCTCTTTCTATCTGTCTCTATCTCTCTGTCTCTTTCTAACAAATAAATAGAGTGTTTTCTACTTCCCTGTGAGTGTAAAAGTGGGGGAGGAATGCATTATTTGATCCCCAGAAGGAACATAGGGCAGTGATCTTTTATTTAAGTTGATGTCACACAACCCTCTGACGCTGGTGGGACACTGAGAGGCCGAGAGGGACAGGCTGTGGGGTCAGGCATTCTTAAATCAGCCAGGGCAGAGTGGAGGTGCGATGGCTTCCTGTTTACCTGACTCATGGGATTAAGCTCGAGCTGTCGGGGATGGGTGAGGAAGAGTCATTGAGAAGAAATGTAGTGGGCCACCTGTGAGCCAAGCCCAGGGTCGTGGAGACACAAAAGCAGATAAGGAGTAGAGGGAACCTACACAGTGAACTCTAAAGCAAGGCAGGGGGTCATCTGAGGACTTGGGGAGCATGGGGGGGTTGCTGGAGACAGTGGTTAGGAATGAGGTGCTCTGAGCTTAGACACTCATGGGTTCTTTAGGGAGTTGTTGATAGGAGCAGAGGGTGAAGAGTGGATTAAAGGATCAGAGTTGGAAAGGCGGGTGGGGTCCACAGCATTGGTCCCTATGTACTGAACAGTGGTGTCCTGGTGGCCCCAAGGCACTCATTTTATACGGCACAGGCTGAAGTCCAGAGAGGAGGCTGTTACGGAGCTCTGCACCCTGCCCTCACCGGCCCTTTTGCACGCCGTGGGGACGCTGCTCTTCACAAGGCAGCCTGCGGCTCTCCATCCTGGTCGGTGCTGAGACCTTGTAATCAAGCTGAGTCTGGTGTGCTGCCGTGCTGCTGGACACTCGGGACACGGGGAGAGAGCTGTGGCCCCAGTGTCCACAGGCAAGTTCTGTATCATGACTGCAGGTAACACATGTATTATACTTTATTGAAACTCACTATATATATATATATATATATATGTATATATATATATATATATATATATATGTATATATATATATATATATTTTTTTTTTTTTTTCAAGATAGGGTCGCACTCTAGCTCAGGCTGATCTGGAATTCACTATGGGTGAATTCACTAAGGGTGGTTTCAAACTCACAAAATAGTCCACCTACCTCTGCCTCCTGAGTGCTAGGAGTAAAGGCGTGCATATTTTATGCTTTACTGAGAAGCTGGACTGGGTAAGCCCGGGAGGATGTGAAGGGGACGGTGAGAAAGCTTGGAAGGCTTGAATTCCTGCAGCTGGTGTCTTTCTTGGAGACCTTGGGTTCTGTAGTGATGTAGGGTGCTTGGCAGGAGGCTAGTGTGGCAAATGGAAGTGAGAGACATGAGTGGAAGGAGGCTGACAGTGGCGGCTGTATATGTGTAAGCTACCACAAATGCTATGTAACCATTCGTGCATGGCTTCAGTAAGCTTCGTGCCCTGCAGAGTCATCCATCCGTGCTTCCTGAACCCTTAGGTCATTTCATTTTATTGTTAAACACTCTTATGGATATACTGTCATTAAAAAAAGTCATTTTTAGGGCTGGGTAGATGGCTTAGCGGTTAAGGCCCTTGCCTGTGATGCCTCAGGACCCATGCTCAACTTTCCAGATCCCACATTAGCCAGACACACAAAGGTGAGGCAAGCTCAAGGTCGCACGGGCCTACTAGGTGGCACAAGCGACTGGAGTTTGGTTGAACTGACTGAGGCCCTGGAATGCCAGTTCTCTCTCTCTCCCTCCCACCTTGGAAATAGTTCTTTTTTCCAAATAAAGTTGAAACTAATTTGTTAACTATGTCTGAACTTAATTTTTAAAAAATATTTACTGATATTTTATTTAAAAGATTGTACTCTTAGGGGCTGGAGATGGAGAGGATTTATTTTGGCTTGCAGTTTCGAGGGGAACTTTTATCATGACAGTAAAGCATGATGGGAGCAGGAGGCTGGCTCACAGTAGGCACACACACACACACGGTAGGTATGCTCACACACAGTAGGCACACTCACAGTAGGCACAATCACACACAGTAGGCGCACTTACACAGTAGATGCACACACACACTCACAGTAGGCACACACACACAGTAGGCATACTCACAGTAGGCACAATCACACACAGTAGGTGCACACATGCACTCACAGTAGGCACACACACACACTAGGCACACTCACAGTAGGTGCACACACACTCACAGTAGGCACAATCACACACAGTAGGTGCACTTACACAGTAGGTGCACACACACAGTAGGCACACACAGCAGGCAAAATGTCAGGACGGTATTGCGACAGATTATAATGGGCCACAGTGTCTGGCTTTTGCGTGGGCGCCGGGGGCCTGACCTCACGTACTCCTGCCTACATGGCACGTGCTTTTTCCGCTGAGCCATCTCCCAAGCCCCTGGTTTTTGCCTCTCAGTTCACTGTGAGCTGACTGGTAGCTGCTGTTCAAACAGTAGGCTAAGAGAATCTAGGCAGTATGTTTAAACTGCAAGGGAGAAAGTAGTAGTGGTGGCTTTGGAGAGTGACATAGCCTGTGTCTCTGCAGTGATATGGTAATGTAACGTGATGACATGTTCCGCCCCTGTCGCCCGCCGCCTGCGTTGAAGCCGTGCCATATGTCAACCCTTTGTGTGGAAGTAATGTACAGATGGAAGATTCGTGCCACTCTACTGTGCTGATAAGTCATGTTGGCACCCTGATTTTTGGGCAAAGTGCATTCAGGAGCGCTTTTCATTTTTTATAATGTGTTTTGAGAAATCCAAACCAGGGAAACACCGTAGAATTCTTAATCTGAAGTGCTTTCTGCCATTACCACTTATCTTTACAGATGAAATAGGGTTACAGTCTCTCATTCACAGTAATAACAACTGATGATTAATTGATTTTTTTTTTCAATTTTGTTTTTTTGAGGTAGGGTCTCACTCTAGCCCAGGCTGACCTGGGATTTACTGTGTAATGTCTTAGGGTGGCCTTGAACTCAGGACAATCCTCCTACCTCTGCCTCCAGAGTGCTGGGATTAAAGGCATGTGCCACCTCGCCTGGTAATGAATTGATTTTTTTTTGAGACTCTCAGGCTTAATTTCTCTAGGAAAAATAATCTGTTATATCAAATTTTTATCATAACTATAATATGTCCTCCTTGGAAAGGTAACTAAAGTGCAAAATGTCAGGACAGTACTTTCATGGGAATGTCTTGACGCCCAAGGCTTTTGGTCTGGGCCAGTAGTCTTTCCCCGGCCACTGTGCTCAGCCTCTCATTCTGCATGATGCGCTGTGTTCACGCTTTGTGGTGACTAGAACCCTTCCATATCCAGCCAAGAACCATGACCTGCAGAAGCCAGTGTGCGCCTTAGAGGTGTCTCAGCTGCCTCAGGTGGCTTGACGTGGAATGATTGTGCGTTGGATTCATAGCAGATCATGTTCTGCCCTGACAAGTACAGACTGTCTTCACTGTTACAGTTCCTGTTGCTTACTCTCCCTGTCTCTTCTCCTGGAAGCACAATATGGTGACATTGAATAAAGTCTTTGGGGCTGGAGAGATGGTTAAGGCGCTTGCCTGTGAAGACTAAAGACCCAGGTTCGATTCTCCAGGTCCCACATAGGCCAGATGCACATGGTGGCACATGCATCTGGAGTTCGTTTGCAGTGGCTAGAGGCCCTCGCGTGCCCATTCTCTCTGGATCTCTTTCTCTCCCTTCTCTTGGTCTCTAATAAATAAATACATAAAAATAAAATCTTTTTAAAAAATAGTCTTTGTTTTGAAGACTTTGCTTTTCAGAGCTGCTGGGTAAGGTGTTCATTGTGGCTGCCAATTGTGCCTGTCCTTGGATGATGTCCCCAGAGCATGGGCGTTGCGGTGGGGGAGGGAAGGGACCCTTGAGCCTCTCCTGCCTTGTCTGTGAGCCAGGGTATCACCTTAGCGGGGAGGCCACTGGGTGGGTGGGAGGCTCAGCCTTCACTGGCTTTCCCGCTGCGGTCTTTGCTAGGCCTTCTTCCAGTTTTCTTGTCTGTGGGTGGAAAACCAAAAGAGGGCCAAGTTAACGGGCCGAAGCCCTTCCTTGGGGAGGAGCAGGCCTTCGCCAGTGCTGAAAATACGGGTCCTGCAGACGTTCCCAGGCCAGAGCGCTGCCTTGGCCTTTCGCTGCATGTCCTGTCCCCTCATGCCCCACCCTGCGGTGGCAGAGCCTGGCCCGCCCTCCCCGTGCCCCCTGCTCACCTGGCCCTCAGCCGTCCCGCTACTTTAATCTCCCTTGTGTTCATCACCACCCTGCATAGATGGCAGAAAAATGTAAAGCTGGTATCCAGATGTGGCAGATTTGAGGGGGGAGCTGTGGAGCGAGGCCAGATCAATGTCTCGAGTTTGGTAGAGCAGGAGAGGTCATGTGATCATGCCGCACTTTAAAAAGCACCTGAGACTTTTGCTCCGTGCTTCCAGCAGAGCTTGGCATTGCATAGGGCTTATGCCAGCCTGTGGGGTCTTCGTTGGCTTGATTTTCTTTCAAGGTCTCCCGCATCCTGTTTCCCCTTCCACCACTGGGCAGCAGGGCCAGGCCTTTGCGTGGAACACAGGGACTCAGGGCTGGAAGTTGGAGAAATGGGACTCACCATTTTCCTTTCGAGGAGCCCAAGAATAGGTGTTGTGGGCTGGACATATGCAAATCTTGACCACCACTCATTCCCAACTTTTACCCACTGTTCTGGCCCTTTGGAAGATCTGAGATGTGGAGGTAGCTACTGAGTGGTATGGGTGAGCTTGCTCCTGGAGCAGGGCAGATCAGGAGCCTGAAGCCGAGCAGCCATGGCCTGAGGAGATGCTTGGAGAATGTTCATGGTGAATAAGGTGGACAGCTGTCTTGGAAAGTAGCTGCAGGCAGCTTTAGCTCTGGGTGGGGTTAGTGAAGAAAGATTTTTAAAAAAATATTTTATCTATTTGACAGAGAAAAAGAAACACACAGAGAGAGACAGACAGACAAGGAATGGGTACACCAGGGCCTCCAGCCACTGCAAATGAACTCTAGACGCATGGCCCACCTTGTACATCTGGCTTATGTGGGTCCTGAGGAATTGAACCTGGGTCCTTAGGCTTCGCAGGCAAGCACCTTAACCACTAAGCCATCTCTCCAGCCCTGGTGAGGAAAGATTTAAAGCAAGCAGGAGAGGATTGCGGGTGGCATGAGGGTATTATGCCCCCCAGATTCTGGAGAAGGCAGAAGGCAGGCGGTGCTGCGTGTGGCCTGGCTCTGGCAGGGAAGTTCTTGGCAAAGTGGGTGCGGAGTACCGTTGCACAAGCTGGATTTGATCAGTTCAAAGCCAAATAAATGACCCTGAGCAAGTACCCGAAGTTCTTTTTTCGAGTCATTTTCTTCTACTTTAAGTTGGAGAAATGGCTGGTGGTTTCACACGCTGTCCTAAGGGTTAGGTCAAGGTGGGCTTCCCAAAATGAAGTCACCAAAGACAGCAGGAGGACTACAGACACAAGGAGGTGGGCCATCCACGGTCCTCAAGGAGCCGCCCAGCTATCACCCCTCCCTAGCCTAACAGTGCCAGGGTCTAGGCTTCCTGCCCCCTTATCTCCTACCTGGTCACTGCTCTGGGCTCACACCCTGGCTATGTGAAATGGCTCATGTAAAGAACAAAGGCGTTCCTTTCTCTCCTCACCCCCCCCCCCCCCGACTGGAGAGCTCTATAAAGCCCACCATCTGTAATCTCAGGGCTACATAGTCAGCCCTGGCAGCTCGTGTTTTCCCCAAATACAAGCTCCCATCTTGGTCTTGGCCACTCCTGCTCCGAGCTCTTGTCTTAGGGCAGCCACAGTGGCTGTGTACCTTCTGTGGCTGCTGTATCTTAATGTGCTTCTCTTTTTCTTTCTTTCTTTCTTTCTTTCTTTCTTTCTTTCTTTCTTTCTTTCTTTCTTTCTTTCTTTCTTTCTTTCTTTCTTTCTTTTTCTTTTTTCGAGGTAGGGTCTCACCCTAGCCCAGACTGACCTGGCATTCACTCTGTAGTCTCAGGGTGGCCTCGAACTCACGGCGATCCTCATACCTCTTCCTCCCGGGTGCTGGGATTAAAGGCGTGCGCCACCGTGCCCTTAACGCGCTCCTCCCATGTTAACGACACACCTGAGTGGCACTGTCAGGGTGTGGTTCCCCGAGAGTATTCATGGGGCTTCGAGCGGCCGTGGGGCCGTCCCATGACTCTAAAACTGTGGCTGTTTGTGGGGGAAGGTGGTTGGTGCTCGACCTGGCTGGATGCCCTTGTGCAGAGGAGGCGTGAGAGGGACAAGCTTACCAGGAGACCTGCTTCTCCATGCCCACTGCTTCTTATCCCTGCACTTCGCTGCTTTTTTTTGGGAGGGGGGGGTAGGGTCTCAAGCCAGACTGACCTGGAATTCACTATATAGTCTCAGCTAGCCTTCAACTCACAGCTGTCCTCCTACCTGTGCCTCCCGAGACTTGGTTCTAAGCCAGGCTCTACTAGGTGAGTGACCTTTGAATAGGACTTGCTGACTCCACCTTCTCCTGCACACAAGTAAGGCCCGCCTCTCCGGAGGGGCCCAGCGGCGCGTGCTGCGCTGTCCAGCATCCGGGATAACGAGCACCCTTGGCTTCTCAGAAGGGTGGCATACAAGCCATGCCAGTTAAGGTGGCTGTTTGGGAACACAAGATAAATACTTCTGCAGTCTTGGAAAAGAAAAAGCAAAACTAACGACAACAACAAAAGAACCTTCTAAAAACAACATTCCTTGGTAGCTCAAATGGGCCTTTCATGTCCACTAGGAGGATAGGATCATTTCCATCCACATTCAGAATTTTTCGGAATATTTCCTGGTGTGTGAAGAATGGGTTGGGGTTATGGGGTAGACACCATGGGGTGCAATGTGTGTGCATGTGATACCATCTCTGGGCAAGACCCCCTCGCCTCAGGAAGCAATTCCCCCCTCCCCCCGCTAGTTCTTTTTATCCCCACTCAGGCTTCAGAGAGCAAACTCAGTGAGTGATCTCACACCTCTCCCTGTTTATGTTACTGAGGAGAAGTTTATGTGGCTCAAGCCTTGTTTCCGGGGGAAATCAGCCCTGTAGGAGATTCCATTGTCTTCTGGGACTGGGAAGACAGAAGGCTGAGCTCGCTCCCACAGGAAGGTCACCTTCCCAGACTGAGCTTGCCTCCTCCACCAGCCTGGGCCACCACACTACTGTCCCTTGAGTGTCCCTGTCCTTCAGTCAGTGTCTAGGTGTCTTCTGGGCTGATGGTCCTCTTTGTGACTCTCCTGACATTCCCAGTACACTGTTTCTCTTCCTCGTCGCTGAGCTCTGCTGTCACCTTGAGGGCCGGAACCCAGGAAAGTGGGTGCCGGAGGGAGCAGGAGCCTGGTCTTAAGGTCTCTCAGCCCCACTGGCTCCTTCCAAGGCAGGGCATCGCGTGGAGCTCGTCAGGAGCACCCCCCGCATGCCACCTCCATGTCGCCCATCTATGTGACCTTGTGGTGACCTTGCCAGTGTACTTTCTTTTTGCACTCTCCCATCCAGCCAGGAACCCTGTCCTCTTTAGCAGTCAGATGGGAAGCATTTTGACAAAGCCCAGGGCTCGATGTCATTTATTTCCTTTAAACAGTGACTGCAGCCGCGTCCTTGTCACCAGCTGGGCGTCTCCACCAGTGTCGGGACAGACACCTTGGGTACATCCGGGTATTTGGTTTATTAAACTCGGTTATCCCAAAGGCTCTCCTCATGGGCCCACCACTTCTTCCAAGGACGTGGGGACATTTGGAGATGGATGTGTTGTTCTTGTAGTTCAAGTCCCCTTCAGTCTTAGGAAGCTGCTACCTAGCAGGAAGGTGTAGTGTATGGATAATTTGTGTGGTGATTCTCTTAGATGGGCCGTGTTTTTTCTTTCTGTTCTAAAAGTATAATAATGTTTCCAGAGAAACCCACCTGGGGAAAAGGAGAGGGGTAGGTTTCAGCACCTTGAGGGGAGGGTGAAGGTAAGACATGGTGCTTCCTCCCCATTGTGTCCCCAAGCATTGAGCTGGCACCACGTGTACCCCTTCTGCTGTGGGTGTCCCGCCATTGGCGTCCCCCCCCCACGACTTCTTTCTTCGGTGGGTACTCCCCGTGTACCTGGGGTTGCCCAAGGTTTCGGGGCAGTAACTGGTTAGGGTGAGTGCATTCTCGTCCTAAATGAAAACAGAACTGTTTATTTATTTTTTATCTTTAAAGAACCGAATGCACGGATGTTTCTTGAGATACATTTTTCAAACCGTGCCAAAAACTGAGTCTCTTGGAATCATTTTTGCCTCATCTCAGGGGCCACCGAGATGTCTTCCTGTGCTGTCTTCCGCAGGATTTTCTGTGTATGTTTCTATGCGTGGAAATACAGAGCTTGGAACGTGGCTGCCTGCTTGATTGCTCAGCCCGCTCCTTTGATACAGTTTTGTGCTTAAAGGTAAACAAATCTCCAGTCTCCTGCTTAGTAGTAGGATACCAGAAAACAGAGACAAAGATGTTGGAGTGCTTTTCATGTGACTCTAGAAATTTCAAGAATAATGTATTCACACAATGTTGGCTTGAAAGAAGAGAAATTAAAAAAAAACTCCAGCTTTCCCGGTGACAATGATCATTTTCTTCTTATGTCTTTAATGCGCACATGCGCAAAGTTGATGTCAAAGATAGCTCCTGTCTGTTTTTTATTTTGTTCATTTTTTTTTAATTTATTTATTTGAGAGCGACAGACACAGAGAGAAAGACAGAGGGAGAGAGAGAGAATGGGCGTGCCAGGGCTTCCAGCCACTGCAAACGAACTCCAGACGCGTGCGCCCCCTTGTGCATATGGCTAACGTGGGACCTGGGGAACTGAGCCTCGAACCGGGGTCCTTAGGCTTCACAGGCAAGCGCTTAACCGCTAAGCCATCTCTCCAGCCCTCTTTTTTATTTTGTAATGACTTTTTTTTCTTGCTCTTATAGCCCATGCTGGCCTCAAACTCCCAGCAATCCTCCTGCCCCAGCCTCCTGAGTGCTGGGATATGTGGTGTGAGTCGCTACATTTGGCAAGCTTTCAGTGTGTGTGTGTGTGTGTGTATGTAATAGATTCACAATGCAGCTAGTTCTTTTTTACTTGCTATGGTGAAATTTAAAAACAGTGCATTCCAAGAGGGCTATAGAATGGATCCCTTCCCATTTCCAACTCCCAGACAACACTGAGAGTCTGACTGGGCAAACTGTCTCCTTACTTTCATTTGATACGTAATTTTCCAGTTTTGCCTGTGTTTGGGTTACATAGAATGACATTGCATATGTTCTTCTGCTCTTAACAGTTTTGTCAGTTCATTCATTTCATGTACGTACAGGTAGCTCTTTTCACTACCACATAGCTCTCTATGGCACACAACAGTTTGTCTATATTTCCCCTGACAGACATGTGTGTTGAGTTTTTGGCTGTTTGGGAGGTCATTATGAAAATCCTGGTGTTTCTGTTTTATTAGATAATAACCACATGTGCCTTTCTAGTTCATCCCGAGGCACACAAATTTCACACAGCTGTGATTGAACTTGGACACGAAGTTGATCATAATTCTTAATGACACCTGCTTCATCTCCTGAAGGAGGTAGGGTCATTATTGCTGTGGCTTTACACAGAGACTGTGGGCTGCTGTGTGATTCTGTGCTTCCCACAAGGCTTCTGCAAATGTTTGGTGCTGTCATTAAGGCTCTGCACTTTCAAAGCCTAAATGTGTGATGAGACAGATCTGCCATCCAATATTTGCATGACTCTGTTCTGGCAGCGCTGCCCTTGAAACACCAGTGTGTGTGTGTGGCCCTACATAAATAGATTGAGGGGAGATGGGTTGGGATACAAGGGTGGTGCTCCAAGGGATCCACTGTGGTCTGAAGGGTTCTTGTCCCTCTCAGAGCTTTATTTTTATTTTTAAATATTTTATATTTTTACTTATTTGTTTGAGGGAGAAAGAGATAGAGATAGAGAAAGAGAGAGGGTTGTTAAGGCCTCCAGCCACTGCAAACGAGCACCAGATGCATGTACCACTTTTGCATCTGGCTAACGTGGGGGAAATCGAACCTGGGTCCTTTGGTTTGGCAGGCAGGTGTCTTAACCGCTAAGCCAGCCCTCCAGCGCTCCTCAGAGGTTTATTATCCTTGGGTTCCAAGAAGAAAGCTGATCCCTGACTACTCATGGTGGCTGAACTTGAGACCCGGGGTGACGAGACCGAATTAATCCGGCGCTGGTGCTGGCGCTAGCACTTCCAGAGCTGGCCCTCAGGAGCAGGGCTGCCTGATGCTGTGGGGAGTGCAGTGTGGGGACCCTCTAAGCCAGGACCAGCAGCCCCTCCCATAAAAGACCAGATGGTAGTCATCCTAGACTTTAGTTGGGCATGGTGGTCCATACCTTTAATCCTAGTACTCGGGAAGTAGAGGTAGGAGGCTCCCCATGTGTTCGAGGCCAATCTGGGACTAAAGAGTGGGTGCCAGGTCAGCTTGGGTTAAGAGTGAGACCCAACCTCAAAAAAACAAACCAAGGGCTGGAGAGGTGGCTCAGCAGTTTAGGCACTTGCCTACAAAGCCTAAGGACTCCAGTTTGATTCCCCAGTACCCATGTAACACCAGATGCACAAGGGGGCACGTGCATCTGGAGTTCATTTGCAGTGGCTAGAGGGCCTGGTATGCCCATTCTTTCTCTTTCTATCTGCTTCTTTTTCTCTCTCTCAAATAAATAAATAAAATACTTAAAAATATTTTAGGCTTTGAGGATGTAGAGGCAAAATTTAGTTTCTCATCTAAGTATCGTATAGGGGAGAAAATAAATTTCCACAAATATTTACTAGTGTAATTCACAGCAGTTAATTGTCATGGGGTACAATTTATACAGGCCTACTAATGAAAAGAATGGGAATCCTTTAGGGCTGGAATAACGTGTGTGTGTGTGTGTGTGTGTGTGTGTGTGTGTGTGTGCGCGCGCCCTGCAGAACATATGTGGATCAGAGAATAACCTTGGAGCATCAGTCCCTGACCTCTATCTTATTTGAGACAGGGCCCCCCCATATTCATGTGTGTGGGTACAGCCATGTAGGTGCCATGGTGTATGTGTGGCTGTCAGAGGACAGCCTCCAGGTGTGGTCCTGGTCTTTGCCCCTCCTTTGCCCAGGCCAGCTGGCCCACACGCTCTGTCACAGCGGACACTCCCGTCTCTCTCCACACTCGTTCTCTTCTGTAGTGATGGCAGGGGTGACGTGTGCCTGCCAAGTATCAGGCTTTTTTAAGAAATGTTTTTTGTTTAGTTATTTATTTGAGAGAGGAAAAGAGGCAGAGAGAGAGAATGTGTGTGCCAGGACCTCCAGCCAGCCGCAATCGAACACCAGATGCATGTGCTAGTGGGTACTGGGGAACCGATCTGAGGTCCTTTGGTTTTGCAGGCAAGGGCCTTAACCGCTAAGCCATCTCTCCAGCCCTGCATCAGGCTTTTTTACATAGGTTCTGGGGTTCTGAATTCAGATCCTCAGTCTTGTGCAGCAGACGCTTTCTTCCCTGACTCGTCTCCCCAGCCCGCAGTAGCTGCAAACACCAGTCTAGGTGGGTGGCCTGTGCCTTTCCTTCCTCCCCCACTGCTGTGGGCTTGTTGGGATCACAGATGTGTCGGCCATCGTGTCTGGTTTATGTGGGTTCTGGGGATCTGAACTCTGTGGCAAGCACGTTTGACCACTGACCCTCTCCTCAGCCCCAGAATAGTATTTCTCAGTAGAGGTTTGGGCGCGTCTTTCCCCCTCTCCTTTTATCATATCTGATTGGAAAATGTCCACTATTAAAACTGTTACGTTGTGACCAAACAAGCTGTGGAGCAGCTCTGCGTGGTGGCTCATGGTTTCTCTACCCCTGAGTCAGACCGGCTCCTTAGACATACCTTGGAGGTCACCCACTGTCCAGCCTGACATGGGGACAGAGGTATCTGTTCCTCTGTAGGGTTCTGTGGGCCCAGGAGGAGGGCAAGTGACGTGACGTGCAGAGAGAGGGTTGCCGTGCCGGGTAAGTGCTGAGCCCGTGAAGCAGAGAGCTCTTTGTCTCTGGGCCTGCAGGAACAGAGGGCGCTGGGGATCCCTGTGTGGCTGGGGCTCGCCAGGAAGGAACCAGGCATACTGAACTGAATTTTCAATATTCAATCTTTAAAATTTATTTATTTATTCATTTACTTACTTACTTGAGAGCGACAGAGAAAAAGGCAAAGAGAGAGAGAGAGAGAGGGAGGGAGAGAAAGGGCGTACCAGAGTCTCCAGCCTGTGCAGATGAACTCCAGATGCATGTGCCAACTTGCGCATCTGGCTTACATAGGTTCTAGGGAATTGACTCTGGAGCCAGGGCCTTTAGGCTTCACAGGCAAGCGCTTAACCGCTAAGCCATCGCTCCAGCCCTCATATTTTATTTTAAATATATTTTATTTATTTCAGAGAAAGAGGAGAGAGAGAGAGAGAGAGAGAGAGAGAGAATGGGCGTGCCTGGGCCTCCTGCCACTGTAAACAAATTCCAGGTGCAGGCGCGTGTGCTCCCTTGTGCATCTGGCTAACGCGGGTGCTGGGGAATGCAACTGGGATCCTTTGGCTTTGCAGGGAAACGCCTTAACCACTGGGCCATCTCTGCAGCCCATCAAATTTTATTTTAGCCGAAGCTTTCCTCTGCATCTTGCGGCTAACGTGTGGGAGGGAGCGCAGGAGGGACAAGATGAAGTGGCGTGCGCATCTTCTCCTGAGGTGGGCTCGCCCTGACCTGTGCTGCTCACGCCCCCGCTCCCTGTTCCCGCTTAGCACCTCTGCACCCGCCACCTTTGCGCTTCCTTATTTTCCTTGGAAATATCTGAGACACACCCCTACGCTCTTGTTTATGCAATGAACGCTGGTCTGTAAAGCTTGTTTTACAAACTGACGGTCAGCTTGAGTCCAGCCCCTCAGATTTCACGGGGTTTGCTTTGTGTCTTTACCCCAGCTCGTTTTGGGGCACATTGCCCACTTTTCCTTCCAGGTTTGAGCAGGTGTGAAAGGGGTGGGGTGGGGTGGGGGTGCAGTTGGGTTTGCCGCCTTAGCTAGGCTGGCAGACACTTGCATTCTGCAGACTGCCAACAGCTTTGTTGCCGCTGTAAGGGTTGAGCACTGTTTCTATGGTGTAGCTGCCCTCATTTCTCCTGACTGAGCTCAGTCTGAATGATCTGTATAAATCTGCACCACAACGGAGCGCTTGCTTTTGACTGGGGAGGAAGGCGCATTTTCCTTTTTGGCAGGTTTTAATTAAAATGATCTCTAACACCAAGATCACTTTTGCTTCAATTTCTATTTAATAGGCTTACAGGAGCAGCCTGTGTTTGTTTATCTGTTCCTGAGTCGGGAAACAATGCTTTCCCTTCCATATCAGGGGCAGAAGAACCCATATGGTTTATTTTTGTAGGACTTCTTGGCTGGGGGCGATAGGCACCGCGGAGGGAATTGGTCTAACGTTCGGCATGTTGTCGAGGGCCAGCCTCCCACTCTGCAGTAGTCCACCGCCTCCACCCCCACGTCTAAGCAGGACTGAGTTAAGCCTGCCTCGATGCGCTGTCACCCGTGGGACATCGGAGGTGCAGCACCACACTGTACTGGACAGAGGCAAGCCGGGTCTCCGGGCTGGTTTTTCCAGGAGCCTGCTGGCCCGAAGGGGCTTGACCTGCTTGTGCACCCCTCACTGTGGCTCCAGCTCCTCCATCTTTCGGTGGCTTCTCTTTGAACTCATTTCCTGCCCACCCCCAGCAACCTTCATGTTCTGCTGTCTGCTCTCCTGGCCAGGGGAAACATTGCGGCCTGGGCCTCAGTTCCATTCCTTGGCCAACTCTCTGGTGGGCATTGAGATGCCACACAAGCATCGGCCCCTGGTCTTAGAGCAGAGCAGGGCACTGGGGAATGAAACAGGCAGTGAAAACAGGTATTTTTTCTAGGTAGGGTCTCACTCTAGCCCGGGCTGACCTGGAATTCATTCTGTATTCCCAGGATGGCCTCGAATTCACAGTAATCCTCCTACCTCTGCCTCCAGAATGCTGAAATTAAAGGCGTATGCCACCATACCCGGCTGAAAACAGTTGTTGTTTTTTAAAAACTTTTATTTTTATTTATTATTTATTTGAGAGGGAGAGAAAGAGGCAGAGAGAGAGAATGGGTGCGCCAGGACTTCCAGCCACTGCAAACAAACTCCAGACACGGGCGGCTCCTTGTGCATCTGGATTATGTGAGTCCTAGGGAGTTGAACCAAGGTCCTTTGGCTTTGCAGGCAAAGGTCTTAACTGCTAAGCCATCTCTCCGGCCCCCAAAGCAGTTTTATAGTATGCTCAAGTGTGATTGCTTGACTGTGCGACATTGTCCCCTTAGAGTGCTCAGCAGTGGCCACTGCAGTGGACGCCACAGGCGGAGGCAGCATGGTGTGGAAAGACTGCTCCGTGCACAAGGCAGGTCTTGACCTTCTGCTCTCAGCTGTGCCAGTTTGTGGTAGTGGAGAGGCTTGTCTTTTGCTGCATCCTTGTCTTGGTGGGCTCCCCACTGTACCTCCTCCATTTGATCTACTATCGGGCACCTACCGGGCACTCAGAAAAATCTCCTTAGGTGAAACCCCGTCGAGGCACAGTGCTGTTGGTAGATCCAAGATGAGTGTTTTGGCGCATCTGGCGGGGACAGCGGGGTGGCTTTCTGGAGGATCAGGTACTCCTGAACCAGCTTGTGAAGCTGAAAGGTCAAGAAGAAGCAAAAGGATTCCATGGTGGGAACTAAAGGAGAAGGGCACGCTGGGGAAGCTGCTGTCAGTTCACTGCGGGGACAAGCAGCGCTTAGAGCCCAAGAAGGCGGCTCAGGCTGGCCAGAGTGGGACTTCGTGTGAGGACGGAAGGAGCCTCTCGGTGATCCTGAATTTCTGTCTCATGTTTCTCTGTCGGGGTGGGGTTCTCCTCCTTCACACCTTGCCCCTGTGCAGACTGTTTGGGAAGCATGCCGCTGATTATTTCCAGAGAGCACAGCCTCCAGCTGTGGTGGCTGTCTGCCTCCAGGAAGGAGTTCTAGGGGCATGGCATGTCTTTGAATGCATATTAGGTGCTGTTCTGATCAATTGCAGAGACCAGGCAAGACAGATTCTTCCAGAGTCCTGCACTGCACGTGCACTAGATGAGATGGGCTTTTCAGTAGCGACCCTTCACTTGGCATGGAAACCCCAGGCTGTGGTGAGCACGTCGGATTCACGTCTCTGTGTGTTTGGGCTCTGCTCCCTGCTGTGGGCAGAGAACTGGGGTTTCTCCCATGGCCACCCTGAACCCTGTCGTGCGGGTGCCACATGCTCTCAGGAGGAAAGTGGTGAGACGGAGGGTGAGAGTCCAGGAGTGATTTTCATGGACTACTTGCTACTTCCAAATCCCCTTTTATATTTCAAAGGAAGGTAAAAAATGTCCTTCCTGAGGGTATAGCTCAGTGACAGAGCCCTCGCCAAAGGCTCTGGGTTTGATTCCAGCACTGTGGAAACAGAAATAAAGAAAAAAAGACACTGTCTCTCTTGTCCTTAGCTGCTACTTTTCTACTGTATGGCATTATGGCTTTTTAAAAAATATTTTACTTTTATTTATTTATTTGGCACAGAGAAAGAGAGAGAAGACAGAGAGAGAGAGAGAGAGAGAGAGAGAGAGAGAGAGAGAGAGAGAATGGGTGCGCCAGGGCCTCCAGCCACTGCAAACGAACTCCAGATGCATGCGCCACCATTTGCGTCTGGCTTACATGGGTTCTGAGGAATCGACCCTGGGTCCTTTGGCTTTGCAGGCAAATACCTTAACCGCTAAGCCATCTCTTCAGCCGGGTTTTTTTTTTTTTTTTAAGAAATGACTTTTTAAGTTTTAGAATCACAGAAAAATTAAACAGAAACTTGAGTTTTCACATAGAAAGTAGAAGACTTCCTACACACACGGCTTTCCCTACCATCAGCATCCTCCATAGAGCCAGAACCACAAAACCCAAAGTGAATGGTTATTATCGCCACAGGTCCGCACTTCACACGAGGGCTCACAGTGGCATAATTTGAACGTCCCTTTGTACTCTAAGTAACTTGTCTGGTGATCATTTTCACATTTCAAGTTGTCAACAGCCATCACTTCTGTTTTTAGCCTCCCTCCCCTGGTATTCATTGTGGCCTTAGGACCAGGCTTGTAAGGCCGTTGCTAAACACTGGCTGGAGAGAGGACTGGAGAAGGCTGGGAATTCAGACTGTACTGCCCTGAGATGCTCTGCCTTGTTTGCTGGGGTGCTTTATTTTATGACCAATCCCCCCAGCGGGCAGTGCCCACAACTGTCACTGAAGTTTCTGTGCCAGACGCTGGACTACCCGCTTCCTGGCGGGTCTTCCTGAAGTTGGCACAGCAGCCACAGCCTTTGGCTCCATGCCCCCAGTTCCCAGATGTTCTCCCTCCCACCACAACTGAGCTGGCGCCCTCGGCTTTTCTGTGTTGTTTAATTGGAGTGTGAAAGCAAAGCTGCAAACCATCTCCAGGCCTCGTGAGCCCCTGCATGGTGCTGCTTGAGCACCCCACCATGCGTAGGCATGGTAAGTGCTGTACACTGTACGTGGTGGCAGTTGGTCTGTAAATGTTTGCTAAATATTAAATATGTAGGTGTGTTATGATCATTCAACCTTGCAAAATTGTTAATGCCAGGCTGGAGAGGTGGCTCAGCAGTTAAGGCACTGACTGGCCTGTGAAACCTAAAGATACATGTTCTACTCTCCAGATCCCACGTCAGCCAGATGCACAAAGGAGAGGCAGGCGCAAGGTCGCACATACCCACTAGGTGGCACAAGCATCTGGAGTTCAGTTTTAGTGGCTGAGGCCCTGGTGCGCCCACTGTCTGCAGATTCATATTCAGGTCTTCAGATCTAGAGTGAGTTCAGTTCCTAGTAGAACCATGGTATCTGTCAGTACAGGGCAGCCTCTGGGGTTTGGCTGTCCTTTGTGGCCCTCTGGTCACAGTGCTTTTCTTGTGGGAGGGGCACCGAGCGGCCCTCTCGCCCTTTCCTCTGTAGGGGGAGGGGCGGGCACGCAGGCTGGCGGTGCTGGCGCGTTGCTGGCACGTGGGAGAACGCAGATGTGGTGGAATCTGCCTCCCAGGTTTGCGCACTGTGCTGCACGGGCCGTGTCCAGCAGAGGCCGTCGCAGGGGGGTTTTTCTGAGATCGCCCACAAAGCTGATGCTCAGTGTGCACTATGCAAGCAGGTCTTCCCTGCCAAGCCAGGACTCGTCCCGTGGGAGCAGCCCGGGAGCTGAGGCCAAACACCAGCCTCCCGATCGCTCTCACTGCTGCTGCGCTGAGAGTGCAAACGGGTTTTAATTCACATTTTCTCTGCATTGTAGGCTTTGGACGTGGACCGGATGGTTCTGTACAAAATGAAGAAGTCTGTGAAGGCAATCAATATCTCTGGGCTGGGTGAGTGCTCCTTCTTCCCTGGGGGTGTCTGGGTGAAAACACTCTGTTGGAGGTCCTGAACCATAACGCTGGTCACTGTTTGCCAGTGTGTGAGCCTCCGCCTCAGAGCATGCAGACCAGAGAGCAAGCTGGCATGCCTGTGGCCCCTCCGTGAGCCCTTCATGCCCTGTCAGGCCGACTGATGGGTCGTGAGGCTTCTCTTACCACCAGTCTGAGCGGTGTGGCGCACGAGGCCCCTGCCCTCTCTCGTCTCCATTTCTTCCCTTCCTTGCTTGGAGAGAAATGAGGAAACACACGGGGCATAACCAACTCACCGCTGGGCAATAATGTCGGGCCTTTACCTAGAAATGTGCTGAAGATAAGCTCACCGGGGCTTTTTAGCGTGAAGATTGTAGGCTGCGTGGGAGGTTTATTGGTGATGGGCCTTTTCTTCCTTCTTCTTTTGCGTGTTGCCTGTTCTGATGTGTGTGGGCACATACAAGGTGTTGCAGCTTGCGCAGCCATCGCATGTGTCTGTGGAGGTCCGAGGACAGCCTCTGACGTTACTTCCGAGGCACTGTCTCCCTCCTTTTGAGTTCTCCACTTAGGCTGTACTGTCTGGACAGTGAGTCCCGGGATCCGCCTGTCTCCGCCCCTCCAGCGCTGACGCGTAGGTACTTGACACCACACATTTATGTGAGTTCTGGAGAACAAACTCATGCTTCTCAGGCAAGCTGTCCTCCAAGCCCTGCACCTCAGTGTTTGCATAGTTTATTTATTTGAGAGAGAGAGCGAGATAGGCATGCCAGGGCTCCGTTTTTCCTTGTGACACAGAGTCTCTTACTGAGTTCAGAGCTCGCCATCCACGAGCCCCAGCAAGTCTCCACTCACCACAGAGCTAGGGTTTTAGACATGTGGCCCCTTCAGACCTTCGTGCTTGTGCAGGAAGTTCATTTAACGAGCCATCTCATTAGCCATCCATAAGAACTTTTTTGTTTGTTTGTTGTTTTTTGGCTTTTTGAGGTAGGGTCTCACTCTAGCCCAGGCTGACCTGGAATTCACTATGGAGTCTCAGGATGCCCTCGAACTCACGGTGATCCTCCTACCTCTGCCTCCCCAGTGCTGGGATTAAAGGCGTGTGCTACCACGCCTAGCTCAAAAAAAATTTTTTTTTAGTCACCAATTGGCTATGCAGTTTCACTTAGAAGAAAGTGGCAGTCTCAGGAGACTAGAAATACTGAAACTTGCCAGAGAGATTGAAATGATGCTGACAGATTCTAGAGAGAAGGGCTAGCTTGTGACACAGCACTCTTGCTCTGCGTAGGAGTATAGGTGCCTGGAGGTGGACGTAGTGGGGTGTTGAGGCCCCCTGGTGTCTGTACAATGTCCCCGACGCCGCCCCCCACAGCGTCTCCTTTTATCAGAGTGGTGAACACAGAAGGACAAGGGGGAGGGTCTTAGGAGTGGTGATGACAGCAGGAAGTTCAGAAGTCTTTTCCCCACTCAGAATAGTGTCGGCACAGAGGCTCCAGAAGCCGCCCTTAGCGCACCGTAGACAAGCACAAGTCTAGAACAGTCTCTGCCAAAGGGGCAGTTAAGTTGAGCTGTAGCAGACGAACTCCAGATGCATGCACCATTTTCTGCACCTGGCTTTTACGTGGGTGCTGGGGAATCAGACCCAGGTTATTAGGCTTTGCAGACAAGTGCCTTAACCATTGAGCCATCTTCCCACCTTGAGCCTGTGGTTTTCGGGCCAAGCTTTCTCCCCTCCCTTCCACTGTACTTTTCCCTAGACAACCCCCCCCCACCTTATTAAGAGTTACATATTTTATTTTTTAAACTTTTTTGTTTAGTTTTATTTATTTATTTGAGAGTGACAGACAGAGAGAGAAAGAGGCAGATAAGAAAAAGAGAGAGAGAGAGAGAGAGAGAGAAAGAAAGAGAGAGAATGAGTACGCCAGGGCCTCCAGCCACTACAAAGGAACTCCAGATGCGTGTGCCACCTTGTGTATCTGGCTAACGTGGGTCCTAGGGAATCGAACCTGGGACCTTTGGCTTTGCAGGCAAGCTCCTTAACCGCTAAACCATCTCTCCAACCCCCTGCCCCCCTTTTTTTATTTTCTGAGGTAGGGTCTCGCTCTAGCTCAGGCTGGCCTGGAATTCACTATGTAGTCTTAGGGTGGCCTTGAACTCACAGTGATCCTCCTACCTCTTCCTCCAAGTGCTGGGATTAAAGGAGTGCACCACCATGCCTGGCTCCCTGCCACATGTTTTGAGTGCATTTATTTTTTATTGCTTAGCTTTTTGAGTTCTTCATATAGTTGAGAAATTAAACTTCTGCTGTTGGATGTTTAGCTGGTGAAAGGCTTCTCCTTCTGTATGTGCCTTGTTGACTTGTGGCTGGTTTTCTTATCTGTACAATAGCTTTTTAATGTCATGAGGTCCCAGTGCTTGAGGGAGTCTCTGTTTCCCTGAGCCCCTGGGTCTTGGGCAGAAAGTCTGCCAGGACCTTGTGGAGAAACAGTAGTTCATCTGACTCCAGGAACTATTTCCCTATGCCGGTATCGGAGTGTTCTCCCTGTTTTCTTCTAGTTGTTTTGGAGTTTCGGGTATTATAGTGAGGTCCTGGATGCATTTGGAGTTGATTTTGTGCGGGATGAGAGAAGGGGGTTCAGATTCATTCTTCCACGTGTTTATCCAGTTTCTCCAGCACCGTTTGTTGAAAATGCCGTCTTGAAAAGACTGTTTTTATCAGAAGTGAGAGTAAGTAATCTGTAGTCAAGGCTGTGTGGCTGGCTGTCGCTAGTCTGCAGGAGGAACTTGTGATTCCCAAGGCCAGCCCCAAGCCACCAGCGCCGGAATGGCGCAGATACCCGGAGGCGAGCCTTGGTGCGTTTGACGCTGCCTGGCTGCCTTTCTAACCTGCACTGCTGACCCTGTGTTACAAACCCCGTCCTTTCACCTGCCCCCTCGAGGCGTCTCTGAAAACACAGGCCAGAGTGCGGCTGCCCTGCGGACACTCTCCAGCAACACTTTCTTTTCATGGAAGTGAGTTCCCTCCAGAGGACCAGAAAAATGAGGAGGTCCTAGAAGGACTTTAGAACTTTCTGGGAAATGGACCAAGCGTACGTGGATTTTCTCTAGTACCCCCTCCCCCCCACCAAAGGTTGTATGTAAAACCTGAGCATGGATCGTGAGGGAATGGTCACCTTTTCCCAAGTTCACCTGCCTCCGAAACTGTGCTTGCCTCAGGTTAGCAATTGCTTCAGTAACCAGGAGAGCCTCCCGCTCTGTGCATCACGTGCGTGCAGGGTGGCCGTGGGAGGTCCCCCAGGCCTGCGTGCCTGTCTGAAGGCGTACCGTGTTCCCTATGTGCCAGGAGTTGTCTTCTTCCTCTGAGCAAAATGGTGTCTTGCCCCCGGCCCACCTTCCCCTACCACTCTCTGTCCCTAGTCACAAAGCTCGAAACCAACAGGGCTGTGAGTCTTTTCTAGGTTCCACACGTCCAGCAGGCTGGCTGTTCACCTGATGTTGTCTTCTATTTTTAAAAAATATTTTATTTATTTGCAAGCAGAAAAGAGAGAGAGAGAGCAAATGGGCACACATGATGGCCTCCTGCCACTGCAAATGAACTCCAGATGCATGCACCACTTTGTCCATTTGGGCACTGGAGAGTCAATCCCAGACCGTCAAGCTTTGTGGGCTTTTAACCACGGGGCCATTTCTCCAGCCTATGGAGATCGGTGTCCCATCACTGAATCAGAAGAGCAGCATTATAAGAACCCCAGAGTCATAGAGCCAGAGGAAGCTCACTGTGGAGGATGTCTGAAAAGCCTCGGGACTTTCAGTTTTGAAAGGCTTTCTTTCTCTAGGGTGAGGCAGGAAAACACATGCCTTGTTTCTCTCTAAAAGCTGGTGTCAGGCTGGAGAGATGGCTCAGTGGCTAAGGTGTTTGCCTGCAAAGCCAGAGGACCCAGGTTTGATTCCCCAGATCCCACGTAAGCCACATGCACAAGGGGGGTGCGCATGTGTCTGGAGTTCGTTTGCAGTGGCTGCAGGCCCTGGTGTGCCCATTCTCTTTTTGCCTGGCTCTCTTCTCTCTCTGCTTGCACATATATATAAAGCCGGTGTCACATGGGCGAGTTTCGACTCTGGTATGAGGGAGAAGGTAATTGGTGATCAGCCTCCCAGGGGAGCTGTTTATTGAAGGCTGGGAGCTGCGTTTCCAGTTCTGAGGTTTTGATGGCTAGCTCTGCTTCTGTTGGTTAAGAACAAAGACGGGGATGGGGGGGAAGGAGCCGGAGAGATTGCCTAGCGATTGGGGTGCTTGCTAGCAAACCCTAAGGACTCACGTTCAAATCTTCAGGTCCCGCATAAGCCAGACGCACAGTGACGGGAGCGCACAATGTCACACGTGCACACAAGGGGGCGCATGCGTCTGGAATTTGTTCGCAGTGGCTGAAGGCTATGGCATGCCCATTCTTTCCCTCCCTCTCTCTCTCTGAAAATAAATAAAATTTTTAAAAAAAGAACAAAGACGGTTGAGTGGTGGGGTCCTGTCCACAGTGATGAGCACATTAGTCACAGAAGGAACCCGGCCTCCGCTGGTTCAGAGCAGACAGGTGACTGGTGAAGATCTGTCAGCGGTGGTGAGCACACTAATCACAGGAGGAACCCTCAAAGGTGCCACTTAGGGCGTAAACCTCCCATGCTAGGGATGATCTTGCTGATGTGATAGGAAATCGAGGCTTCTGCCTCCTCCCTTCTCCAACATGGCCTGAGGTTCTAGAACAATGTCCTTTTAGGGAAACTGAGATTTCAGAGTTGTTTGACCCCTCCCTCTTCGTAGGTCTGGGATTAAAATGCTAAGGTAATTCCTCCTCCTCCTTCCAGCCACCACCTGGCTGACTCTAGAGATAAAAGCCTTGCTTCCCACCCCCGCCCCACCCCAGATGTAACCCAGACCCCCATAAAGCACAACCTAAGATCCTTCCCTTCCTACCTCTCCTGGAGAATGGCTTAGAAATAGTCCTTTCTCCTACCAATCAGGTCCGTAGCTCCTTCCCTCCTCGCTCCAAGCTCTGCCACTTCCTCGCCGGCCGGCATGAAAATAAAAATCTCAGGCCCAAAGAAACCCTCTGCCTGGGAGTCCTCTATTTCAAACCTGACAGTCAGGATTCCAGTTTCCTCAGTTCCAAGTGTAACGGTCTATGCATCCCCGAAATTGTGTGTGAAAAGATACCTAGAGAAACCAGCCAGGACATTCTAGTGATGTTTACTGGTGCTTCTGAGAGCCAAAAGGGGAGGAACCGCTGATGGTTCAAGCCAGCCTATTTCGCGGGTAGGCACTGTCAGTTGTTTCCTTTTTTTGGGGGGGTAAGTCTCAGAAGGCCAACATTGTGGGTGTTATGCACTTCATTCATCTGCTCCAAATTTGGAGCAGTGCTGTAGCTTTTGGGGGCAGGTGACAGGGAGGTGAGAGAGAGAGAGATGCGTGGTGTGAGGACCCAGGGCTGTGGGCAGATGTGCTGCAGAGAAAGGAGTGGGGGGAGGGGCAAGGAGCGAGAACACATGATGGATGGAGAAATGGGGGAGAGAGTGCCACAAGTGAGTGGGGAAGTAGGAGCAGGCAGACATTTGCCAGCCGAAAGACCAAGGGGATGCACGCACCTGTGGTGACATCGGGTCCCAAGGAAAGAAGCAAAGGTGGTGGCTGGTGACACAAGGGACTTTTATGACCCTTGAGGCCTGGGGAGCTGGCTAGTGGGAGGTGCCGTAGAGGTGCCAGCTCCAGGAGCCAGGTTGTCTGGGAACACAGGGGGAGGGGACCAGAAGGGGTATTTCAGGTTTTTTGTTTTGTTTTGTTTTGGTTTTGGTTTTTCGAGGTAGGGTCACACTCTGGCCCAGGCTGACCTGGAATTCACTCTGTATTCTGAGGGTGGCCTTGAACTCACGGCGATTCTCCTACCTCTGCCTCCCGAGTGCTGGGATTAAAGGTGTATTTCAGTTTGGATGCGGGAGGGAAAGGGAGCTGTGAGACTGACCGACTCATGTGAGTGGGCCTGCCTTGATGTAGAACACTGACCCGGACCCCACTGCGGAGACCCTAACTGTTTTCTCATGTGTTGGATCTGGCAGACTTGTCATGAAGGTGAAAGATCACATATCTGTGTAACCTCCACAGCAGGCATGGTAGCTGTTCTGAAAGGACTTGGGACACCTGTGACTTTGCAGGGGTCAGCAACCGTCCCTGAGAGACGACCTCGTGCGACCCAGGAGCTGTGCTCACCTCTCACTCCTTAGGGGATCAGCAGTGTCTTGCTAAGTCACCACCCCAAGAAATGGGACTTGTTTTCCCAGGTAGGATGAAGTACAAACAGAGGAGGAAAAACAAAAAAGCTCGCGGCAACTCAGTCCTCTGCCAGGCCTAATCCCGTTGCTTTGCCAACACTTGCTCTGCCCCTGTTAAAGGCTTGTAGACAACTGGAAGCAATCTCTTGCAGTCACATTCAGGAAAAACTACTTCCCCTCCCGGTTTTGACCACAAGACACTAGGGAATTATGGGTGGGAGAGCTGGCTGCTTGCTCCTTTGCTTGGGCCCAGAACAGCCCCGGGATGCAGCCAGCCCTGGCTAAGGAGAGGCTCGGGGTGAGTCACGCTACCTGGGGCTCAGCTTCAGTCCTGTCCTGGACTAGGCTCTGAGAGGAAACTGCCAGCACCTTTGTTTATTCTTTTTTTTTTTTTTTCTTTGAGACAGGATCTCATTCTGTCCTCTTTGAGATGGCCTAGTAATCTCTATGTGCTCAGGGCTGACCTCAAACTTGTGGCAATCTTCCTGCCTCAGCCTCCCAAGAGCGGGGATTTTAGGCATGATTTACCATGCCTGGCCCCAATCCACCTTTGTTGGTGCAGATTTTGTGCTCCTTAAAACCTTCCAGCAGCCCTGTTTCCCGGATGGAACCCTTCACCATCTGTGTCTATGCAGGCTTTGTCCACACTAAGCGTGTCCTGCATTGAGTGGACTGACTTGGGTCTTTCTCTGACTGGAGGCTTGCTTCTGAGGCATAGCTTGTATTAGGCATCTGTATTTGTTAGAGCTTATGCATAGCAGGCTTCCCACATAACTGGACTTTGCCCTTTAGGGTAATGGGGAAGGCAGAATCAAGATACACATAAACGTTGATGCTTTGTATACATGAAGTCTGTTCTCTAACGGGGCCAGAAGCATCAACACAGCAGAAGTCCCAGAGGAGACCTGCTGGCTCTATACCCGTCCCTTGCATTCTCTCTATATATTTAAATTTATTTGAGAGAGGGGAAGAGGCAGAGCGAGAGAGAGAGAGACAGAGCAAGAGAGAGAGAGAGAGAGAGAGAGAGAGAGAGAGAGAGAGAGAGAGGGCATGCCAGGGCCTCCAGCCACTGCAAACGAACTCCAGACACATGCGCCACCTTGTGCATTTGGCTTACGTGGGTTCTGGGGAATCAAACCTGGGTCCTTTGGCTTTGCAGGCAAGCGCCTTAACCACTAAGCCATCTCGCCAGTCCTCACTTGGATTCTATATGGACTATGAGTGGCAGTGGGAGTTGAAAAGGCTAATTGGGGGTTGTGTTAACTTATTTACATGGACTTCCAGCCGTTTCTAGAAAGGACATGATCATTAATATGACAGGATCAAAGTATGTTCAGTGATCCAAGACAGGAGTCAGACCACACCTCGACCTTAGTAACCTCGCTAGAATAGGTCTGTGTTGGCCTCAGTCAGGCTCATACGTCCTGAGGTAGCATCTGCTGGTACTGGTGACTTTAAAAAAAAACAAAACACACAAAAAACTTTTTTTAATTGACAACTTCCATAATCGTAGACAATAAACCATGATAATTTTCTCCTCTCCCCCACTTTCCCCTTCACAAGTCCACTCTCCGTTATATTCCTTCCCTCTTTCAATGACTCTGGTGATTTTAATGGAGATTGGTCTTCCAAGGTAGGGTCTTGCTCTAGCCCAGGCTGACTGCAGTTCACCATGGAGTCTCAGGGTGGCCTCAAACACTCAGTGATCCTCCTACCTCTGCCTCCCAAGTGCTGGGGTTAAAGGCGTGCACCACCATGCCTGGCTTTAATTTTTAAAATAAAAAAACAAAGTTGTTGCTTTGACATTTTCATACGTTATATTACGTTTAGACCGTGTGCACCCGACATTACTGTCCTTTATCCCTCCCCACCCCTGCCGTCTTGCATGCTCCTCCTCATCACTCGCCATGGAAGGAAGTAACCCCCTCCCTGGTGTCCTCGGCCGTCCTTAGCTCATGAGGCCTCTTCGCCGTCTATAACGGAACGTGGACTGGCCCAGTCATGTGCTGGTCTTTTGCAGGAATCCACATCAGGCAGGAGTTAATGAATGTAGTGGTGCGGTGGTTTGAATCAGACGCCCCTGGTAGACGCGTGTGCTCCGAATGCTTGTCCCCCAGATGGTGGCCATGTGGGAGGTGAGCCTTGCTGGAGGAGGTGTGTTTCTGGAAGTGTTCTAGCCAGCTCCCTTTGCCAGAGTTGGACTGGCTCTCCTGCTGCTGTTTTCATCTGCTGTGGCAAAAGTGACGTCACCCTCTGCTTATGTCATGATTCCCCTGCCACCGTGAAGCCTCCCTTCAAGATTATAAGCCCAAATAAAACCTCTCCTCTCGTCGGCTGCTTTTGGCCTGTGCTTTATCCCTACAACAGATGCTGCCTCGCTCCTGTCCGTTCTCCCAGGAAAAGCTCCAGTAGAGACAGACTGCAGCGCTTGTAATAGGCACAAGGAACTCAATCTAGTCATTGTAGCTGGAAGTAGTTTTTTCTTCTATTTTTTTTTAATTAATTTGAGAGAGATGGACAGACAGTTAGAAAGGGGCAGAGAGACAGTGAATATGGGCACATCAGTGCCTTCTGCCCCTGTGCGAACTTAGGATGTGTGTCCCACTTTGTGCCTCTGGCTTTATGTGGGTACTGGGAAATTGAACCTGGGCTGTCATGTTTTGCAAGCAAGCTCCTTGAACGTCTGAGCCATCTCTCCAGCCCGACAGTGGTTTCTTTATGTTGCTTTCTTCCTATAGAGATAATATGAACTTAGACAATTCAGAAAACTCCAGAAAAGCGTCAGGACAGTCTTGACTGAGGCCAGTTCTCACTGTGTGCACAGGAAAGTCTTTGCAGAGGGTTGCCTCTGAGTTCTTCCCAGCTCAGGAGCAGGGTGGCCCTGGGCGGGCTGTTTACATACCCCTGGTATGTTTTCCTCGCCTGTGAAGCACCCACCTCCAGAAGCAAATACTAGCCACCTGGTGGGGAATGGTGGCAATCTATTGAGTGTGTGCTAGCTTTACTAGCGCGATGAGCGTTTGGGTGAATTTTCTTTTCAGTGTCCCCTTTGTGTCTTATGTTTTGTAACATTGAGACTAAACGTCTAATTTTGTGGTCTGTCCTTTTCAAACTGAGCATTTTGTCCTCCATTCCAGTGAGGTGATGTTAGCAACCGTCCTATATTTCGTTCTGTGTACATGCTGTTTCCCAGTCATCTCTACCTCTGCGGTTCTTTTCACGTTTCCCACCTTCACTCTGTAGACTGTCCCACACACATCTCCAGTAACCTTGCCTCTCTCCTTGGGATTCCTGGGAGTGAGGTTGGCACAGATGATTTTAAAGACTTTCAACACAGATCACCAAGCTGTGAACCAGAAGATGACTTTCAGTCCTTCACAAGGCTTCACTCTAGAAACGAAGTCTAAAACCAGCTTTCTTGCACGGGATTGCCACAGGGAAGCGACCTTGTTAGGGAGTGGGGTGGTCCAGCTTTCAAAACGTTGCCTTCCCGTGAAGTTGTGTGCTGAGGCGATGTGCAGGGCCCAGGGAATGCGGGGATGACTTCATTTACCTTAAGTTGTGCACATTATCCCTTGTGCAAGAGTAGTGTACATTTGAATGCTAATCACCATGTCATCTGGGGAGCGTCTTACGGAGCTACTACATGGAGAACATACGTCTATAGAATGTTCCCTTCACCAGCTGTCTGGGTGGCTGGAATGTGCCACCTCAGCAGACGCTTTCTCCTCAGCCATAACCCAGGTGGCTGCGGTCTGGCCTGGAGCCTGGGTTGGAGTGGGGCATCACCGAGGCTGGGGTTGGGCAGCTGGCTGACTGGTGCATGAGTGCCCCACCTCTTGCTGGTGATGACGCTTGGTGTTTGAGCTGCTGTGGTATGCTTGACCGGAAGGGTGTAACCTTGGTCTAGAGCCAAGGATAGTGATGATTGGATGAGCAAATGCAGCAACAGTACCTAGTGTGGAGGAAGAGTGTGTCGGGTAGTCAGGAAGCCTGAGGTCTGAGCCACTGGGCTGCCAGCGCTGCATGACCTTGATGCAGTTGCCGTGCCCCTGAACGTTGGCTTCCTGCCTGTAAAGAAAGGGCTCAGGCAGGTCATCTCTCAGCATCCTTGGAATGAAGGGCAGGATCCTGAACTAGACATGACTAGCACCCCCAAGAGGTGGGACAGGAGATGAGTAATCCCCGGGGGATGTTGCAGAGTTCAGAGCTGGGCTTGTAAGAGACCGTGTTAACAGCCTCTGGATGCACGGGCCTTCTTGCGGTTCCTGGACTCTCTGTCTTCCCTTTTCACCAGGCAATTCCTGCCCATCACTGGAACCTTAGCCCACATGTCCCTGACCTAGTGCCTGAACCTCAGTACCAGCATGTTGCCTGGCACAGTGCCTGTGCTCAGCACACACATTGACTGACGGCCCTTTCTTAGGCATTCACTCCTGCTCCTGTGAGCGTGCTCGTCCCTGGTCCCATTTCCATACTGCTGCGCCCCTGTTGCTTGGCTGGGAATCATCAGTTGAAGCGCTTGAGGTGAAGTTGGACAGAGAGGTAGCTAAGTACTGGCCGTGGGCTCCCCGTTCTTTGGCAGGCAGTGTTGAAGTTGAATTGACTATAGTGACCCCTCCCACCCTGGGCCTTTCCTGTAACACTGTGGTGGTGGCTTGCTTCCTCATACTGTTTTGGGCACTTTGACCTGTCAGTTTGGATGTATATGTGCCCTCAGAAAATTAAAGGAGCTACTTTTTTTGTCTTTTGGGATCCATCATCATCATCATCATCATCATTATTTTCGAGGTAGGGTCTCACTCTAGTTGGAATTCACTGTAGTGATTCAATGTAGTCTCAGGGTGGCCTCAAACTCACGGTGATCCTCCTACCTCTGCCTCCCGAGTGCTGGACTAAAGGCGTGCGCCACCATGCCCAGCTCCTTTTTTTGATGTGCATATATGTGTGTGCACGCAGGTGTATGTGCGCTGTGGCACGTGCGTGGAGGCCAAGGGACAATTCTTGGTTGTCACTCCTTGCCTCCCACCTCATTTGGGACAGAGTCTCTCACTGTCCGCCCCTCCTTTGGCCAGGTCAGCTCCGTGAGCCCCCAAGAGGTTCCTGGCCTCGGGCTCCGGCTCGCTGCCAACGCCCTAGGAGACAGAAGCCTGCCACTGCTTTTACCTTCTGACCTGTCGCCTGGGGAGCCGACCTCAGGCCCTCATGCATGCACAGCAGGGACTTTATCCACCGAGCCATCTCTACAGCCTCTGGATCCAGTAGTTCCTGCTTGAACCATACAAACTGGGTCTTCTCCTTGATAACCGTGCTTAAAAGAACAAAATCAGGCAAAGTGAAAAACGCAGTCAAAATCCAGTCCCCCTCTGATCTTGTCATGTGAAGGCGCTTACTGGCTTCATGGTAGGTTTCTTTTTAAATAGAATAGGGATTCTTTTTTTTTAAAAAATTATATTTATTTATTTGACAGCGAGAAAGAGGGAGAGAGAGCAGGAGAATGGGTGTGCCAGGGCCTCCAGCCACTGCAAATGAACTCCAGATGCATGTGCCACCTTGTGCATCTGGCTAACGTGGGCCCCGGGGAACCAGACCTGGGTCCTTTGGCTTTGGCAGACAAGCGCCTTAACTGCTAAGCCATCCCTCCAGCCCTCATGATAGATTTCTATGTGAATGTGGGGGTCTCCTGGTTCTGGTGTGTTCTGTGCAGTGAAGTATAGAGAATAGGAAGGTATTGGCATAGAATTGGGAAGAAACAAATTCTTTGCCTAGTGAGGTCTCTGTCACTACAATTCTTATTTCAAAGAGTCTTCCAGAGGAGAGATTCTTGGCTCTAGACTATTAAAAACAGAACATATGTTATATTTGAACCAGAGGAAAGCGAATGAGAGCTCAAGGTCCTCAACAGAACAGCTTTCATAATTCTGTAAACAAAAACCGAGAGACCCAGTTTTTGGGATCTTTCCAGAAACCCTATTCCCAAGTTTATTTATTTTTGGCTCCTGTTTTAAGTGTGTTGAGTTCTTCCAGTTTCTCTTAGTAGGAAAGTTCCCAGCTCGGGGTGATCTGGAGCAGTCACTGTGCTGATGGAGAGTGTGCTGTTCACAAGGTGGGCACCCCTCCGGGTGTCCCCGGAAGACATACAGATATAGGGCACATAGGCTGGAGCAAGGTGCTTCATATGCATTTGACCCAGGCAGGAAGGGCCTAGCAAATCTTCCTTTAACGTCACTGGGCAGCCGGAGAAGCCAGCCGGGGAGAAAGCGGGGGTGAGGATCTGGCGTTCTTGCCTCTCCCACCCCAGTGGTTCTTGGTGGACGTCTGCTCTGTGGTCATTAGTTCCATGCTGAAACCACACTGGGTGTGTTTATGTCTTGACCACCAACTTTTAGACAGTTAAAAAATAGAATGTGGTTTGAAAGGGCCTAACCTTCACATTTTGCCACATGTGCTGGAGTCCTAAGTAGAGAGAAATAAGTGTGATTGATCAATCTGTGAGATGGAATTTTTATTTTGTTATTTATTTGTGTGTGTATGTGTACATATGGGCACATGTGTGTGGCGGTGAGAACGGGGTGTTGGTCATCTTACATTCTTTGAGACCAGGTTCCTCTTGATATTAGCTGGCCTGTGAGTTCTGGGAGTCTCCTGGCTCCACTCCCACTGCCTTCGGCACATTGGAATTACAGGCACATGCCCCTTTGTGTCTGGTTTAAATGTGTGCTAGGGAGGATTGACTTCTGGTTGGAAGACTTAGAGGCAAGCACCCCAGACCTTGTGAGGTGAAACCTAAAAATCTAAAAATTAGGCCAAACATGCTGGTGCACACCTTTAATAATAGCACTCGGGAGGCAGAGGTAGGAGGATCACCATGAGTTTGAGGCCAGCTTGGAACTACAGTGGTCAAGGTTAGCCTGGGCTAGAGAGAACCTTGCTTCAAATAAATTAAAAATTAAAAATCTAATCTTTGGGGCTGGAGAGATAGATGGCTTAGCAGTTAAGGCATTTGCCTGTGAAGCCTAAGGACCCTGGTTTGATTCAACAGGTCCCACTTTAGCTAGCTGCACATCATGGCACATGCATCTAGAGTTCGTTTGCAGTGTCTAGAGGCCCTGGAGCAGCCATTCTCTCTCCTCTGTCTTCCCCTCTGTCTCTAATAAGTAAATTTAAGTTAAAAAAAAAAAAAAAGAAAAACCCCCCCAAAAACCTAAACTTTGAGTTTTGGCAAGGTTGACTCTTTTTAGCTGGGAAACCAACACCCTTGTGGCTGAGAAGGGGGAATGAGCTCTGGAGTGGGACACATTTAAGTTTGAAGTCCAGTTGTACCATCCTTCCAGCTTCATTTGTTAGGACAAGTTATTTGATTTTTGAGCCCTAATTTCCTAGCAGTATTAGAAGAGATTAGAAGTTTAAAAGTGTGTGTTACATGTAAGTGACATTATTGTCACTATTAATCAGCTTGTTTGTGATGTCGGGTGTGAACTGAGTATCCTTAACACGCCCTGATTCCTGCTGCAGGCTTGAGCCAGCGAGCCTTCACAAAGCTGATCAGTAGCCCAGGGAGAGTAGCTGTAACCCATCACGGTCAGACAGATGCCACTGGCAGCCACAGAGCCTGAGCCCAGACCTTCTGAGTGTCCTCTGATGATGCCAACACTCTTGAGGAACAGCGGATGGTGTGTGTGTGTGTGTGTGTGTGTGTGTGTGTGTGTGTGTGTCATTACAGCCTAAGAAATACATTTAATTTATTTGGAATTCCTAGTTCTCTTTCTGGAATTGTTTCCCTGGTGCTGGGAACCCGGGACCTTGTACATGCCTCATGAGCATTTTACCTGTGAGCTATATGCCCCACCTGGAATTTTTTTTTTAATAGGAAACAGACTCAAATATTGAATTTTAGTTTGCTCCAGTGTTTGCCAGATCTCCGTTCGAGCCCTCCGACACTCAGCTATCACTGGTGGTACAGGGCATGTTTCCCTGGCAGGATGAGTGAATGGAACATTCTTGCACAGGACTGGCTCAGGGCTCAGGGCTGCCCTTAAAAGTGACTTGTGAGCTGGGTGTGAGGGTGCATGCCTTTAATCCCAGGTGGTTATTGCAGTTACTTTTTTTATTGACAACTTCCATAATTGTAAACAATAACCCATGGTAATTCCCTCCCTCCCCCTTTGAAACTCCATTGTCCATCATATCCCCTCCCCCTCTCAATTAGTCTGTCTTTTATTTTGATGTCATCATCTTTTCCTCCTAATTTGATGGTCTTATGTAGGTAGTGTCAGGCACTGTGAGGTCATGGATATCCAGGCCATTTTGTGTCTGGAGGAGCACATTGTAAGCAGTCCTACCCTTCCTTTGGCTCTTGCATTCTTTCAGCCACCTCTTCTGCAATGGACCCTGAGCCTTGGAAGGTGTGATAGAGATATTGCAGTGCTGAGCACTCCTCTGTCACTTCTTCTCAGCACCATGATGCCTCCTGAGTCATCCCAAGGTCACTGCCATCTGAAAAGAGAAGCTTCTCTAACCAAAAGTGGAAGTAGCATTAACATAAGGCCATGAACATTAAGAGAAGTGCTTACTGGGAAGCTTGGTGAGCATAGTATATGCATTCAGCCAGATACCAGCAGACATTACTTTTTGTTGCTGGGACAAACGTCCGACCAGAAGCAGCTCCTGGGAAGAAAGGGTTTTTATTTCAGGCCCACAGATTCCAGGGGAAAACCCAGCATGATGGAAGAAGCTGGCTCACTTCCATAGATCCATAGCAGAGAGAGAGCCGACAGCCAGCAGCCGCAAGAGCAAATAGGCAGAGCTCCGGCTGGCTCTTCACATACCTGGGGCTGGACTAAAGACCCACCCCAGCGCCTCCAGCAGGCTGACTCACAAATACCTCCAGCAGCCGGGCATGGTGGCACACGCCTTTAATTCCAGCACTCAGGAGGCAGAGGTAGAAGGATCACCATGAGTTTGAGACCACCCTGAGACTACATAGTGAATTCCAGGTCAGCCTGGGCTAGAGGGAGACCCTACCTCGAGAAACAAAACAAGACAAAAATTCCTCAGGCCACTGGGGGAAGGGGCATATATATTCACAGTCCAGCACTCTAGTAGTAATTACTGAGAAGACTCCAACTCATCATAGTGCTGAGAATGAGTGACTGTTGATTGCTCATCACTACCTGAGATATCTCTCTCATGCCTTCCAAGGCCCAGGGCACATTGCAGAAGAGAGGGCAGGGAGACTAAGAACCAGAGGGTGAGGAAGAGTGTCTTGGACCACTATCTTTTGGACACGAAGTGGCTGTTGCCTCTCTGACCACACAGTGGCTGTTATTACCTACACAAGACCTGCAGAATATTGGATCCATCAACATTCCTTCGTGGATAATGGAGGAGAGGGGAAAAAAATCAAAATAGACGAGGCACTAGCCAGAGATAAAAAGGGATTCATTGGCAGGGAGGGGAACCATGGGAATGGAACAAAAGAAGGTAACAGGAGGACATGTTGATAAAATTACATTATGTACATGCATGAAAATTGTCAATAAAAAGAAGAAAAAAACAAGACTTGTATATGTGATCCGTGTGTGTATGCGTGTGGGTACACATGTATATGCACATGAATGTAGAGACCCAGAGATGCTTCCCAGTGTCTTCTAATCTCTCCCCACCATATTTTTTTTGTGACAGGGTCTCTTGATAAACCTAGACATCACTAATTTGGCTGGACTAGCCAGCTATGACGCCCTAGGGACCCTCCTGTCTCTGTCCTTCTGTCGTTGGGATTGTAAGTGTGCGCCATCAATGATCAACTTTTAAGTGGGTTCTGGGGATCAGAACTCAGGTCCTCATGCTTGAACAGCATGCACTGAGCTTTCACAGCAGGTGCTGAACAATCTCATAAGTCTGTTCTGTATAATTTTGATGTCCAGGAAGTGTGGAGAGCAGGGAGCTGGAAACTCTAGGCCAGGCTTTCACTCTTTCTTTTCTTTTTTCTCCTGAGGTAGAGTCTTACCCTAGCTCACGCTGACCTGGAATTTACTTTAGTCTCAGGGTGGCCTCGAACGCATGGTGATCCTCCTACCTCTGCTGGGATTAAAGGCCTGAGTCCCCATGTCTGGCAAGGCTTTCACTCTTGAAATTTTTTTTATTTTTATTTATTTATTTGAGAGCAACAGAGAAAGCAAGAGGCAGAAAGAGAGAATGGGCTCATGAGGGTCTCCAGCCACTGCAAATGAACTCCAGACACATGTGCCAACTTGTGCATCTGGCTTATGTGGGTCCTGGAGAATCGAGCCTTGAACTGGGGTACTTAGGCTTCACAGGTAAACGCTTAACCAGTAAGCCATCTCTCCAGCCAGGCTTTCACTCTTTAAGGTGATCTTGTGAGGCCTGGTGACAATAACTTGAATGACAGAGTTTACTATTTCTGTTCAAGCCATGTGTGTGTGGTCTGTATATTCGTGCATAAGGGTGAATACAGCCTGATCGATCCCTCTCCTTGAAGCATTTCCAGAACATGAGAACACCCTTTTCAGACAGTGTTAGTGTAACTGAAAGGATGGGTGGGGGGGTGTACAAAATCCCAGGCCATAGGGAGACCGTAGGAATATACTGGAGAAAAAAAGGATATGTGGGTAAGATGAATGGGAACCAGGCAGGGGAGGACCCTGGAAGGGGAGGCATCAAGGACCGAACTGGCCCTTGCTGTGTGGCCTGGGCGTCAGAAAGCTCCGCAGCCCTCTGTCAGGAGGTGACAGTGGCATGTGGCTCTGCCTGGGTGGGCATTTTGAGCTTCAGCAAGGAGGAGCTGGTGGATTTGTCTGAACCCTGTCTTAGAGCAGTGGCTGTTGTGGTCGCTGGGCCCAGATGGAGTCCTGGAAGCCTGAGAGGGTGGACTCTCCCTGGGAGTCCCCTAGTGTGCGTTTATCTGTGGGCCCTTCCGTTCTGCTTGCCAAGCTTCTTTTGAGAACAGTTGCTGGCACAACAAATTGTTTTTGGAATAGCAACAATATTTCTGATCCAGCAACTTGACTTTTCTGTGTTTATTTTGAGGCTGCTCTCTGTTGTTTATTCTGGGAATATGTTTGGCTTCATTCATGACTGAGAAGAGCCTTGTGGTCTGGGAGGGGAGTACATTGACAACTCCTCCCTTGCCCTTGCAGCACACGTGGAGAACGAAGAGCAGTATACCCAGGCCCTGGAGAAGTTCGGTGGCAACTGCGTGTGCAGAGACGACCCGGATTTAGGAAGTGCGTTCCTGAAGTTCTCCGTGTTCACCAAGGAGTTGACGGCGCTCTTCAAAAACCTGGTCAGTGCCCGCTGTGTGTGCGCAGCGATGGTGTGGGAAATGCTTGTGTTACAACGGCTTCTGTTTTTTTTATATTTATTTATTTGAGACACAAAGAGAGAGAGAATGGGCGTGCCAGGGCCTCCAGCTACTGCAAATGAACTCCAGATGCATGTGCCATCTTGTGCATCTGGCTTATGTGGGATCTGGAGAATTGAACCTGGATCCTTAGGCTTTGCAGGCAAGCACCTTAACCACCAAGCCATCTCTCCGCCACAGTGGCTTGTTTTTGATAAAATAGGAAGCCATCCCAGGCTCCCATGGAACTTGAGGGAATTACATTTTCTGTGTACATTGGATAAATTAGGAATAAAGTTTATGCAGTTAATAGACTTTACTCTTTTTTTTAATTAAAAAAATTTTTTTTATTAACAACTTCCATGATTATAAAAATACCCCATGGTGATACCCTCCCTCCCCCCACTTACCCCTTTGAAACTCCACTCTCCATCATACCCCCTCCCCCTTTCAATCAGTCTCTCTTTTACTTTTGATGTCATGATCTTTTCCTCCTCTTATGATGGCCTTATGCAGGTAGTATCAGGCACTGTGAGGCCATGGATATCCAGGCCATTTTGTGAATAGACTTTACTCTTAACATGACTTTTTACTTTTTGCTTCAAAGGGAATAAAATAGTTTATTCTGAACCAAGTATGGGTGACCATGGCTAAGAATAAGGACTGAGGTTGTCCTTAATGACTTCTTCCATCTTGAAAGAGATTGCACAAACTTGTTTATAAAAAAGTTGTTTGTTTGTTTTTTTGCGGGTGTGGTGGCGCATGTCTTTAATCCCAGCATTCGGGAGGCAGGGGTAGGAGGATCGCTGTGAGTTCGAGGCCATCCTGAGACTACATAGTGAATTCCAGGTCAGCTTGGACTGGAATAAAATCCTACCTCAAAACACAAAATTTTTTTGTTTGTTTGTTTGATGGGCTGGGGAGATAGCTCAATGGTTAAGCGTGTTTGCTGTGCAAACCTGACCACTGAGAATTCTGATCCTCAGAACCTATGTAAAACAGGACCCAGGTAGCACATGCGTCTGTAATCTCAGTAAGTATGGCAACGGGGCTGGAGCCAGGAAAATCCTGGGCTGACGGAACAAGTGAGAGCCTGTCTCAGAAAAGGTGTAGGTTGTCCTCTGACTTCCATGTGCTCACCATGGTGGGACCCCCCCCCCCATTTATTTATTGCTTAACAGATTTGCACATGTCTATAATGTACTTTTTAATCACGCTACCCCACCATCCATTACCTTCAGTTATTCCCCTCCCACTTAACCCCTTAATATGACTTAAATTCAGCTTGGTATTTTTAAAAGTTAATTTATTGATGCACGTGTGTGTGTGTGCACATGTACGTACCAGGGTCTCTCACTGCCACTTTTTGTGTCTGGGTCACATGGGTGGCTTGGGAATTGAACTTAGGACAGCAGACTTTGTAACGCAAGCACCTTTAACCGCTGAGCCATCTTCCCAGCCTCTCAGCTTGTTATTGAGGCAAGGTCTCACTGTAGCCCAAGCTGACCTGGAACTCACTCTGTAGTCCAAGGCTGGCCTCGAACTCATGCTGATCCCTCTACCTCTTGCCTCCCAAGTGCTGGAATTAAAGATGTGTGCCACCACGCTTGGCTCAGCTTGGTATTTTAAATGTGTTCTGCTGCAGGATGGAATGGGTAGATACATTCATTTTCTTTTTTCTTTTTTTGTTTGTTTGTTTGTTTGTTTTTCAAGGTAGGCTAATCTGGAATTCACTATGTAGTCTCAGGGTGGCCTTGAACTTGCGGTGATCATCCTACCTCTGCCTCCCGAGTGCTGGGATTAAAGGTGCGCACCACCATGCCCAACTGATATATTCATTTTCTTAAAGGCTGTTAACTTCAGATTCTTTCTTTCTTTCTTTCTTTATTTATTTCTTTCTTTCTTTCTTTCTTTCTTTCTCTCTCTCTCTCTCTCTCTCTCTCTCTCTCTCTCTCTCTCTCTCTCTGTGTGTGTGTGTGTGTGTGTGTGTGTGTGTGTGCAGAGATGTGTAAGCATAGAGGACAGAGGAGAATGTCAGGTGTCCTTCCTCTGTCATGCATTGAGACGCTGTCTCCCACTGAACCCCGAACTGCTGTTTTTAGTCAGACTGGCTGACTAGTGAACACCAGTAATTCTCTGGTCTTTGTTCCCCTCAAGACTGGGGCTATAGGCATGCCATGGGTGTTAGGGAATGAAACTTACGGTGAGTCAGGCCCCTCATGTTTGCATGGCAAGCACCCTTCCCTGCTAGACCATCTTCCCAGCTGCTGCCTCCCGTTTCTACTAGTTTCTAAGCTGTATAGAGTAGTCTGCTTCTAGTAACTATAGTGGACATTCAGACTGATAATGTTTCATAAATGTATTTCAGGTATATCTTACATCGCAAGATAGTCTATGATCAAAGCACAGAAATTAATGTGAATAGTAATTCTTATGCCCCCAAATGCAGAGCCTTTATAAGGCAAGACTGAAAGAAACGTCTGATTCCTGATCTGGGTAGAAATACAGGGTTGGTGCAGATGCCTGTGGCGGGTGCTTGGTAATACAGGGTGAATTGGGCCTTTCTTGTGTTTGGCAGCTCTGGACCGTCCCTGCTGTGGGGACAGAATTCTGAAGAAGCAGACAGAGGGCTGTTTGTAACCCTGCCCAGGTGGGTGGTTGTCTCCCCAAGTACAGGGGTCCTTGGAGAGTCCCCCAGCATCTCCTTCCTGTGTTTCTTCCCCAGCTTCTGAAGGTCCCAGAAGACTAGATCAGAAACTCAGGGATGCTCCCTGTGCAGATCATAATAAAGAGCAGAGTCTCTTTCAGTTCTCTCAGCAAGCTCAAGACAAGTGTGAAAACGGCTCATCCTTCTCAAGGTGGTAATGATGGTGAGCCTGACCTTAGAGCGGCAGAACGCAGGCGCCATGATGCATGAGTTAATAACAGGGAGGAAAGAGCAGGACTGTTAAGGCTCTTGATCTCTCGCCCTCTTCACTTGAAAATATTCCCATTAAAAATGAAAGGCTCTCTCAGCCTGGAGAGGATGGCTTAGTGGTTAAGGCGTTTGCCTACAAAGTCAAAGGACCCCGCTTCAATTCTCCAGGACCCACGTAAGCCAGATGCACAAGGAGGCGCATGCATGTGGAGTTTGTTTGAAGTGGTTGGAGTCCCTTGGTGCGCCCATTTTCTCCCTCACCCTCTTGCTACCCTTCCCCCTCTCTCTCTTTCTAAATATGTATATATTTATATAGAAAGGCTCTCACAGTGCTTAGGGTTTTTTTTTTTTCTTCAACCCTTAGTTGAATTTGAAACCTCTTAGCCTTCTGACGAAGTTCTTGGAGCCCACATCTGGGGACTACGTGGGCAGACCTGCGTAGTGGGGGACTCACCACCAAGTCAGAGTCAGAGAAAGGGGAGGATCCTGTTTTGCATGATCCCAGGGTCAAGCTGTCTGCTGGTCTCCTAGGAAAACATCAGTGTTCCATCCCCAAGCCCCTGCACACAGGCACAGTGGCCAGATCGCTTGCCTCAGAATGAGTGGGAAAAAGACCACAGAGAGAGGACAATGCGGGGGGGGGGGGGGGTCATGACAGAAGCTAAATTCACTGTCTCACTGAGCTCCCGACACATTGCATCTGTACAGGGAGGGCTGTGCTGCTGGTTTTTAAAGAAGGAGGACACCATTAACTTAAGACAGTATAAAGTTTAAAAATCCAGGGGCTAGAGAGTTGGCTCAGCAGTTAAGGCACTTGCCTGCAAAACCTAATGTCCTGGGTTTGATTCCCTAGTACCCACGTAAAACTAGATGCGCAAATTGACACATGTGCACTGTGTTCAGTTTGCACTGGCTGGGGGCCCTGGCATACCCATTCTC